>NC_134275.1:66997212-67347212 GCF_031893055.1 Leptodactylus fuscus
ATGCTTGAACGGCCTTCAGCAGACCAAAATTGTATACGGCTAGCAAACTTTTCCAGTTCACACAAATACCAAGAGACACATTAAATTACTCATGCAAACAAAGCAAAGAAAAATTATCTGGCTGAACAGACATACATATTTCAACTAAAGAACAATCAGTCTCTGTTGGATAAATCTCAGTGAAAAAGAAGATAAAATAGTGCATAGTTGAATGTATCTGTGACTCATTATGTAACAGGCAAAAAAAAAAAAGAGGAGTTTTGCATATAGATTACTTTGGAGAGCCCCAACCAAATCTCCTGGACAGAATTTATATGGTTGTATATTGTGCATTTGCAATGATATGAGGGATGTCCACTTCAGACACGGTTAGAAGCGGAGCGCTGTGTTAAAAGGCTTTAGCTTAAACAATTACAAAAATGTCTGTTATGGGAGACCCGGGTACCGGCAGAACTCCGATGGCGTGCCGCGTACGGAGCAAAGCAGCAGATTACCAATAAGAGTCGGGGATAAAGGATTTCAATTACAACGTGCTCCATTTAGCTGATCCTGGGGAAACCTAGTTTGGGGACTGAAATATTATATACAAATTATTACAGTGTAAATCCCATTTTATGTTATTTGCTATATGGGATGTGTGATGACAAAACCTCCTGTTAATAGAAAAGAGGTTGTAAAGTTCTCATTAGCAATGCGCTAAATAACATTGTCCAGGACACTCTGTACATCTATACTCACTGCAGAATGTAGAGCTGAAGCATGTACTAAAGGGGATGGTCATGTCATATGGTTGTATCTCTGGTTTTATACCACCTAGAATGGTTCTGCTCACTTTTAGGAGTAGGGCTGGAGCCTCCGCAGCACTCCTCCGCGGAGGTTGTCAGCCCTCTCCTCCCTGCGCTCCTGAGTTCCCTGCTTCCAGGTCATCGTTGTGCGGGGGTTGCCGGCCTCCTCTTGAGCCAGACGGGGGACTTACAACCAGGCAAGAGCCTATTTAAGCATGGCTCTGGCTCCGGACCGCCACTGGCTGTTCAGTGTTCCTCCTCAGTTCCTGTTAGTAAGCATTCTCCTGTGTCTGATTGCCTGATTTTCCTGACCCCCTTGCCTTGACCTCTGACCTTGCCTTTGACTCCTGATTTGTGTACTGTGCCTGTTCCTGTTAATGACTCCAGCTTGCCTTTAGACCTCTGCTTCCTGAACACAGTTTTTGTACTTTGCTACCGCTCCTGTTACAGATTCAACCTGTATGACCATATGAAGTCAGGAGCAAGGGGAGGGAGGAACAAAAAAAAAAAAAAAAAAAGGGGGAGGGGGGAGGGAAAAAACAAAGGGAGAGGAAGGGCAAGGATAATAAACAAGAAAAGAAAACAAAATCCAAAATCAGAACAGTACACCTGGACAAAAAAACCTAGTGCCACGGTGGGCACAAGAAGCATAAGGTAAAGGAGTCACAGGGTAGACAAACATCAGTCACCAGAACCAATTATAAAAGAAACATACGGAGCCACCGAATACCATATACCAGCTAAGGGGTTGCAGTGGGACCATGTTGGAACTGAAGGGGAGAGGCCGGCTTCCTAGTTTCCATGTAGGAAGACCAAAGGGCCCATTTGGATGGAAAGATCGAAAAAGTATGGTTCCCATTAGCCAGCATTCGTTCCAAAGTAAAGGCTAGGTCAACGTGATGGATTAGCTCGTTAATGGTCAAACAAAGCGCAGATTTCCATTGATGGGTAATCATGGACCGAGTCGCCAGCGCTATCTGACCTAGCACCACCTGCGTTCCAAGGGGGAAAAGACCAGTGTCTAGGAAGCAAAGGGCAAGACTGGGGGATGGGCCAGGATGGGGACAGCTATAGAGGAGATAAAGTCAAATACAGCTACCCAAAAGGCTAGAACCGAGGGGCACTCCCACCATAGATGGATAAAGGACCCTACGTGACCGCATCGCTGCCAACAGAGATTCGAAAAGGAGGAATTTATGTGCGCCAGCTGACTAGGGGTCGTATACCAGCGCAATGCTATCTTCAAAGCAGTCTCCCATTGCAGAGCTCCCCTAAAGACACGTTTGACAAACCCACTAGCTTCATACCAGTCTGTCAAAGAGATGGGCCTAGCAAGGTCCGATTCCCAGCAGAGCAGGTGTAAAGGCTTAACCCACTCAGTGGGAACAGAAAGGAAATTGTAAAACGCAGAAGTCCCACCCTTAGCAGGCGAGGTTTGGTTCCACAACTTCAGGGCAAGTCTGGGAAAAACTAACCTCGAGGGCTCGTGGGTTTGGAAAAGATGACAATTGTAGGAACTTAAGTCATTTTTGGGAAGGCTGAACTCAATTTGCAACATAGAGAATGATTTAAGCCCCTCGTCAGAAAACAAATGAGCAATTTTATAGAGGCCTCTAGACACCCAACCATGAAGCCTCAATTGGGGAAGGAAAGTGGTCACGTACAGTAGTGGCAGTTTAGATAGTGGAGCCAGGTCATCCCTAGAAGTGTTGGACAAGAAATATCGCCACGCAATCATGGAAGCCCTGATGTTTAACAAGGGGGGATGTACAGTGGTGAGATCCAGATCTTTAGGACATAGGATACTCAAAAGCGGGGCGTCCAACAAACTCTCCTCAATCTCTGCCCAACGCCATATAGAAGTCCCATCCCATCCAGCCTTAAGTTGCTCAAGGACAGACGCCATGCAGTACTTCTTGACGTCCGGGACACCTGCTCCTCCACTAGTCCAGGGTCTGGACATTACTTTAAAAAGGACCCTAGACTTCTTACCTTCCCACATAAAATCAGAGAGTATCTTCTGAAGTTTAGGGAAGTATGAGTCAGGAATAGGGATAGCTACAGAATGAAATAGATATAAAATTAGGGGTAATGCCATCATTTTAACAAAGGCAATTCTACTCGCCCAGGATAACATTGGTCAAGAGAAGGCAGTTAAAAGAGAGGAAACCCTAGTCAGGAGAGGGATATAGTTTGCAGCATACAGATCAGAACTTGGAGACGTCAGAGAAATGCCAAGGTAGGTTATACGGGAATCATTCCACTGGTAGGGAAATCTGAGACCAAGGTCCCGTCTCAGAGAGGGTGAGACGACAATATGTAAGATCTGGGACTTGGAAGAATTAACTTTATAATAGGAGACCCTACCAAAACTCTCAAGGGCAGAAGTAGCTGCGCTCAAGGAAGAACTAGGGGAAGTCAAGGCCAGGATAACGTTGTCAGCGTATAAACCAATTTTGTGCTGCTGGCGACCCACAGTGATACCTCTAATATTCCCATCTGTTCGAATGGACTCCACCAGGGGTTCCATCACTAAAGCAAATATAATAGGAGACAGGGGGCAGCCTGTATATATACAGTATATAAGCTTTATGAGCGTTCCAAAGTACATGAGGGTCTGACAAGGTAGGGGCATTAAGAGAAAAATACTCTACAAGAGCCTCACGGAGGCGCTCACTATAGGAGGGATGGTCCAATATGTAGCCATTTAGGCGCCATTGGGAAGGCAGAGCAGTGGAAAACTTTTCATGTAGGGACAGGGACACCAGGGCGTGGTCAGTCCAGGTGATTAACCCGATAGTAGTGGACTCCGCCTGCATCAGACTTAATTTATCAGTAAGGAAAAATTCGATACGGGAATAAGAGGAGGACGAGGATGAGAAGAAACTGTAGTCTCTCTCAGTACTGTGCTGACATCGCCAAACACCATACAGGCCCTGATCAATCAAAGAGGGGGTCAGGATTGGAGAGTGCCTTTTAGTATTAGAGGAGTCCAGGGAATTATCTAATAGGCAATTGAAATCACCACCAATGATTAACATGTCAGTGGTGAAAGATCGAGTCTTAGTGAGCACAGACTTCCAATATTGTCTGAGAGCCATTGGGAAGGTACACATTAAACAGGGTATATTTAATATTATTAATTAGACAATTAAGGCCTGTATACCGACCTTTGGAGTCAGTTAAAACCGATTCAAGCGAGAAGGCTACGGAGTCCCGTACAGCAATAAGGACTCCCTTACGCTTGGCATTGCAAGAAGCTTGATAAATATGGGGAAATGAGGGATTAGTAAACTTAAGGCTCTTGCTGGCATGGAAATGAGTTTCTTGGAGAAAGAGTACAACGGAGGCGACGGGCCTCTCTCAAAACAGAGCTACTTTTATGGGGGCTATTAAGGCCTTTAACGTTTAGAGATGATATACAGAGGACCATTAAATAGATATAGAAGTATGCAGAAGTGGGAGGCCCAGGTGACTGTATCAAAAGACATAAATGAGCTATGCATAAAGAAATACACAGACCAAACAATGTACCAGGTGAAAAGCAAAAGACAAAATGCAAACAGAACAGCATAGTGTCAAAAAACACTGAATAACCAAATACTTTGAACTGGGGGGAGGGGGGGGGGTAAAAAACACTCAGTAAGAATGTATATCAAAAAGTCATACAGGTCGAAAGTTTTCTGGGGACCTTGGAGGAGGATGATTTCTTCCTAGTCATCACCGCAGCGGCAGAGAGCTATGGTGACACTGCACCGGATGCGAGGCAGGGGAGCAAAAAATGCAATAAACACAAGACTGTAGCGGAAACCAGTAGATCAAAATTTGACAGACTCCGGCAGGGTCATAGGGGTAGCGTAGCAGGGTGCCCAGCAATCAGATGTGAGCTACCATGGGCGACACTATTGGTGATTTATGCAATCATTTCCAGGGAACAGAAACAGGTGTGCAGGGCCATATAGAGGGACCTGTCAGTAGCAATGCAGAAACAAATACAGTTCTACGAAAACCCGATGTGAGGAGCCCCCCATGATTGTGATTGCTGAGCCCCTACTCCACAAACAGCTCGATCAGCAGGAGGAGGGTCCGGATTTGATGTTAAGCAATGTCCCGATTGGGGTTTAAGGTGAGGAGTAGGGGGATAGGAAGCAGCGCCATGTTCCTCCCAAGATGGCCACCACCGCATGTGCTGTAGTAGGCCCCAAGCCCTGGTCTCGATTTCCGGTGGTGAAAAGGCCGAAGCAGTGCTCCGGAGGTGGTGTTCAGGGACCCGTGAAGAAAGAAGCGTCCGGAGGAGAGTGTCCAGCCCCCGATCACAGCAGGCCACAGGGACGGAGGACCAAGATGGCGGAGGGTCCCGGAATGGCAGGTAGGCCGCAGGGTCAGAGAGCCTGTCTCTCGGGTACATGCAATCATAAACGCCCGAAACCAGTCCACTGGGGTCCGGGGGGAGACCCCAAGGCATTTCTCACAGAGTGTTGGCAAAAAAAGGTCTCCGATGCCAGGGAGATTCAGTAGCGAACGCGAGGAGCTCTGAAAAACACATCCTATCTCCTCGCCGGCAAACCACGTCCCCCAGCCACAGCTCATTCATGTCAGTCGAGCTAAGCTGCAATATCAGAAACAACCTATGGACAAGTGTGGTGCTGTTTATTGAAGAATGCAGCCCTTTTAAAAGGTCTTTGGAGCTCGACTAGTACAGCTGTTGTCACCTTGTCAGACACTCTGCTGTTCAACAGTATAAATCTGTCAGCGGGTTGGAAAGTGATATGCTCCACTCTCGTCTTTATGGCGGGCTCCACCACTGGGCCTCATCATCTGTAGGAGTTGGAAGGGGGTCCTATGGACCTCTGCAGCTACTTGGCCTTTTGACACTGCCTCATTACCCAGCCAGTCACTCCACCCCTGACCAGATGTTAAAGGGGTTGTCCATTTCATTTTTATTGATGACTTATCCTCAGTATAAGTCATAAATAAGAAATCAATGGGTGTCCAACACCTGGGCACCCCCACTGATCAGCTTTGTGAAGGGGCTGTAACGCTTTGCCATTTACATTACACACTGTCTGCGTTATAGCCGTTGTGCAATATATTTACAGCCTTGTCCTATAGCAGTGAATGGAGTCCGGATATAATTACATTACACAACCAATAGGAATAAGACGCCATGTGATGTAAACCGTAAAGGGTTGCCTAGAAGATGAGACCTGCATATGCCATATATGTCCCATGTGGGTATACCCCTTTAATATTGTGCCTTGTTATTATGGTTATAGTTTTCTTCAGCTAAGTCCCCTCGTTGCAAAAAACTTACGTATTCTTGTTGCAGATTTTGCTTTGGTTTTTTGGAAAGAAAGGAATGGGAAATATAGAGGAAGTACTTCTAGGTTTCCCTTATATTAAATCTACTCCAGGGTTTGGCTAAAAAAAAAATAAATAATAATAATAATAATATTAAAAAAACACAGCGAAATTTGCAACAAAAAGAGAAGTATTCCTGCAACTTAACCTTAAAGGGATTTTCTACGACTTTACAAGTTGATAACTTTTCCTTAACATAGATCATCAATTAAAAATTCATGAGGGTCTGACATCTGGGACCCCTGCAGATCAGCTGGAGCACGCCTGAGCAATGCTTCCACTTCACAGGGTATCATGTTCTTTTGTCACGTGACCTCATCGCAGCTCAGTCCCATTCAAGTGAACGGACTGAGCTGCGAGATCAAGCACAGCTGTTATACAAATATATATGACGGCATTTTATAAGTACTGAAGAAGCAACAGCTCTCACCCGAACGCTGTAGCCTCTTCAAATAGCTGATCAGCCAGGGATCCAGGTGGAGCTCACATGTGAAGGTCAACCCAACATCCAGGGACTGGAAGGGGATGTGGTGGTGGTGATGTTGTAACGGTTAAGCTGATAAAGACCATGAATGAAAAGTATTAAAAATGGCAGTAATGGTATATCCTGTGACATGGGACACACTTCAGAACATCTACAATTCCTTTGGGACCACTTAGTTGCCTCTTACCTATTCTCCCAAGATATATCGGAATATCAAAGGTGGAAATGAGATTCATTCTCCTGTAACTAACAAGAAACTAGGAGGGCTTCTTGGATTGTGACATTACCTTTACAGTTAGCAAACACAAATTAGCAAAAAGCCAACATTATACTGTCATAAATATTCAGACAGGGACACGTCGGAGAGTAAAGTAATTACTGCAGCGTTGCGAGCCACCTGACCAAGAAAACAACTCAACTGTGGAAGCATTGAGCAAATAAAAAGCATGTAAAAGCAGCAGAGTGATCGTAATGAGACACTTTAATAACGCATACACTGGGCTGGATACATTAAGTGAGGAGCAGCTTTCTGGGTGAAGAACTGCACAAGGAAGAGAACACAGGACATTGGTTCCTCTAGATGTTCCCTTGTTCATCTGAAGACAGAACGGTAAGGAGGAGGGTGAGAAAAGGAGCTTTTTAGGGACTTGTTAACGCTTTAAGTTTGCAAAGGTTTGGGCCAGAACGGGCGTCGTATAATAGTGTGAGAGTTGAGAAATTTGGTTTTGCGCCTCATATTTGTATTATGATATATCTATGAAGGGAATGCTTATTACTGCTGGGCTGCAGATACTACAGTCATATCAATTGAGTAAATTTACTTGTTTAGGGCAAAGACGGAATCAGATCCCGGTACAGTCTACCTTATCCATCCATCTACCTCTTGGTTTTGCAATATTGTTATGGATAGGTGGTCAATGGCTCATAAAACATAACCATGTCTCAGTTTTTATTTATAAGAAGCCCTTAAAACTTTTCACTACCACTTAGGAAGCTGCACTTGTTTTTAAGGCATAATATATATATAGTAAGATCTCCTTCTGCCTGCCTAGACATTGGATTAGGAGCTGACAGTTTCTGGTGTCACTAATGGTGGATCATTGGAGGCCATGTCCACTCCCTTTAAGCCATGCCTTTGGCATGACTATTAGAAGAAAAGCCAAACATGAAGAGAAGCAATATCTGGTCCAATATTGCCCATACACCAAAACCGAGACTCTCATTTATCAATATTAAATGCCCCATTATATCGTATTGGCGCAATAAAAGTTGGAGGACCCTCATTCTTGAGATAGGTAGGGACCCCAGAGGTGGATATTCATGGCATATCTTGTGGATATGTATGAAGGTGATGATCAACCACTTCAGTTAGGCGAGTGACCATAGACATATGCAGTGTTCCTGTCCAAGATAGGCTGGTGGCTCCTTTTTCTTGGCGCTTGTTCAGTGTGTTCACTGTCTATGTTATAGTGGTTGTGCAATATTTTTACAGCTATGGCCTATTTCACTGTGGTGATGTGATGTATTGCTGTTTGATAATGCAATGTGTTGTGGTCAAAGTGTAATATGGAACTGTAGTTGTAGTTGCGCTTAGTTGTACCCAGGAAAGGGTTGTTTTGGTACAGTCTATGGTATCATTCACTAAATGGAAGTGGCATGACAATTGTGGCTAGGCCGGGGGCAAGCGAGAGACTTTAGAACATTTTGGGAGTTGAGTGGAACTTTTCTGTTTTCTGGTTAGGTCTACCGTACCGCATCAAGAAGAGCTGGAGGCCACCATTTAGCCAATAATCAGGCTGTTGGCTCCCCATCTTATCTGTGGTGGACGTGTCCAGTCTTATGTTCATACTGGAAGACTATTGAGTCCACATTAAGAACCCTACTTAAATCTAAATTTTCAGATACCTATATCTCAGATTGAGCTGGCTTTGCCTGATGCCAACTTTAAATCCTATAAGTCTAACTTAGCAACACATCTACTCACGGCTGCAAAATTTAGGATCCCCCCCAAAATGGTTGCAAACAGTGGTACCCACTCACTCAGAATGGGTCTCCAGAGTGAGGCTAAGGCCCCACAGGACGAATGCATCGCGGTGCTTCCCGCAGCGCTTTAAACAGAAAGTTTGCAGAGTTTTCCTCCACTGACTTTCTGTAATTCACAAGGAGGAAAATGGTGAAGAATTTGGCACTGAAAAAAAGCCTCCCATTGACTTCAATGGGTTTCTTTTACTGCTAGCAATGAGTATATTCAATTTTTATGAACTATACATTTTTTTTTTACCTGCTCTTTTATTCAGCGACCAAAGTGACTGAAATACATTGTGGGGAGGTAAACATTAGTATCAATATTTTCTGCCATTATTTCACCTAGTTGGCTATGGTGGAATCAACAGAATTTGTCCATTTGTAAAGCCAAGAATCTCAAGTGTATGGGGGTCACCTGATCATCCCCTGACAACAGATACCAGCGTACCTACGGATGAGGCATACTGAATTTCTACATGTTCTGGTTTCTGTTTCCACATGAGATCGGCCTTAATCCTACTACCAGTAGAAACGTGTGAGCTTTTTGCCATTAGCTTTCTCATGTACAGGAGGAGGAAACACTGCAAAGACATCCAGTCATATGTGTACATGCACAAACATGGCAGTCCATATGGCACAGACTGCTGTGGCCATCCTCATGTTACAATACCATTGTCATAAACCACCTGAAATAATACTTGCTAAATCATCCAGAAGGTCTGCGAGATCTCTGGAACCACAGGTGGCCTCCTGGACTCATAGAAGAGCGGTCAAATCTCCTAGATCTTCTGCCTAGTAGTCAATTTTTCTGTGACTTGAGTACTTTATGTGCAGATCATGTCCAAAAATGAGAAGTTGGCCGCACATTTTGTACCCCTGTCACAAGAATGAGGGCATGGCAATATATGAAAGGGGGAGTGGTGATGTCCATAGCGGCCGTAGACCTTCCTGAAAATTTTTGTGACGCACTTAGCGCTCCATTCTCTCAGAGGCCTTTAACCAGCTGTTGACAAGTATACCTCATATTGGTAATATATGGTCTCTGATCTTAAGCCGAAAACTACTGACCCTCTTCCTATTTGACAGAGTGAATTAAACCTGCGGTCACCACCACCGCCCTTATTCTTCTTCCCATTCCATGTATATCATGTGATAGATAAGACTAACGCAGTCATTTCCTTTTACTTTCCAATGGTGAATAGTCATCGAAAACTCAGACATTCGTGTAAACTTTTCCCTCAGTTATTGTTATTCCATTTACTACCATGACAAACAGTTCAGTTGAATGAATGAATGAATGAATGAATGAATGAATCTCCTTATACACGTGGTTGACAAATCAGACCTTTATCCTGTTGCTTCCTCTTAGACTCTATGCACATGACTATGTTCTTTGTCAACGTGTGAACCGTGTTTTTCTTGGCTAGGACGCTGGCCCATTCAACTCTCTGGCTCCATATACTATCACAGACCAAGTATGCAACAGTGAGCCCAGGGCAAAACCTAGAATAGGTTCTGGACCCACAAGATAATGTGAATGGGTCAATGGAGGCACAACATGAATGTCATTTATATGCTGTCCGTGCCATATTACCACAGAATGAGTCTGCTTGGGGACTCCCCGAATGGAAACCTGTACGGATTAAAAAGCGGTTAGCTAAGAAACCACAAGGACCCCCTAGACTATTATGGGGTCTGTGTGGTTTCCACACAGTGTCCGCAAGAAACATGCAGAGAAAAAAAGTACTGCAAGCACCACTTTTATCTCCGCATGATTCGTGTGGATACTGCGTGGAAACCAAAAAACGGACCCCATTATAGTCTAGGGGGTCCTTGTGGTTTCTTAGCTAACCGCTTTTTAATGCATATAGGTTCCCCTTCGGGGGGTTCCCAAGCGGACTACCCAAACGGAAGGGGTCAGTTCAAATCGACATAAATAATACGATGCAACACAGAAATATTGCAGTGTATTAACAGGAGATAAGGAGATTGAATATTCAAGTCCGTTACTGCGAATATATATACAAAAATTTTTTTAGAAAATGTCAAGAAAAAAAACCCCCACTTTTTTTATGATAAGATCTTTTCTTATTACCAAACAGGAAAACAATGCAATACACTAGACAGTGGACATTGCCGAGTCTATCACATTATTAATCCTGAATAGTGAATGAAATAAAACAAGCTACAAAGCAGAGATGCCGTTTTTGTAACCTTTCTTCCCAAAAATGGAATAAAAATTGATTAAAGTAACTCAGAATGGTAGAAATAAAATCATCAACTCATTTTACAAGGAACAAGTCCTGACACCAGGGTTGGTCGATGGGGAGTCACAGCTTATACTTTCTAACAATAACTTTGATAATCCGAGGATATTGATCATACGCGAGTCACTTTCCGCGCTGCACATGACACACACATCAGCTCAGCTCAGGCTGTTAGTTTTGGACTAAAATCACGTTCCCAAAAAACCCCAAACCTCAGAGTAGAAAGGAAATAAATATCTAAAATGCCTTGTAATGAAACATTTACATGCTGTGCACGGACACAATCTGTACATATGGTCTGCATGCAGTGTATAGTATATGCATGTGTCTGTGATTTCTCTATCATTGTGCGGGATTGCTCCGCTCACATGGGCACTACTTAGTACTATAGCACTTTGACATCACTTTGCAATATAGTTAAAATTGCATAGGTTTTAAAAAATATAATATTATATATATATATATATATATATATATATATATATATATATATATATATACATACACACACATATATATATTTGACAGTAGTATGCACAGTAATAGGGGGGGGGGGGGGGACTGTCAATCATGGATACGACCACCTCCTCGACTCTTCAGCATAGAAGTGGATAAATGATAGGTTATATTTTCGTGACAGTTAAATATCAGTCTGCTCATTTTCTCTTGTATAACATCTCTGCACATTGAGACCGGGACCCCACAATGCGAATACGCAGCATTTTGACCACAGGGGTAAATGCTGCTTATTACATTACCTACCTAAAAAATCTGCAGCGGAAATGCTACAATTTCAAAAACAGTCACAGTTTTGCAAATCGTAGGATATCAATCATACCTACAGAAACGCTCGCAGTTTCCGAATATCTATATATATAAAACTCAAAATCTGTAGTAGTCTATCTATACAAATCCACAGTTCTCGCCCGATTTGGCTGAAATTTGGCATTCCCAAAAAAAGGCCCTCTCCACTCACAAGAGCAGAATACTGCGCACGTTACATCTCGATAGCGTCCCCCCCATCATGAGAATGGGGCCCCTAAAGTTAGGCCCTATATATAATGGGGAAATGTGAAAGTGCTGAGGGGAAAACAACAGTTGTGACCGACAGAGATGGATTATAGCAATGGCGCCAAAGAGCTGCTGCTAAAGGGGCCGCACCACCACACACAACATACAAATATCACACAGACAGCACACATACACCAACCCACAAGCACAACACCACACAAACACCAGACCACAAATATCTCAACACCACCCCATAAATACCACATATACACCACACACACATGCACCGCACACATGGACACTTGCTCTGTGCATGCACAAACACATGGATCATATGCAGACATATGCATACATATACACATACCTCACACGCGTATGCACACACACACATACACACACACACATGGATCACACACACACACACACAAAACATGGCTAGTATCCTTAGTGGCTGCTCGCACACTACAGTATTTTTCATAGGCCTCCGGGCCATGGATTTGGTGTTTCTATAGACTTCTTTGTGCACAAAGCTGTGAATTTTGCAGGCTCCATAGAAGTCTATGGAGCGGTAGAATCCACAGCCCGAAAACCTGTGAAAAATACTGTAATGTGCAAGCAGCCTTACTGAGCAGCAATATTGGTCAGGCGAAAACTGCCCCATAGTAAGATTGTCATTATTGCTTACTATGGGCAACTAAACACATCTGCCTGTGCGGTGGTTTTCATTACGGAGATGTGATAGTAATACTGTGAGGGCGGCTCTGGATTACTATTCATCCTATTACATCTCTTATCAGGGTCAGGTGAATACTAAAGGCTCAGAATACTAAGGACTGTTTTTTAAAATGCCGCCCAAAAAATGACCATCTATTGGGCAAGTTCATCCAAAAGCTAAGAGCGCAAAATTGTGTCAGAGCTGCGACAAGCCAACAACGTCACTCGCGGCTTGAAAAGAAAAATTATTTTAGCTAGTATAAACAACAATTTCACAAATTTTTTGTGAGCAAAGCCATGGGTATTCTAGTAGTACATAATAAAGATAGCAAGTCCACAGTGAAAAACTCTGCGGACTTTTTTGTGAAAAACGCTGCAGCAAAAAAAATCATCATGATGACTTTCCACCACGGTTTTCGGCTGTGGGTCGCTATGTGGGACCTTAGTTTTTCTATGTAACAGGTTCCCCTTAAAGCAATGATGCCGATGCTATACATTCATGACGGGCTGCCAGGAGCAGTAAACGCAGGGCCCGTTCACATGGGCACTGAGGGGGTGGATTATGGTGCGGAATCCACGTCACAATCCGCCCCCTCACAATGGTGGCATGTTGCCACTAGCCGAAAAAAAAAAGGAAGCGACATGACCTTTGAGACGGGTTACGCCTCAGGAAGGCAATAGCATTGAATAGGAGGCGGAAACCGCATCACGTTTTTTTTGCGGTCCATTCACTGCCCCGCAGGAAAAAAAACACACCTGGCGTTTTCTGAAGTGTTTTTTTTACCAAAAACTGCTCCAGAAAACGCTCTAAAAAATGCTTTAAGGTCCAAAAACCACTTCCCAATTAGGAAGCGTTTTTTTTCCGGACCAAAATTTCGCCACACGTAATTCACGTGTGGACTTAGCCGGAGTCCGGTGTTCTCATAGAATTCACATTTTGGTCTATATTGAGGACACGCCACTACTAAAACTTTTGACTTTCTCCCTATTTTTTTTTTTTTTTTTGCACTATACCATAGTATAGGGATTAAACTCGTGCGATTCAATGTTGTGAACGCTTTAGCTTTTTTTACACCATGGTACAGGGTCACAATCCGCAGCAACGCCATTCCCATAGAAGAGTTCAGGTAAGTGGATGCCGCCGCTCTATTCAAATAACCAAAATGTATTAATAATAAATCTTTCGTAGCTCCAAATTTCGAGAGCGTCATTTCCTTCCCTCACTTTCACCAGCAAATAGCTCTGCTATGCCGTTTCTTAAAGAAAAACAGATTTGTTTCCTCTGTGTGTGTTTTCCGGGTTGTGCTGAATGTGAAGTTTCCTGTGTTTGTCACAGACACACTTCCAGTTCTAACCATGGGCTGACACTCACTGACAACTCGTCGATATGCGACCAGATTATATTCCCTGCAAACCGATCTAAAAGGGGAAGAATTAAAAAAAACAAAAAAAACTTTTTTGCACTCCTGAAAGCAGATGAGAGATGGCAAGAATGCTGACAACCAAGAGCCTGGACTATATCGACTTGGCCTCTTTGAGAGTAAGTTAATGATTATTGCTATTTTTAGAGGGGAAGGCTCGCCGCTCGCTGCCCGGTCTACAGCTGACAATTAAAGGACGTTTAATTCAGGGACGGAACAGATGCTCCGGCGTTTAGCAGCAACAGGGACGCGGCAGGACGGGAAGGGTTAACGAGGAGCCGATGCCTATGGGAACTTTTAGAGAGGCTCGCTGGCTTGTGAAGTTCTTATCGCTGATGGACATTAGAGCTTAGATCGCAGGCTTTCGGCTATTGATATTTTTGGTCGGGTCTATTCATGTGACAGGCGGATTTTAGATTGGTGTTGTAGTGTTAATTCACACAGCGTGCTGGAAACTCTGCTGGTTGGATAGCGTGTTGTTATCACTGCGGCGATACTCTGCGTTGTACGGCTCGTGCCTGAATGGGTTTTATCCATTGCACATAGAAAGTTGCTTAAAGGGAAAGGCAACTTGACGGAGCTATTAACATGGTGCATAAATAGCAATTCCCTAATATAATATTATGACCTTAGCGACTGGGGGATGCAGACAATTTACCTTTTGTGTATACCATGGAGACCCATCATTGGACCTTATTTGTTATGCTAGAGTCCTAGGATAGACCTTTGATATTACAGCGGCTGTGAAGCTACAACTCCTAGCTGGACTATTGAAAATCGCCGACCCCTAGACTATAATATTATAGATTACTCATAGACCAGTGCAGAATTTGGAAGGGATCAGGGATAGGCAACCTTCGACACCCCAACTGTTGTAAAACTACGACTCTCAGCATGCATACATACTCTGCTGTTCTTGGAAGTGAATGGAGCATGTTGGGAGTTGTAGTTTCAAAACCGCTGGAGAGTTGACGGTTGCCTATTCCTGGACTATACTGTAGGTTGTTCATAGACCAGTGAAGGATTTGCAATGCTCTGCAGAAGAAGGGAATCTCATAACAGAGGTTGTCAGGGCATGCTGGGAGTTGTAGTTTCACCACAGCTGGAATACTAAAGGTTGCTTATTCCTAAGGCTGCTGATGCAAATAGAAAAGTACAGAATTTGGAATCCCCACTGGAAACGGGAGAATCTCATATATTACCAGCAAATTTCTAACTAGACAATTCCCTAATCCAGGGGTTGGCAACCTTCGGCATGCCAGCTGTTGTAAAACTACAACTTCCAGCATGCATACTTACTCTGCTGTTCTTGGAAGTGAATGGAGCATGTTGGGAGTTGTAGTTCCACAGCAGCTGAAGTGCTTGCTGACCCCTGGCCTAATCTATTCCAGGAGGTGGAAGTTCTCTTTAATGTAATGCACTTCCTATATTATCTTATCTAATATCAGCATAGTTATAAATTGGTCCATTTGGTGAGGGGGGGCTCGATTCCCCGCAGGGTGATTTTCGCTTGTACTTGCTATGTTCCCTATATACCGTACAGTACTTGGCTGGGGAGTTTATTCCCTTGCTGATATGACTGCTAGCTCAGGTTTCTTCCTATAGTCTTTGGATTATGTTGTGCAGGCGGCAGTCTTTACTCATTTGCTCTATTTGTGGAGATAGAATATATTTGCAGCGACAGCAGAAAGTTCAAATGAAAGTTAAACCCTTTTTACACATTTTATACATTGGGCACCGATAGTTTTTCTAATTTGCAAGACATAAGACGAGTTGGCCCGCTACCAAGTCACTTACAAGGTTAGCCCAAGAATGTTTACTGACAACATCACAAAAATGGAGCGCCGAAGTCCAGAAAGCAAATCAAAGACACAATGGACAGAAAATAGTTATTTTTCAACCACATTTATACTTCATTTATTAAGATGTAGAGGGATTGTCTGATTTAGAAGCTCCTTTTTTACACACCCTATTAGGGAAGTAGAAGTTAATAGAGAAGGTTCTTTATTCTATATCCATGTCTCTATGGCTGTATTCACATGACTGTAGAAACGACTGTGAAAAAAGATGAAATGGACAATTTTTTCATGGCGGTTTTGTGTCATCTGGGACCCATTTTCATGCCTAAGACCCAGTTCACATCTGCGTTCGGTATTCCATTCAGGGAGTCCGTTTGAGGACCCCCTGAAAAGAAACCTATACGCATTAAAAAGTGGTTAGCTAAGAAACCACATGGACCCTATAGACCAGGGGTGAGCAATTAATTTTCCCATGGGGCCGCATAAGAACTTGAAACTATGCTAGAGGGCCGCGCCATGGCAAATTTAGCTACACCCACTTATACGTTGACTCCGCCCGTTCCCAATCATCATTCCATGTGCCTCCACAAAGTATAGTCCTCCTACAGTCACCCGAACATTATATGTCCCCACATTATAATGTTCCCCTCCAATTGCCCCACAGTATTAAGTCCCTCTCCTGGTGCCCCAGTTTAAATTGGGGGAAACTAGAGGGGACATGAAACTGGAGCAGCTGGAGGGGGACATTCAACCATAGGGGTAGCTGGAGGGTGACATTAAACTGGGGGGTAGTCGGAGGGGAGGCAATAAATTAATGACAGCTGGAGTGGGACAGGAAACTGGGGGCAACTAGAGGGGGGACATGGGGGGCAGCTGGAAGCAGACATTAAACCATAGGGGTAGCTGGAGGGTGACATTTAAACCGAGGCAGACAGGTCCCCCTCCAGCTACCTCCACGGTTTAATGCCCCCTCCAGTTTTCCCCAGTTTAATGTCTCCCCAGTTTAAGTGCCCCCTTCATCTACCCCCAGTTTCATGTCCTCCCTCCATTTCTCCCTCAGTTCCCTATTCCCCTTCATCTGCCCCATTTCATGTCCCCCCCTCCATCTCTCCCTCAGTTTCATATCCACCCCCTCTATCTGCCCCTGTTACATGTCCCCCCTCCATCTGCCATCTCTGCCCCTGTATAACATTCCCCTTCCATCTCTGCCCCTGTATAACATTCCCCTTCCATCTCTGCCCCTAGATTACTGAGACACACATACACACACACTCTCTCCACCCTGCACCCTCCACACCTCCCTAGTCAAGCTATGCGGGCCGGACTGAATCAGTCAGAGGGCCGGATATGACCCGCGGGTCGTGCTTTGCCCAGGTCTGCTCTAGACGATCATGGGGTCCATGTGGTTTCCATACGAATCATGCGGATAGAAAAGTGCTGTGAGCAGTACTTTTGTCTCCGCATGTTTTGTGTGGAAACAACACGAACCCCATGATAGTCTAAGGCTGCATTCACACGGAGTAAACGCTGGCGTTTTTTGTGTGTTTTTTGCACATAGCGCCGCGTTTACGCCGCGTAGCGTCGCGTTAACGCCGCGTATACGCCGCGTTAACGCCGCGCTATTTAGCGGTGGCGTTGCCCGGCGTTAACGCGGCGTATACGCGGCGCTACGCGGCGTAAACGCGGCGCTATGTGCAAAAAACACACAAAAAACGCCAGCGTTTACTCCGTGTGAATGCAGCCTAAGGGGTCTGTGTGTTCTCCCATGTAACTCCCCGTTGGAATCCCAAACACAGATGTGAACCGGGGGTTAGTCATAGGCTTGAGTTGGATTCACGAAAATGGACAACAAGAGGATATCAAGATGGACTGCAGTTAAAAAACGGACATGTGAATAGCCACATTATAATCAATGTGTTCTGAAACTGGCTGAGTGACGGCCTTTCCAAAAACGGACATTTTTGTCGTTTGTGTGAATAAGGTCTTAGATATATTGGAGAGTGGCCACAAAGATGGTTTTTGGGTCGGGAGGATCTGTTCTGTATTACACAGACAACCCATTGACCTAAATGGGCTTTCTGCAATACCTAGTTTTCCCTGTGGTGGCGCTATAAAGAAGTTATACACTTAGGTTTTCCCACAGGGGTCTCAGTGGGAGATGTTTTGCATGAGTAGACCCATCTAACAAGAAGAAATGTTAAAACTGGGACTCTCTTAAATACATATGTTCCTTTTCATATTAGTCATACGTAGGAAACGGTGGTTACATTGAGAATATATATATGAATGTGATAGACGCAGATTTGCACGGTTTTGGCTTTCAGGTTTAGTTTGAGGGATATGGTAAGGCCTTGGAGAATAGAATAACTACAGAAGTGAGTAGTCTTGTGAGTCTTTTACGTGATGCTCCTATCTGGAGCCCGAGAAATACAGAACGTTCCAAGCAGGACGGATCTGATAACCCAACTGTGCTGGACAAAATCCCAAGGCTGCCTTCAGAAACATGTGATCATGGGTGTACATACAATGCAGATGTTATGGGGCCCTTAGAGAAAGGAAATCCTGTCCTGATTTGTCCTGTCCCCTTTGCTGAAGGGTCATGCACACGGCATGGATGGGGAAACACGCTCCAGGCTATTCTGCTCTGTTAGCAACAAATGTATTTTTACGATGGGTCACAATACCTTCTATGTGTGCATGTGACCAATAATATTCCCATTGGTTTCTAAGGGACAAAATATGGCTATTTGGCAGAAGTTTAACAGGATTTCTGTATGTCAGGAGTGGAACAGTGTAGCCCTATGTACAATTGTTTAACCCAAGTGTCATATGAAGGAAGTCAACTCCAGGAAAAGTCTATGGAGGTCTGTGTTCGGTCATTGAGTTGGTGACAGGCATCAGCAGCTTGGGTAGAATATTAAATGTATTGCACTTCATATTCAACTCTCGGAGACACCGTGTAATAGACTTCTGTATAGGAATTGTATTGTATACACACACATATATATATATATATATATATATATATATATATATATATATATATATATATATATATACACACATACACACACACACACATACACACTAGCTTTTACCCGCGACTTCGTCTGCGGTGATTTGAGAGTTGGGCGCACACAGACGTGTGAAACTGTAAAAGTGCTTTAAAAAGTTTGGAGGGATAGCAAATGTGATGTGTTATATTGTGTATGTAGTAATACAGACAATGTGATGTGTTGTATTGTGTATGTCGTGATACAGACAATGTGATGTGTTGTATTGTGTATGTAGTAATACAGACAATGTGATGTGTTATATAGTGGAAAGCTATATGTAAATGTGAGTGAGTAGAGTGAGGGCTACTCCTGTGGTGACAGTGAGGAGTGTGCAGGCAGGTTGAGGCAGGAAATGCCAGGCAGTGTGTGTGAGTCTATAGCTGGGGCTAGGAGTCCTGCTTTTGTGAGTCTCCTGCTAGGAAGCCATGTTGTTTAGTGGCCCCAAAAGTAGCCTATGACTCAATCCTAAGGGAAAACTATGTTTGTGGAAAATTGCACGCAAATCCGTCCAGGCGTTTTAGCGTGATTGAGGAACAAACATCCGAACTCACAAACATGCAAACATCCAATTATAATATTAGTAGGATATATATATATATATATATATATATATATATATGGATTAGGAAAATGTCACAACTTTTGTAAGGTGGGGTGTAAAAAACTGAAAACTCAACAAAAAAAGGCTTTGGGCTAAGTTAGGGGTTAAGACTTAAGAATGTGAGTATGAGGAAAACTCTTAGAAGTGGTTTCCTTATTGCAATACTCCCAAGTGGCTGGTTATTTCTATCAGAAAGATCATTGCCAACTGTCAGGCTTCCAGAGATCAATTATATATGGAAATATTAACAGATGAAAGTAAGCTAACGCATGAAATAAAAGAAAACATGAAAAATAATGTCATTAAAGATTCCTCTTCAAATGCTGAAAAATAGCATCTTGGGATTTCTATGGTCAAGACCCAGACAGATTGCAATCCTTAGGGAGCATGGAGGACAGTACGACATGAGCCAAGAACGGAGAACGTCCAGACTTCTGTTGATGGCTGAATAGATCAGTTACAAAGCAAATAAAATAAATAAAAAATATAGATCTTAAGTCTTGAGCTGAACCAAAGTAAAGGGTAGAATTGGGATTTGTGGGCTAACTGGTCATATAGAGAGTCAATAACACATGTCCAGAGCTTAGTACAGGTCTGGACATGTGTTCATCATTACTAGAAATCCCTGTTTTTAGACAAGATAATACAATCTACACCAGGGGTCAGCAACCTTCAGCTCTCCAGCTGCTGTGAAACTACAACTCCCAACATGCTCCGGTCACTTCCATGTGAGTTCCAACAACAGCAGAGTATATATGCATGCTGGGAGTTGTAGTTTAACAACAGCTTGAGTGCCGATGGTTGCCTACTCTGGTCTATGGAAACGAATAATGCAAATGAAAAGAATGGTCCGTTAAATAAAAAATCTATACTACTATGTTATTGCCAGACTTACATGTGTGGAGTGGACTAAGTAAGACATATAAACAGTTTTGCAAGGAGTATCTAGATACATCATATAACTACATTCTGAAGGAAACCTGCTTCTTACCGGAATCATCTACATACAGAGTGACTGCAATTTTTACCTAGTACCCAAGCTACATATGTGCCCTATATAAGAAACATACAAGCAAAGATAGGAATCACCTATATACAATGCATGTCTTCAAAAGGAATAAGAAACCAAAGGAAGAGCTAATACTGTACTTCTCCCTTCCGCTAAACCCACTCCTGGTTTTGACTCAAGAAACTGCACCAGGATCTGCAACTACAAAAAATGCAACTTTTCAGTAAACTATGACTTTGAGGCTGAAGCCCCGCGTTGCAGAAACACAGCTTCATTTGTTGCAGATTTTGTTGCATTCTTGTGAGCCAAAGTCAAGAATGGCTACAAAAGGAATTAAATATTTACGGAAGTTGTTAGGGTAAGTTCACACTGGGTTTTTTGGATCGGAACTCGAGGCAGAGGCGCCTCAGGTTCCGATACAAAAGCCGGGTAGCCGCAACTGAAAGTCGTTGCACTGCACCGGCATCCAGCCGCGCACTCCGCTCCAGATTAGGCCCAATGAATGAGCCTAGTCCTGAGGAGGGAGTGTCTTCAGGCTGAATTGGGAGGCGAAATGGCATGAAGAATGAGCATCTCGCTCCTGAGCAGCTCCCATTGATTTCAATGGGAGCCGTCTTTTTGGTCAGGATTTCAAGGCGATTATGGCCTCAAAATCCTGACCAAAAAACTCAGTGTGAACTTATCCTTATACTATCCCGTCTGCTCAATCGACTGACTCAAAAAACTGCAACAACAAAAAAAAACAAAAAAACCTGTGTTTCCGCAATGTGGGGATTCAGCCTAAGGCTAAGGCCCCACGTTGCATCCTGCAGTTCCATTTTCCCGCATTGTGGGGGTGGGATTCGCTAGATTCCCATCCACTATACAGTGACTGTAAAATGCTGCATTTTCTTCTGCACTGTTTACTCCACATGGGGTCCTGGTCTAAAGTAATGAATTTAAATAGGTGTTGTCTGGACACTTGCTCTGCTTACAATCTTCCCAAACACGTGCATGCTTGTTTGGGATCTTGCTAGAAAAGCAAAGCAGTGGGCATGTTAAAATCAAACATGCTCAATTCTTTCTTCTTGTGCTACTAAATGCATCCATGTTTATGTAGGATTTGTAAAGAGTTGCACTTAAAGCATGGGTCCACAATCACAATGCAGTCTACTAGGTCCAGCAGCACATGAGTTAATGCCATTGAGCACCCCTCCACAGATGTTACATATAGTGTATTCCAGGTATCCCATCCATCCCTGCAAACAGCAGCTCCTGACCTCTGCTGCTTACATAATAGGATGTTAGAACTAGGACAGCCAGCTGTGCAGGCTAAAACAAATAAGACTGGCTTTGCTTTCCTTTCACAGGGATCATCTGGCGCGGAGTTTGCCATGTGGATCTGGTTTCTCAAATGATCAGTCAAATCACTTCAAATGTGCTTTGTTTTCAAGGGAATTACTGTGGTCTGCCAACAACCAATGTGACTAATTTGTGTATGCGAGCAACGCCTGAATCAGCCGAGCCTTCACAATAAGTGACAATAAATCCCGGACTGAATGTGGTACTAGAATGAAAAGCGCTTATTACTGAAATATGGAACATGTATTCTACTTATTAGTGTGGTCATCATCATCAATAGACTTACCCCTCGTTCACATCGGCCTTGGTTTTCTGTTCGGGGGAGTCTGCATGGGAACCCCCCGAAAGGAATACCGAACGCAACTGCAGTAAAAGCACACGGACCCCATTATAGTCTATGGGGTCAGTGTGCTTTCACTGGCACAGCGCTTGCAGTTGCGTTCAGTATTCTGTTCAGGGGGGTCCTCATGCGGAACGCAGATGTTAACAAGGCCTTAGGCCACCGTCCCACAAACATCACAATTCGGCCGTGGCAGAAAAGAGACAAAAATCGCTGCGTTTTATATTACCAGCAAAGTGGATGGGATTCTGGCTAATCTCGTCCACACCTTGTAGAAAAATATCCACAGCGCAAATGCTGCAATATAAAAAAAAAAAACTCTTGCGGTTTTACAAATAGCAGCATGTCAATTAGATCTACAGGAACGCTGGTGGTTTCCGTATAGGTATAATGGAAGCAGAAAGTCTGCAGAGGAAAACTGCGGACTTTCTGTACAATGCGATGCAGGAACAAAGTTTTTCTTCCAGAAGATGAAAATTGCAACTTGTTACAATGGAACGTCATAAAAACGTTGCTGTGAAATGAGCAGATCTGTGTGAGCGTCACATGTTAGGGATTGGAATGGGAGCCATGTAATTCTACACTTCCCCTGGCAATGGCAGCTGATGGTTGGGGGGCGCTCACACTAGCGTTGGTGTCCGATGCTGATGTCCGCACAAGATTTTAGTATCGGACACGAGCTGTGTCCGTTTGCAATTTGCATGATTTCAAATGATGTCCCATTTAAAATCATGCAAATTGCAAATGGACACAGCTAGTGTCCGATGCTAAAATCTTGCGCGGACATCAGCATCGGACACTAGCTGTCGGACACAGCTTTAGAGGTTTCTGCTCCCATCTTGATCACCAGGGAAGGGATTGCCTAGATCGGACAGGACCTTTAGTTTCATAACGGGACGCGACCAATAGATCAGATTGACACAATACCCGGCAAGCAGGAGGTGACGGGGAATGCTCCCCTCTTCATGTTACACTTCAATTCCTTATTTTTTTGGTTTCTGTACATATTGACGGATGTTCTGGAGGATTTTTGTGTCTTTTTTATGGTGTATTATGTTATCACCTAGTAGCGGTTTTCTTTTTACTGCAATTTCTTGAACACTAAGGCCATGTTTAGACCTGGCAGATTTGCTATGAATTTTTGGTGGAGATTCTGTACTAAAATGTGCAATAAAATGAAAAATCTAATTTTCATATAACAGAATTTGCACAGATTTTAGAGCGTGTGGGATTCCAGTTACCTTACACATTTATCTACAAATTGTGAAATTGATATAACTTTTATAGAGACGTCTGTATGGATGTGTGTTTTGTCAGTGTGCTAGTCGTGTTTCTGTGGCCCCACACATACGCCCATGTATCATCACTGGTCCATATAGGGGTCATGAGCCTGGGGACAAAACTCAGGACAGGTACTATTCCTGTCCATTTATTGGCCCGGGATTGCTACACAAAATGAATGGGTACATGCACCCTTGTGTTGTCTTCCCACTGACCCATAGATGCTCAAACCTTAGTAACAGTCTGCCATATCTGCACATAATCTAAGGGTCAGCAACCTTCGGCACTCCAGCTGCTGTGAAACTACAACCCCCAATATGCTCCATTCACTTCCATGGGAGTTCCAAGAACAGCAGAACATATGCATGCTGGGAGTTGTAGTTTTACAACAGCTGGAGTGCCGAAGGTTGCCTATCCCCAATCTAAAGGGATCCAATGGAGACCCAATACCCAGTGCTATGAACTAACATGCAATATAAAATACCCAAGTATTGTAGAATAATCTACCTGAGCACAAGACAGCCCAGGAACATTGACATGCACATGGATCTTTCATCATCTGGATGATGCCGTTCTTCTAAGACATTAATATGAGAAAGCAGAAGGTATTTATGCTCCAAATTCATCTTCACCTAAATTACATAATTGCAAAAAATCCCCACCGAATGGTTTATGAAATCCAATACTGTATGAGTCACTGACACAGAAAACGGAAATAAAGTGAAGTCCGCATTTGAGGCATTTCTAGCTACTTTGCAGTAAATTGATTAATACAGAATTCATGAAATCCTCTCAGCGGAAGCTGGTTAATGAATGCGTAAGCTTCTCCACCGCCTCGCCTAAGCCTCATATCTTCATTTATTCTTCCCTACAGGATCCTGCTGGAATTTTTGAACTGGTGGAAGTAGTTGGAAATGGGACATATGGACAAGTCTACAAGGTTGGACCGGTTTAGTTTTTTAATATCTACATCTGCATTTCCTATGTTGGTTTCATGCCGTAATCAGGTTAGGGTTTACCGTTACTATCTGTAATAATCAGCAATAGTGTACAGAGGTCCCTGAAATATTGATGACAGTTTGATCCTACTTGGGTGCTCCTAGGACTCTGGAGTAAGGACTTGCTATAGGATTCCCTTTTTGAGAGACAAGTTGTTCAACAGCACTAACTGGAACCCAGTCGTTCCATGGTTTGGTCGACGGCAACCTGGAAAGTAGCTACAATGCGACAAGGAGCTCGAGGCTAAGTCAGTTGAGGCATTGATCACAGATCCAGTGGATAGGACATACATGCTTCAGGGTAAAATACCATCCTTGAAAGAGGACCTATTGCCACCTCCACAACTCCAGCTCTTGTATCATTCTACTTCTCGACCGATTCTGGTGCAATTGGAAGTTTCTCTCTTATTCCCATATTTCCCAAGCTTTAGCAGAATTATGCTCTTCATAGGTGGGCTAACCCAGAGCTGCCAGTCTGACAGTAGTAAACATAATTCTGCTCAAGGAAACTTACATGATTGGTTGCAAACAATGACAGAGAAAAAAAAAATTACAATTGTGCCGGAATCCTCGGAGCGGCGCTTGTTGAAGGACGAAATGAATTAGGCTTGGTGGAAGTGGTGAAAGATCCTTTTAAAATTATTTCTTCCTTCCTAGTCAACATCTGAAGAATACAGTGTACTGAGCCTGGCTCCTGAATGTTCCATTTGTATTTTCACTATATTAAAGATCGAGCAATATTGTAAAATGAGGTTTATAGTCTCCATGACTACCTGTGCCAAGTTAAAGTTTGCGACGTCTAAAGTTTAAATTTTAAAGTTTAAAAAAATAGATTTTTTTTTTTTTTTTTAACATGGTTTGATATCAAGCAGCTCAATCTTGATATTTTTGTTCAGTAATCATTTTAGATTCAGTGCTTAAATTGGGAAAGAAAATTAGGGGGAACTCTGGAATAATTAACCCCCCCCCCCCAACTCAAATTCCCTCTTCCCTGTCCGACCGACCCCACCCCATATGCCCCATAGTGTCCCCTGCGCATAGTTTCATGCCCCATAGTGGTCCTTGCACACAGTATTATGCTGCATAGTGGAGCCTACACACAATATTATGCCTGATAGTGTTCCTCAGAGTATAATAATCAGAGACCCAGCGGAGGATACAAACATAAAAAACCACTGTTACTTACCTCTCCCTGGCTCCGGCGCACTCCTGGATGATATCGGCCATCCTCAACAATGGAAAAGACATCATCACTTGGGCCTGGCTTGCATCGCTATGCATAAATGGGCCCGAAGCCAGATAGGCCTGAAGCCATCTGGAACCAGGAGACGTAAGTAACAGTGTTTTTTTTTTTTTGTGTTCCCTCACCTCTCCTAGCCCTCTGATCATTTTACTCAGGGGTCTGAAAAGACCTTTGGGTATAATGATAGTGGTGTTTGTTGGGTTCTTTATACCGGAAGACCGTTTATTCTGAAAGACAGTACAGTACATGTTTAGTATGGTAGTATGTTCACATGATGGACAAAGGATTCATATGCCGTCCTGCATCTGCAGATATGTATGGTGAGTCAAAGTCTCATAAAACCTATCAAATAATGGATTCCCACATTGTGACCCCACCATCAATATCTAAGCCACATGATCAGGGGTGCAATTTATTAAAAAAAAAAAAAAAAAACGCAAATGATCTGTTCATTTTGCCATATACTTACATTTTTACTTACACAATTTTCAATATATATATATATATATATATATATATATATATATATATATATATTTTTTTTTTTTTTTTTTGCTAAGCAGTCACTGTCAAAAACAGCCAATTTTGGCCAACTAAAAACACAGTTTTTACAGGTCCCTCTTGGTGGCTGCCGCAATTTCCAGGCCAACGCATGTTGTCACCAATGTTTACAGAGGTCAACACTCATTGTATCGGGTTCTCTGGCACAAAACAGATTTACTACATTAACCTTTGGGAAGAGGCCCCACAATTACTCTGAATGGAAAGCAATGGAACGGAATACCAGTTGGGTAGCAGAGGTCTTCCACCCATAGGTATACAGTAGGAAGATTTTTCTTCCCGCCCATCATGACTGTAAGATTTCTACAATCTCTTCAGGCCATATAGTAAAAAAGCAAAAAGTACAGTATAGTAACCAAACCATTCAACATACATTCAGATAAGGACTGTAAACACAAAGACCTGCCCTAGTAAAATTGAGTATACAGGTTTATATCTAACACATCTAAAGACACCATAACCGTAATAGATCTCCATCACACTTCACCACTAAAGCCTTCGACAAATCAAGGAAAATAATCGCATCCGATGATACAAATGGTTCAGAAAAGGAATAAATAAAACAAACGCGAACGTATCACCTATGATAAAGTATACTTTCTGGATATCAAAACTAATCTGATCAAAGGAGTTGTTTAGCTTTCGTTACAAGGCCAGCCTTGACAGAAGAAAGAAAACGAGCAAGGAAAATGGATTGAGAAGAAATGATAGAAGATACTTAAGTTAGACAAATGGAACCATTAAGTTCCTTGGGGCATAAATGTAAGACAAATGTGTGTCAGATACCATCTTGTGCTGCTCCATAACTTCCATAGAGTGGCCAAAAATAGCTGTAAAAGGCAAATGCACTCAGACTATGGATAAAGATCATTAATTCCTGAAAACATACACTAAAATCTGCTTTAAATGAGCTTCACTTCATGTAATCGGGTCGGAAGCTATAGTCTTACTGGCTGTCAGCCGTGAACACAATCTCTCTCCGGCGCAGGCTAAATAGGGCAACTTAATAATGCGCTTATTGAAAGCCAAGTATGGATACTAATAAGAGTGGCGAAAAGGGACGGGGATTTTAGATCTTAAAAAAGGGGAATCACTTGTCCTTATTACATGTACATTACTTGTACATCCATATACATTATATATAGATAATAGTCCTATTCTACGAAGGGCCCAGTGTTCATTCTAAGCATACTGGCTTAAAATTAGGATGCCGTGACTACTACTGTAGATCAATGCAAATTGTATACACCATTGAGGGACTGTGGCTACCCCTATGAATATTGTTAATATAAGACTGAGCCTTTCAGCATGAAAATACAGTCTAATCTGCAGGCTATACATTACAGAGCAGGAGAAGCTCAGCAGATGGATATATGGATATATAGTTATGTGGGATAAGATTCAGTTGAATTTGTCATTTACTCCTGTTCTTTCCATTCTTAAGATGGAGTCCAGTGGGCTGTCCCATCAGTGATTGTGCATACAGAGACCTGTCACTCACTGTTAGGACCGCCCCAAGACCTGTTACTCACCATTAAGACCGCCCCCAAGACCGGTCACTTACTGTTAGGACCGCCCAAGACCGGTCACTTACTGTTAGGACCGGCCCGAGACCTGTCACTCACTGTTAGGACCGCCCCGAGACCTGTCACTCACCATTAGGACCGCCCCGAGACCTGTCACTCACTGTTAGGACCGCCCCGAGACCTGTCACTCACTGTTAGGACCGCCCCGAGACCTGTCACTCACTGCTAGGACCGCCCTGAGACCTGTCACTCACTGCTAGGACCGCCCTGAGACCTGTCACTCACTGCTAGGACCGCCCCCTAGGCTTAATCACTATCAAGCATAAAAAGAACAGAGAAATAAATGAATAAATGACTCTTTTCCCATAAAACTATACATCAATTTGCTCAGCTCCTCCTGCTCTATAACATGCTGCCTGCACATTAGACTCTATTTTCATAGTGACAGGTTCCCTTTAAGTGCCCACATTGTACAGTTATCAACAGCTGACAAAAATACTACCATTTCTTCTGGTAAAATGATGGAGACTATGATATATATATATATATATATATATATATATATATATATATATATATATATATCAGTGGGGTCCATCTGGTGCTGTAGGAGTCCATCATGCAACGTCTTCATCACAAACAAACATGAAACAATTGAGAATACAATTGGGAACTTACCCCAGTCATGTGGAAAAAAAATGGGACAGATATACTAATGCAAATGCATCATTCTCATGGAAAATTGTGTTGCATTTTTGTCAGATATTTCGATAACAAATAAGTAGTGAAAACTTAGACTAGACCATCTAAGGGTAAGGCCCCACATTGCAGATACGCAGCTTTTTTTGTTGCGATTTTTTGAGCCAAAGCCAAGAATGGCAACAAAAGGAATGAAACTCTATGAAAAGAACTCCTGGATTTAGCTAAAAAAAACCAAAACAATATTTGCAGCAAAAAAAGCTAAGTTTCCACAATGTAAGGCCTTAGCCTAAAAGTGCACCAGTCATTCAAACAGCATTAGACACTTTGATAATTCTGTCTCAGTTTCAAGGAATTTTCTGGACCATAATTGATTTTCATACTGACAACTTAGCCACAAGATAACTCATCTACTTATGATCTGTGGGGATCTGACACCCAGACCCAACACAGATCATCTGTGCCTCACTGCTCATATGCAAGTAATAGGAGAGGCCCCTTGTCCGCTAGCAGCTTACAGTACCCAAGGCTTCTATGCACAATCTATACATTGTGGGGAACCGCTCAGGTAGATGCTTGTAGCAGTGCAGGAAACAGGGACACAGACACTGGATTGCACATGAGTTCAGGCTTTATTCACTTGTAGTGCATTAACTGCCTATGCAAAGGCACAAATAACCAAAACAAACCCTTCTCGGCTGAGAACTAACTTAAACATAAGGAAATATACAGAACTATACAGGAGACTGGCTACCAGTCTCCCACCGTGTCAACAACAACGGGTGGCACAGTACCTGCTCTGTAGATTCAATTTGGACAGGTCAGCTCTGACAGTGTGGTGCCACACTCCTAGTCCTCACACACAGACTATTATCAGGCCTTGATTAGTCAGCTGACCTCCCTGGTGTGAATCTTTACCAAACACCCTTTAGCTGCCTGGCTGGGACATACCTGTCTTCCCAGACCACACCCTTCACTCTCTCACAACATGTTTCAGACCCCCCCCCCAGTATGAAAATTCAATTTTTGGCTGGGCAACCCCTTTAAGACCATCTAGTCTAAGTTTGCACTGTTATAGTCTTAGTTTATTGGCCTAGCTATATGACTCCAGGCAAACTTTGACATCAGTTTTCTGCAAAATATTAGGATGAAAAAAAATAAATTATTTTTACCTAACTCAAAATGCAAAAATAAATCCATTCCACAAGAAGCTGAAAGCAGGCAGCAGTGTTAATGAGTTCAATTGAAAAATCAGGAACTAAGTGCATAGACGTGAATCAGCCGTATTTCCAGAAAATATACAAATGACGCAAATATCCAATGCTCTAAATGTAGCAGTATGACAACAAATTTTTTTAAAAGCCAAAGTCCCCTGGTTCTTGGTAATATACATTCAACTGGTAAGCAAACAGTGAGGTTCAGGAAGGGACTACAAAGGGTTTGTTTGAAGTCTGTCACCATGGAGACACATAGAACTGCATAGGAGGGGTTGTCTGGGATAACCTAAAATCCCTACACTAATCTAAACACCCTCCCCCTCCTACTTTCTAAATAACATTGATCAAAAATGTATAGTTACTCATATCCTTGAGGGGTCATGTGACCGCCCCAGGGACATATTTTGATTATCTGGAGACGGTGCGGAAATGGATCATCATTACAACTCCCCCTCTCATCCACCCCATCATACCTACCCATCTTCCTCATGTCTGGGCTTCCTTCCTCAGGGGAACGGCTCCTCCTCCCTCGATGATGTTGCGGTGCGCATGCGCAATAGAAGCACTGAAGCTGACAATACATCTCTATTGCGCAAGCTGGGAGCATGCGCAATAAAGAAGTATTGAAGGCTACAGACACAGCGCTACGCGTTCTTGGCAGAAGGAATAAGACATGTAAAAGTATAATAGAGTGGGGAATAGGGAGGGAGGGAGTAGGGATGCGGAGGAGAGGTCGGCTGAATGAGTTAGAAAAGGCTAGCAGTGGGCGCAATAGCTAGGGAGACAGGGAAGGGGTGAGGAGTGAGCTGGAGAGGTGTACGGGAGCCTACAACTACCAAAATACATTGCAGTAGGAAGCTACACACCATGTAAACAGATATAGAAGATGCTTGCTAGGCCTTCCCATAGAAACCCCCAAACCACTCAAAACATTGCTAAAGTTATATGGGTGCACTTATTAACACATTAATAATACTTACAGACCTTTTTTTTTAAAAAAAAATATATATATATATAAATATTATATATATATATATATATATATATATATATATATATATATATACATATAAATATTATATATATATATATATATATATATATATATATATATATATATATATATATATATATTATATATATTTTTTTTTTTTTTTTCCTGGAAAGCCCCTTTAATTTCCTACTATATTCTGATATCTCCATAATACAGTCATATGGCAGGATCATACAACAGTACATGGTGAGGCCTAGCAGAGGATTGGCAACCAGTAAGATCACGTCTAGTGCACGTAGGAGCGGAAACACCATATAATAGCTGGGCAAAGATTGTGTTCAGTATCATAGCGTGTAGCCTAATACTTGTGCCAAGGCAGAGTGATTTATTAGTGCCCCCTGGCACCCATATCACATGCTTCAGCACCCCAATTCCTCCTGCCTTATCCAAGCAGCAATTTAGGACGGTTTTGGATGTAAAAACAATAGCCTCATACGCTCTTACCATTTATCTTGGGTTGGTGGCGTATAAACCTCTCGAGAGAAAAGCAGTTTTTAATAAAGTTCCCAATAAAGAAGCCGCTGAAATAACTCTTACTTTCCATTCCAAGTGTCAGCTTCATTGCTTACAATAATAAAGGCTTTTATAAGCGCGCGTCCTGACCATTGTTTACCGCATTTATTTTCATTACTTGACTTGGATTTTATAGCGGGGTTAAAGATTTCATGCTACTTGCAGCACATTTGCCATGTAAGGTGTCATGTTCCAAATCACATTAGGAATCACAAGGTTAGATTAAACGCTTGGCACTCGCAGTCTACGATGGAGATCTGAAAGCCGTAATTGACCGGATCGCCTCAGGTTATTGTCTCAAAGCTTCATGTAAAAACATCACTCAAAGCCTCAGTTAGATCATGAAAAAATCAAGTGATCGTAAATGGCTTGTTAAGATATAGTCCAGACCCTGCCTCCCGACCTTTTTATTATGAAAGAATGGGTGGGAAAGACCTTCATTTCCCACCCTTGGTCCCCAAGCCCTGATCCCTTACAATGGGATCTGTAATCAACTCTGCTGCCATCATACGTAAGACAGCCGATCCCTGCTGCCTCTTAGTGTAAGGTATTGGGTCTTGGTAGGAGATGTTCAACCCGGCTGCTGTATATGTGGGGAATTATACTATGGGGGGAGGGGGAAGTACTAAGCCACATACTGTGCGGAGGCATAATAATGGGGCATTAGTGCCACTAACCGTATAATGCCACATTAGCACCCCCCACGCAGTATAACGCCCCCTGTACACAGTATGAGGCCACATTATAAACCATCTAGTCAGATGCAACTTTTTGTCCAAAAAAATACCATAAATGCTGGACGTTTTCAGCTCCTGTTTAGCTTTGACTTGATGGTGGACTCCAGTCAACGGATCTTTACTAAAAGTAATAGAGTACCCTTGATATAGTGGATCATTCGATTCAGGATAATATACTACTGCATAAGGAAATATTCACATATTTATGATCTTACACATAGGGCAGTTCCGCTGACATGCCCAACCATACAAATAGCCATACAGAGTGGTGCAAATACATGGCAACATCAGCATAGCACCATGATGGAGGCATCTCCGTGTAAAATCTTCATCTGTCCATGGGCTTTGTCTGTTACTACTGTTTTCTTCCCCATTCAGATGAATTCCTCTCAACTGTTATACCAAACACAAACTAATGGACCCAAGTGGCATCATTTCTAGAAAAATAGCAGACCCTTGTTTTCTAACAATGGACATCCCCATAATGAATGTGCCATGTTAGATACCAAGTGCAGTGCAATGCCACAATCAGATCAGTCATACCATAACATGACTTTAAAGAGGACCTTTCACCATATTGGGCACGTGCGGTTTTGTATACCGTTAGAAAGCAGTCAGTGCGCTGAATTTAGCGCACTATTGGCTTCCTGTTCTGTGCCCCCAGTGAAGAGACATTGGTACTGTAGGAGAGGTAAGTACTAAGTAACAGTGTTTTTTATGTTTGTATCCTCCCTGCGTCTCCAATTATTTATACTCTGGGGTCTGAAAAGACCCTGGAGTATAATAATTATTTATGGGTGGTCCACTATGGGGCATAATACTGTGTGCAGGGGGGCCACTATGGGGAGGGGCTGGGGAGGCCCCATGTCAAATGTTCGTCTTGGGGCCCCACCATATCTAGATACGCCATTGAAATGATATAGGACTATTATGACGTGCACAGGTTCTAAATTTTAAAGCAGTTTTCCCACAATTATAGTTTATCTATCCCCAGAATGAGAGCCACTACAATCAAAGACTGAGAGACTGACAAAGGTTTGCTGTAGTAGGTCATCTCTCTTAGTCTTCTACAAATTGAATACAGTGACAGCCCCCACGTGTGACCATTATCCAATCTGTGACCATTATCCAAACCAGTGAGCCAGGACTTTTGTTCTCATGATCAGTGGAGGTCCCAGTGGTGAGACCCCCGAGGGTCAGACAGTGTAACCTGTACGTAGGTAATAGGTTAGGATTCTTGGGCTCCCTACTTTATGTTGGGTAGAGTTAATGGCACCATTGTACAGCCTAACCTTTTCATTGTAAGTCTACTAGAATATTTTCACCTTTGCTATACCGCTTGCATTTTCCTTTCAGCTAATTCAGTTGATCAGACAGAATAATTTTATTGCCTTGAAAGCAAACATGTTACTAAAATATTTATCCCGGGTCATGCTGTCTACCGGATTTATCAAGTGGATTTTTGATGGAGAATATTCTTGAACTTTTCAAACACTTCCCCTCTGCATGCCAAATGGTACTTTAAACAAGCACTTTGATAAATACATCAAAATACATAGAAAGCGCCTTCGCTACTTTGGATAATATCTTTCTGTAATTTTGACTTAAGGGATATGACGGGTAAATTTTTCCCTTTATTTGTTGTTTTAAAAAAAAGGGGATTTTCTTATTTCACATTCTGCTGCAATTTTTTTGTTTTTGTCGGATACAGAACGATATCTTAATATTTCAAAGCTTCGGTTTCATTCCCTCTGGCTCCATTCACCACTTCTGGAAAAAAAAAAATTGGGATTTTGACTCTGAAATGCTTCTTTTTTACATAATCATTAGGGATCAATTCATATGACTTCATTTACATTAGAAAAACTGCTACAGGTTATATAAAAAGCTTTTGTAGGGCTGGTGCTATGGGCTTATTCATTCCATTGTAAGCTATGTAGCCCTCCAGTCAATTCCTAAATGGGGAAACCATTACTAACTAGCAGATGACCAGTTTAGCTTCTTTCATCTAGATTAGTTTTGCTCTCTCATCCGTTTCACGCATTATACAATGCTTTCCTCGGATTTTCTTCCTGCTTGGTCTTCCAGGCATCATAAATGCCAATTAAAGGGACAGTGAAACTCGACAAAAACCACAAAACATAACTGCAGTTTTATTATATACGTGTATATTAAATGGCATGCCTACTTGTAGGTTTTCTCTCATATATATTATATATATATATATATATATATATATATATATATATATATATATATATATATATATATATATATATATATATATATTGTAAGCCGGTGGCTGGTCAGGTAATGGAGGGGGTGTACATCTCACCCAGACTACTCAGGTGGATGAGATGAGAAAACTCCAGGAATGTTTGTTCTCAACTTTCATCTGCTGAGCATTTTGGTAAATGCTCAGTATTGGGCTGGATTTTTAGGAATGACAGGTAGGTTGGTAGTGGGACTTGTCATTCCACCCTCCTCCAGTCCACACTTTGGGGATGTTCCGGCAGCGACTCAGCTGTTTAGTGTCTGCTCGTCAAGGAGGCTTAAGAAGTTGCTCCAGCAGCAGACCTTTGGCAGAGTTTGGCTGGAGAGCCAACAGAGAGGTCATATTTTTGGAGCTGTGTCCTGAATGATTCTACTGGCTTTTGGATTTCTGTTATTCTAGGTGAGGTCACCTATTCTATGTTTAGTTAGAACCTAGCCGGGCAGGGATTTATTTTTGTATTGTTTCCTTTTGTTCCTGCACTACCTTTTTCAGTGAAAATAAACTCTACCTTTGTTTTGGACTAAAAGAAACTGGACTTGTGTGTCTATGCCACCCCACCTAGCAACCCCAGAAGCCTGAGGGTGGCTTCACACCTGCGCCTGTCTCCTCTTTTGGGTTTCCATCTTCTGCCGAGAGAAGCTGGACATTAAATGGAAACCCGGCAGTTTTCAAACCCATTCACTTTAATGGGTTTTTGAAGTGACCACCCATGAGTATCTTCTGCCTCTCTGCGTCAAAAGCATTTTTTTTTTTTTTAAACCGGGGACAAAGTCCTGCATGTCCAACTTTGTGTCTGGTTAAGAAAAAACAGTTTCGCTGCGGAGAGGCAGAAGATGTTCACAGGCGGTCACTTTATAAACCCATTCAAGTGAATGGGTTTGAAAACTGCTGGGTTTCCGTCTCCTGCCCAGTTTCTCTCAGCACAAGACGGAAACCGAGAGCAGAGACCGGGCGCAGGTGTAAACCCGCCCTAACTTACTGTTTTTTATTATTTATCAGGGCAAGCATGTTGTGCAGTGGTATACACACAGTAAGGCGGTTTCACTAATAACGTCTAATACTTAGACCGTGTCAACCTACACTGGATGGGTTGAAATGCATCAAATTTATCAGTGACTCATACTGAATTTCTTATATTGTCTAATCTAATGTTTACACCACCTATCTGATTAGCTTTTTGAAGCGAAAAAACAGTCACAAGTGATATTAAATCCCCTATTCATAGAAAAAAAATGCTAAGTGTTGAGTCATTTTCTGAGACTCCCACCAATCGCGGTAGAATTGGGTTAGGATAGTGTGCAACTTTAAAAAGATATGTTCTTATGATTGCGTGCCCTCACTGTTATCTACAGATCTACTGTAGGACAAGCAGTTCAGAGAATTGCAGTTTGCTGTGTCGGGCTCTGGGAGCTGTGGCTATCTACGTGAACACAAAGCTCACAATGTGTCTGTTCTCTAGAAGCATGATAAGCGTTCTATGAAACTTGTGCAATGTAATATACATTAACTGTGCATATTATTCAATCTGCATTTATATTATATTTCTATTAATTATAATAAATAATCTCTCACTGCAAAGGCAAAATGATACTTTATAGTTTCTGGTTGATCAAATGGTCAAAGCCACCTCTCCCAGCTTGCTGAAGAATACAGGAAGTGGGAGGAAAAGAACCCAGACCATCCTGCCAAGACAGGGAGATGGAAAAACCCCTTTACAAGTTTATTTCTATATATCTATATCTCTATCTATCTAAAAACACTGTAGACTTTACAGTTATCTCATTAACCAAAAGGTGCTAAAATTGCTGTAAGAACATTATTCCTTTTGGGTTATAGTAACTATATTATACTATATAATAATTGACATAAATATAATATGATTTTGTCTGCAGACAGGGAATATTGTATATTATCTCATTAAGTCTACATTCACAGAGAAACCTCTCCAAGATAACTCACCAATTGGTGGTGGTGGGTGGTCTTCTCAAAGAAGATGGCTAGTATAGAAAAGTGAAAATAAGTCACAGAAAATGACCTGGAAAGGAATTAAGTCTTCTCAAAGAGAAGTTTCGGAGAGGTTAGACCCAGATCACATCTGTGTTCGGTATTCCGCTTGATGTCCCTTGAATGGAATACGAATGCATTAAAAAACGCTTAGCAAAGAAAGCACACAGACCCCATAGATTATAATGGCGTCCATGTGGCAAGCAGCACTTTTCCATCCACATAATTCATGTGGACACCACACGGAAAACACATGGACCCCATTATAGTCTATGGGGTCCATGTGGTTTCTTAGCTCACCACTTTTTAATGCGTTCAGTATTCCAATCGGGGGAACGCCAAGCAAACTCCCTGAACGGAATACCGAACGCAGATAGGAACCAGGCTTTACACTGTAGATAGTTGAGCTTGTATATTACACATATTTTTAGTATAAAGTAAATCATAAAGGTAACAAATATCTCAGTTATTTACCTTAGGTCAGTGGGTTCTGTAGAACTTCTCTTCCACAGTTTTGGTATCAAAACAATTTATTTTTCATCAACGGATACAAGAAATGTGTATTTCAGCTTTTAAGAAAATGCGGCGTTTAAAGCAACATGGTCTTGACCTCACAGTCGAGATGAAAACAGTGGCCGCTAAATATATGTGCATGTGTCCGAGGACAGGGCAATTTTCTCACATAATGTTCACATAATGCTACACAGTCAAAATGTTCTCGCTACAAGGAAGATCTTTGCCCTTTCATTTCATGAAAACCAGTTAATACATTTCGACAGCCTCTTCTTGTTACTTGTCAACGCTAGAGACAATTGAACAATGGAAGGAAAGCGCGAGTCTGGGTTTGTCAAGTGTTGATGGGTTTAAAAACGCTTTATCCCTGATCCATGGGAATGAGTTAAGCTTCTAAACTTTAAGATTCTTCAATAAATCCAAGTTATAACATCTATCAGTAAAAAGTAATGAAACCAGAAGTACTTGTCTACCGCTAATGACTAAATATAATTTTGGTGTCCAGCCTAGAATCTTGGCGGAGAACAGTTCATGGCGTACTTTCCTCCACTTGTTGCTTGGTGACAGGTAAAGGGTGTTATTTTTGCTCCGGATACAAGAAACTAATGTAGATATAGAAGTGTGGTATAGTAAAACCCTGATACAATCACAATGATAAACCCATCAAGACTCACCCTGTATTCTGCAGGGGGAAACCTGGTAATTAACTGCCAAGAGATGATGGATTTTCTGACACCGCTGTCACCGCTTGGGTTATAAATCATTCTTTATGGTCTCCAGTAGCGCAATCCCACAGAAGGCAATCATTACTCCAATTCAGCACTCATTTTAGCACATTAACAGGATTTTTTGTATTCACTAGAAAATGTTACTTATTGTTTAGAATAGAAATCAATTCAGTCTCAATGAGTGAGCCGACAAGTTCTGGGTACGTTGGAGTTACAGGTCCAAGTGGTGGTCATATAGTCACACTACTTAGAAAGAGACCATGGGAAGAATATGCAAATCTGTCTTCCATGTCTTCCAGTGAGCAACCTCTATTGATTTGCAACACTGAGGCACCTGACTTCCTAATTACATCATAGAAGACAGATTTGCATATTCTTCCCATGGTCCCTTGCACAGTGGAGTGCTAAAGGCTTAATAAGTCTCCACACACCTAAATGGTGGTCTCTCCCCAAGGAGTGACGATATCCCCCTAACCCTGTCTAAGCCTCTCACCTCTACCAGGTTAGTCTTCTCTACACCGGGCTAACGAGATGCAATAACATCGAAACGGCCGTCCTCGGTTGAGAGACTATACCTGGTAATAATCCCAGCATCATTGCAAAACAAAAGCCTCTTGGAAGCTCGAGCATGATGTTAAAGGGAGCAGCCTCTATTGGGCCATATCACTGAGATTCTGTCTTCCTATTTACATCAGGGAAGACAGGCTTGCACATTCCAGTGAGCGCCCTCTATTGGCTTGCAACACTGAGGCACCTGACTTCCTAATTACATCATGGAAGACAGATCTACATATTCTGCCCATGACTACTTGGAAACACAAGCAAGTTGCAAAATATCCCAAAACTTTTTTTTAATATATATATATATATATATATATATATATATATATATACACATACATACACACTCACTTCCTGTATTCCTTATCAAACAGTCAAAGCCGTCTCCCCCTAGCTTGCTGAACAGGACACTCTGAAGTATCACAATACTTTTTAGGATTACTGCAAATCTAATATAAATGCAGATCAAATAATATCCACATGCTTCTAGAGAATGGACTCAGTGTTATCTGTTTGTTTACATAGAGAGATAACAGACATGGCTTTATCAGCAAACTGCAATGAGCTGAACAGAAGAGCCGTAGATAACAGTGAGAGAAGTGAGTGATGTCACTTGTCCTGTTTATCATACATCAAGCCGTTTAAACGGGGTAGGGACTCAATTGAAGATGACCCTCATTCAGGGTGATCTGTCAAAGCATCTTTAGAGGAAATGTACTATGTAGCACAGGATTTTGGAAGATTGTAGGGTCATAGACAGTGTTATAGCTTATAGATTAGGTATTCCAGTTGGCACAGTATCATTCATGATGTTTTGATCAAAGATCAGCTCCAAGTGGGTGCCTCGAATGTTGATGTCTGAGCAAAAATCATGTAACCAATGAGTTAGCCAAGAGAATTTACACATTCTAAGAAATCCAGGAGACTTCTATTCTCGGGTGGTTACAGGTGATGAATCATGGATCCACTACCCTGATCCTGAGACCAAAAACAGAGTCCATGTAGTAGAAGTGCAAGGGGTCATCAACTCCAAAGAAAATTTCATGTGCAGCGGTCAGCTGGAAGGTCATTGCAACTGTCTTTTGGGAGGTGTTGTATTACTAGAATAAATGCACAAAGACGACACTTACTGGAGACCCCTATGCTTTGACAAGGAAAGTATTATGTGAGACAATCCAAGAGAAACGTTGTGAGTAGTTGTCGGCAGGTGCGTTACTGTTTTACAAAAATGTGCCAGCTCACAAATCACAGCCTGCTATCAGGGAATGCGGCTTCCCTGAGCTTAACCATCCGCCCTACAGTCCAGACCTGGCTCTAGTCATTACTTTCTCTTTTGTAACTTAAAGAAATTTGTCCATGGGCCAAAATTTCCTGATGCGAATGCTGTCAAAGAGGAGGTAACAGGTTTCTGCACCACCGACAAGTCTCCTCCTATACTAATGGTTTCCAATCAATGGCGGTGAAGTGGAATAGGTGTCTTGAGGTCCAGGGCAGATTACATTGAAAAGTAGAAAGTAAATGTTTTTATATTCAGATAGACAACGTATTGAACACCCCATGTATGTGCTGAAACATTCGATACTGCAGTTCTGTTCCTCACTCTGAGTTTCACAATTGCATTTAGAGATGTAAAACATTCCTTGCCCATCTGCTAATGTTTATGTACAGTTTGTGGTCAACACTTAACTTACTGTGTATAGAAGTTCCCATGACTTGTCTTTAACCTCTAACATATCAGTAAACGCAAACAAATGGGAACCAATTACAATTAAAAAGAAAAAAAAATCTACGTTCTATTATTCTCATATTTTCTGCATCCATTTAATGCGGAACCCGGTGCTACTAAAGTCCAATGCAATTCACAAGCTATAAGTAGTAATAAAAGAACATCTAGCGTATTTTAACTCTTGTTAAAGGGAACGTCTATATTACGAATCTATGTTGAACACTTGGACTTTCCAGTCCTCTCTGTTTGTATTGTGTGCTTTTTGATTAAGACATATCCTCGATTGGGCTGATATTTTCTAGGTCATTTATGTATATTGGATGTTTTTTGACCTTTATGTGCTATGCTTTTGTTATATCTATGTTGAACATGTTGTGAGAAGGTGACAGGCAGAGTGCTGGAGTCCAGATATATCAGCCCCAGGTTTCTGACATATGTGTGGTCCAAGGACAATCTGGAGTAGGCCTCAGCCCAGGTGTAGATCCTTGGCTTATTACTGGGCCAGAAAAGACTGCAGATCCTGCATTGCAGTGCAGTTCCATGAGGTGAAAGGAAGTGTCTGGGTCTGTCCTATAACCCCGAGTCCTGTGAGACAATATTGCACCTGTTTTGTTTGTATGGCTGGTAGTAAGCCACATGTATAGTTAGGTTATCCATTCTGTTTAGTTAGTTGCTCAGACGAGCAGTTTTTTTTTTTTTTTTTGCCTGAAGTTAAGGCTGCAAATAAACCAGTTTGCTGCATATTTTGTGTCCCTGTCTTGACAGTTTGGGTCCGCACCACTCCCAACTTCCCCACAATATCCATAACATGGCACTAAACTCTTTGGGCCCATATTGTACTATACTTACCTTTGTCTTTGATTTCATATAGAAGTTTTGAGAAATAGATTATTTTTTTCTTTATGAGAAGTAGCTTATATATTCTAAGGGACCATCTGCATTCAGAGAGGAGGTGCTGCTAACAATGGAAGGGGAGAGTCAAACAGGTACATGGTACACAGTGGATGTAATGGCTTTATATCCATCAGGTCTTCACCCATGAGTTTCTTTGTTTTTTTAGCAAAGAGTTGGACTGTGTGTAGCCAATGTAATCTATATTCAATGGCGACACCAATTCACTGTAGGCAATGGATCCAAATTCTTGACCCAACACCAAAAAAAATACTAAATACTAGAATATTCCTTTAAGGGTTGTTTTTCCGGCTGGTTATCCCCATGTGTTGCAAAGGCAAAAATTCTGAACTTGTGAGATGTAATTTTTACAGTAACTTCCACTCATGTCATAGAAAATAAAAATAAAAAACAGAATAAGAAACTGGTCGGCACTGGCAGCTGTATTGTCCTCAAGGGTTTGTTCCTTCTTTCTGTATTCCAAATAAATCTAAAGATTGTGGTTAAGTACTCAGTTCCTGTTTTTACACAGGTGCCTGGAAAATACTTATTATCTTTATTTTAAGACGATGAAGCCACAGACCACATGTACTGCACAAGACACTTAAAGCCGTAAACTTAGACAAAATACTGGAGTTGTAGAAAAATATGGTAAGCGGAATAAAGTAAATCTCAAAAGTGCTGATATCGCTGGTCATGATCTGTTGCCTATATTTACCCCAAAATGGAGGGGGTATGTTTGACATGAAGTTTCTGAAGGATGACTAAGGGAGCGTTCACACTACAGTCGGTGTCCGACAACTAGTGTCCGCTGCTAATGTCTGTTCAAAATCTTGCACGGACATTAGCAGCGGACACTAGCTGTGTCCATGACATTTTGCATTGATTTAAATGGCGATCGGGTGCGTTCTATTACACTCCGTGTCTGTCCTTAAATGTCCATTCCCAAAGATGTCCGACTTTTCAAGCGGACAGAAAAAACCTACATGTCGGGTTTTTCTGTCTGCTTGAAAAGTCGGACATCTTTGGGAACGGACAGTTAAGGACAGACACGGACTGTAAAAGAACGCACCCGGGGTCCATTTAAATCGATGCAAAATGTCACGGACACAGCTAGTGTCCGCTGCTAATGTCCGTGCAAGATTTTGAACGGACATTAGCAGCGGACATTACTTGTCGGACACCGACTGTAGTGTGAACGCTCCCTTAGTCATCTATAGTTGAGAACACCCAGTTAGCTCATGTCTCGTAACTACTATATGGCACGGGGTAACTGAGGACTGCATGTAAGGCTACGGTCTCGCGCTTTCAGGACTTTTCTCTCCACCAATTTCAGGCAGAAACCCCGCAGAGACAATTATAGTCTAATGTATTTCACAAATGCGAAAGAAACAAAGAAAAAAGTCTCGATCTCACCATATCAGTATGCTCCAAAATTACCTTCCGGGTGCACGGCCTTTAACCTCTGGACTGGAAAAGGCAACTCCACAGCTGAATCTTTAACCAAAAATAGTAGGTCCGCACTCCTCGGGTTCCATAAAATATAACTTTTAATAAGCCATTAAAAGCTCACACAACATAGAACACTTTGTGAAAAAGTAGGAAAAAGACGCATAGTGCTTAAAATCGCCGACGCGTTTCGAAGCTTTACAGCTTCTTAGTCATGGCATTACTAAACCTTCTCGTGTACCCTTATATACGTAACATAGCAGCTGTACAATCAATAGAGTAAACACACCCATTATAACGATTACTTTAGCTTCCAACCATTCTCTTAAATTACTAAAACAGTCATTTTCTAAATAAGTCTATATACTATATTTGCATTCAATATTTCCTGTTTTCATTTGTTTGCATCATTCCTATACTTTCATTCTTTATTTACCTTGATCGGCAGGCTCCTATTCCCCATTCATACATGTCTCCGTCCCACGTGACACCATCCAACCTATCCTGCTACGTCTCCATATCCGGCCCTCTAGAGCCTTGCTGGCCTGTCAATTTCGGGTCACGTGGTTCAATTTGACCAATCACCATATCTCTCAGTCTATTCGCTTTGCTACGGAACATATGAGGACATAAGAGCATCATATGTATAATAGCTTTACTGCAATGTTAGACTTACTATAGCACTATATGACTAAAGGGGAAAGAGATCGAATTTGTCTATCCTCTAAGTATAATTTCCCATATATAATCTGCCAAACTAATAAATATAACTAAGGTCTGTTCTTATATTTAGTCCTGACGGTATTCTACAATTGAACTTAAGAATATAAAAGGCTTCCCTTTTCAGCAATCTATCTTTATGGTTACCCCCTCTGATATTATCTCTTACAATCTCCAACCCATAAAAGCGCATGGTGTGAATTCTACCTTGGTGCATACTAGAGAAATGTTTTGAAGCTCCTGACATTAATTCTGTTTCCCCCTTTTCACAATCTCGCATATGCTCTAGAATTCTAGTGCCTAATCTCCTCCCAGTACACCCCACATAGTCCAACTTGCATTCCAAGAAACCCCGCAGAGACAATTATAGTCTATGGGGTCCGTGGGTTTCCACGCGTAACCCGAACACTGGTGTGAACCTAGCATAATAGTACAGGCAGTGGTTTCACTAGGAATGGCACCGCCCCATGGCAAAATTTTCCCCAGAAACCCCAACCGACTCCCCTTCCTCCCCTTCGCATTCCTGTGCACAGTATGATGCCCCATAGTGGCCCCTGTACACTGTATTATGCCCCATTTTTGACAACCCATGAACAATTATTATACTCTGGGAATCTCAAAAAACCCCAGAGTATAATAATCGAAGACCTAGGGGACGATACAAAGCATTAAAAAAACAAAAACAAAACAACCCCCAAAAAACACTGTGACTTACCTCTCACTGGCTCCAGCGCACTCCCCACTGAAGTCAACCATCTTCTATGATAGACCAGATGTCACCTGACTCAGCCCAACATTGTGACGCATAATGACGCTGGCCTGGGCCATGTGACGTCTATGACATCACCAAGCATGTCCGAAGCTTGCTGGAGCATAGGAGAGGTAAGTAACAGCATTTTTTATGTTCCCTCACCTCGAATACGGGGATCCTCTGACATATGCCAAATGAACTATGGCCATGCATATCCAATACAATAGAGTTTTAGAGTTGGCCAAACTTAGCTGACCATCTAGTCAGTGTATCAACAACTTAAGAAAGTCATTGATCTTGCCACTCTTTGCAGTAACAACATTTGCGGTATAGGATGCCACTTAGGCTGCGTCTAAATCATACAATGCAAATTTCTGACCTAAATAACCTCAGACCCAGATATGTCATTCAATATACTGCACAATAGGTTAGTGAAACTTTGCAAATGAGTAATAACATATGTACATTGCTTCATGCATACACCAAAGTCATATTTACGAAGCATGGACATGGACAATATGGCATCCCTATGGCCACTTATTACATGTGATAGATCTGGAATGGTGGGCGCCATTCTCCATAAGAAGTTAGGCCATAGTGTCACAGTATCGACAACCTACGGTATCCTTGTATTCTTATTCTGCTCTGTAGATTATAGATTTAGTCGTTTCTGTTCCTGTTATTACTGTGAGACATTTACACTTGAAACCCAATCTCTTGCACGTCTTCATTTCAAGGATAAACTCCATCACAGGCGAATTTATCCCTTATTACCATATAAAAGCGCAGAATGACAATCACGATCAATATCTTACTAGGACCTCATTACAATATACTGCATATAAGAGGATGACATGGAGGGCGGCATGCTGGTGGGAAGTCCACATGAAAGTAAAAAGAGTAAAGGAAGAAAGACATTATCTTAATAAAACAGTATATACACAAATCCCTTGTGTTACAGGTATACATTATTCCTGTACCAATTCTAACCTAATCTCACATTACTGGTATAGTAAGGAATCCTAAGGGCTCATATACTGATTAAGGATGTATATTGTATGGCTCCATAATACAGTGCCATAAACTCTCATGGGTCCATATTCTACGTCTAGACTGCTTTATTATGTATTCCTAATAATTCTTAGAGGGAAAGATATAATGTTGTGTTCTATCCCATGCAAGCATTACATCTGATGGGTAACGTGGTACTCAGTAGAGGCCCAGTAGTTACAGATTCACAAAAGACCTGTAGGTCAGCATGTGCCACACCATACATTGATTTTGCCATGTGAATGTGTCTTTTGCAATCTTCATGGTTCCAAGTAAAAGTAGTAATGGGGTCCCCAGTTACCATAAGCTATCTATCTATAATATCGGTATCATCATATTGTAGTGAGGTCTTTTGGGCCACTCAGACTCCAGGGCCCGGTTGCGATTGCTACCTCTGCACCCCCTATAGCCACACCCCTGTTTAGCATGGTGTGCTATAGTGGCATGGTGTGGTATAGTGCCATAGTGGTTAGCATGGTTGCCTTGCAGCATTAGATTTCTGGTTTTGGATCTGACCACGGACAAAATCTGTGTGATGTTTATATGCTCTCCTTGTGCAGATTTCCTCCGGGTACTTTGGTTTCCTCCCACATGCCAAAATTATACTCATCATTAAATTAGTTTCCTACAAAATAACTGACTTTTGTGGGTGTTGGGGGATGAGCGCTGGTACAGTAGCCACTAACACCCCTAATCTACAACACTCCCTGCTCTCTGAGTCCCTTGGTGAGAAGAGCGCATTACAAATGGTTGTCATTTCCCTTAAGATTCCAGTTCTGAGCTCGCGTTCTAACGGTCCCAATTCTAGAACAGTTTGGATTGAAGCTTCACTTCTCTCCTCAATTCATTATTACGTGGGAAAATACATGGTGACACCTATGGATTTGTAAAATGGCCACTGTAATGGAGCCAATGGAGAAGGTGCCTCTTCTTAGGTTTGCTCTTCCGTCGTCTGCATGGTGGTCTACATAAGGCTTTCTTCTCCATGTATTGCAACATTTGCAATGGAGAAGAAAGCATTACAAAATGGTCCGGTCTGTGAGCTAGTAGGATAATGGGGCTGTAATTCACCACGAGATCCTCTCTACATACAGAGGAAGAGGTGTAGTTGTTGGTTTTAGTACTAGATCTTGTGGATATGTTTCCTATGTGCATGTACTAGATGTGGCAGACGCAGATATTATTACTGTAATCTAAAGCTGTCACTAGATAAATTTAGTTACCAGGAGGAATACTTTCCAATAATAGTCAGCTCCGCTGTAAGAGTGTCCTCATTTATCCAAACCCTTAAGACGACAGAAGAAATGAGCGAAGGAAACTGGTTTTCCCCTATGTGACCATAGGCCAGCAGACACAGGAAAAGGTTTCCAAAATGTATTTTTATATCACAACAGTCCCTTCCGTGTTTGTAGGATGTAAAGTGACCTATCACATCCGGAGCTATTGTACAGAACTATAAGGTCCACTTAATGTACATACGTCTTGACAGTGCTTGTCTGGCTGAAGTTTATAAATATATGTATTGTAGGAACAATGATTTTATAGAAGACTAGGCATAGAGAGTCACTGTAACAAATAGATCTGGTGGCGATAAAAAAAAAAAAGAAAAAAAGTAAAGATGCTAAAATCCATCTTTTATGGATTTTTATGGGACACTGCGCGGTCCTGTTATAGAGAAACAGATCCCAATAGTGACTTTGCAGAAACAGATAGACAACTAATAGACAAAATGCAATTCAATGCAGTTGTTGTGTACTGTACCAACAACAACAAAGAAAATCTTAGAGGTTGTCCAGGATTTAGGGGAAACTCAGGGGCACTTGGGGTGGGTGTAAAACTAAATAAAAAGGAAATACCCATCCTCAGCTCTACATTGTCCAATCCCGATCTCCTTTCCCTCCGGTGTCCAAAGTCGACTTGCTAGAAATGGAAAGGCCCACATGGCTGTTAAGATCCATCAATGGCTTCAGCACTCAATCACCAATCATTTCTCCTACAGTGGCATTAAAGAGTGGAATGAATCTGTAATACGCATGTGAACAAGACCTTATTTCAGGTTTAGTTTGCAGATGTATCATTTATACTCTTCTACAAGGCTAAGAATTCTGAATTGTGTTGATGAAGGTGAAGAAGGTACTGTTCTTTATTAAAGAGAACTTGCCAGGCCAATATAAACCAACCCAAGTCCCTATGGTCCTGGGGTTTAGTGTCCCAAATAGTTCTATTGCAACACCATTCAGAAAAACAAACCTGAGGAGTCTCAACGGACTCCTTTGGCCGGGTTCACATTGGAGTTTCTTGGACCGGATGGCGGAGGCCACCTCAGAATCCGGTCCAAAAAACGGCTAGCTGGATGCTGGTGTATTGTATACAATGCACCAGCAACCAGTCGCTGCACTCTGCTCCAGATTAGGCCCAAATGATTGGGCTAAGTCAGGAGGGAGTGATTCAGCCACAGATTCTACCTCAAGATAGGGCAAGTAGCTTCTTTTTTCCGCGAGTGGGAACAAACAGTTCGCGGAAATAGGAACCCATTTAATTCAACAGGAGGCAGTTTGAGTCAGACTCTAACACAAATTCAAAATCTGGCCCAAAAAACCCTGCGTGAACCTGGCTTTTCTGGTGCTCCTAGCGCCTGCGCAATTGCTCAGTGGTCCACACTAGAGATGAGCGAGTACTGTTCGGATCAGCCGATCCAAACAGCACGCTCACATAGAAATGAATGGACGTAGCCGGCACGCGGGGGGGGGGGGGGGTTAAGCGCCGGCTACGTCCAAGCGGAAGTACCAGGTGCATCCATTCATTTCTATGGAGCGTGCTGTTCGGATCGGCTGATCCGAACAGTACTCGCTCATCTCTAGTCCACACCAGATATTCCAAGCATGCACACTGAAGCGACTGGAGAACTGCACCAGGAATACACCTGCTGGGGGAATATAAAGAATTTTTTCTCCCCCCTCCCCCCCCTCACTATGGGCTTGGATACAAGGAGGTTATTTCAGACACTTCCTTAAAGAGACACAGCATTGTATGGAGATTTACTTTAAGGAAATACTCCATGGGAAGATACTATGCAAATAAACCCATACCAACAAAACCCAGCGACGCCATTGTTTTGGAGGTCCCTGCACCCATCGGTACGGAGCAAGGTTGCTCCATGGCTGGATGAGCTGCTATAGACAAAGTATATTCAGATACCTTATTTATAGCATCCCACAAGAAGCCTCTAAAGGCTAACAAGCCTGACAATATAACATCCGATACATAATAGATCTCCATAGTTAGCAGTAAATGGGGTATTCCATATGATTTATGCCACAGACACATCATTACTATATACCATAGAGCAGCCACAGATAAAAATAATTCCTAGCAGACATAAAAAAGCAAACATCTGGCTCCTCAGGAGAGGAATTCTACACAAAGTGCGACAAAGCTAAAATGTTTAATCGTCCAGGATATTTTCACTGTTTCCTTCTCTCTTGTTTATATCAAAGGAGATTTCGATTCCACCCTTTCCTGCCTCCCGGACTTTTCTAAATGACGCTTTATCATCATTGTGTTGTACGCGGCTTACACCACAGGTGTTATTTTTATTCTTTGTGTCTACAGAAGGAATTTCTTAATGTCTACATTCAAAGGACCACTGCAAACATTACATAAACCAAGGCAAATGCCTTGGGTAAACAGCTGGGGAAAAACTAGAGGCGGCCATTGTTTGCATTTATAGTAGATAAAGACTTCTAGGAGGTCCTCAAAGTACAGCTCTTAAATCACACAGAGGCGACGGGAATTAGGAAATGCTATAATTCATTTCAATAAAAATAAGAATGGTCATCGGTGAAAGGTGGTGCAAGAGTTTGGGCAGGAATTGTTCATTTCAAGTCTGAAGATAAGATATTTTCATGGATACCGGGGTGGGGTAGTAATTTCATTGCCATTTAGGGTTGAGCCAATTTCAGGATCAGTTTTAAAATCCGATTTTCGATAATTTTCCAGCCCATCGTGAAATTTTCTCGATCGCCAATCGGGATCCGATCTTTCCCGATACCGATCACTCAACCCTATTAATGATATATACGTGAATAGGGTTGATCCGATCTTGAGATAACCTCCGACCTAGATCCCGCCGGAAAAGATCGGGATCGGAATTCCAATCAACGATCGGAATCCGATCTTTTCTGATCCCAATCGCTCAACCCTATTGCCATTATGGCAGCTGAGCACATTATAGGACACGTACAGCCCGGTGACAGCGTAACATAGCACAAAGCAATGAGGGGAGTGTAGGGGATAGACATAATACAGCAGACAGGACAATACAAAGCATATAACAAGTATACAGCAATGACAGTACAGCAAGGATAGCATAATGGGGAGATAGGGGAATGTAAGGAGCCCATACACAATGGTTGTGCCACAGTACAACGCCATGCGGTAATAACAGTTATAAAGTCATAAAGAAAGCCTATGGATATGTTCACACAGAGTTTTTTGCAGGCTGATTTTTTTGGCGGACTCCACCCAAAAATCTCACATTCATTTCAATGGGAGTCAGTAGCAGTAGCGACGTGACCTACCTTCAGACAAATTCCGCCTTGAAAAACGCTTTGTCACGGTTTTTAAATGCAAAAAAACCAAGAACCTGTTCACACGGTGGAATTTACCACAGATTTTGCCCCTGAATCTGATCAAATTCCTCCCAAAATCCACTTCCCATTGGTTTCAATGGGAGACAGAGATTGCAGCAGGACACGGAAAAAAGAAGCGTCCTGCTCGATCTTGCTGCGGGGTCCGTGGCTCGAGACTCCCTCCTGATGAGGCCCATTCATTCGGATCTAATCAGGAGTGGGATGCCACCACGGAATGATGATGTACTTCATTGGTATCCCATCACTGCTAGACCTCTTCATTTTCCTCCATGTGAACAGATCCTAAGAGTCCTGCTTGGTAGCTTTTCCTGGGGAGGTAGACTTGAAGATCAGTTGATCGTATGCGAGTGGGGACTCCATGCTTTTTTCCGATGAGTCCTGGTAGCAGTTAAACAGCTTTTTCTATGAAAATCCTAATCAAATCACGAAAAACCTTTATACCCCAAAGCTCAGCATATCCATCTCTATCCTTCGCTGACCTTAGACAGCGACACCTGATAGATAAGGCTAGAAATTAGTATGCAGAAGATTTCCATCAGACGTTTCAGCTTTACATGTCTGAAATAATAGCTCTTTGTACATTCACTATAAAACCTGGCTGGGCAATGATTGAAATATCAGACAATGGCTTTCAGTGGAGAAGCTAGAAAACATGTGCTAACTATAAGTTACATCAACTAAAGCCGATAATGACCGCACACGTGGCCGTGTCAAAGAATGCTGTTCATTAGAGGAAGCGCAGGAGATGCATTATCAGGCACCGGACTATTCTTTCTCGCTACTGAAACTTAATTAACTAGAATTTTTTTTTTTATTTGCGGCTTGATGAGGATGTAAATGTTGCCTCGAAAACCCCATTTATGCCAAATGCTAATGTATTAAAAGCCGAGATACGTGAAAAAAAAAACGCAACACTTAAGCATTTAACATAAAGCCATCTATTCATTAAAAATCTATTCTCAAGCACAAATTAATAGAAGTAAAATCTTTTCTGCCCTCTACTTAAAATGTCAACCGTTGCCGAAATTGCTTTGGGTTGAACACATTCGTTTCATTACCATAAAGTTAAAAAATGGAGACTAATCCGTCGGTAAAATGAGTTTTAGTTTAAATAAACAAGAACGACGAATTTGGAAATTAGCGGCTTGTTTGGGCCAAGCTGGAGATCTGAGACGCGGCATCAAAGTCTTCAGCCGGCCGCAGTGATATTGTGTTTCCATGCTAGAGATGTTCTTTAATCACTTGTTATAATGAAGTTCCTTAATCACATGGCGGTCTTTATCTCTGCAGGGCCGGCATGTTAAGACCGGACAGCTCGCGGCAATTAAGCTCATGAATGTCACAGAGGTAAGACGCTTGTTTTCTATCTTATAATGCGACAATACTCTTTGTTCGTAGAGTTTCCCTACGGATTGCAGGTGTTTTTCACAAAATACTAGAGAACTTCTTCAACAATTACAGAATGGGAGACAAGCAAGAATACGGGAGGGGAAAATTTGTATATCACATTGGTTCTACAGGGTGGACCCCAAACCAGTTTTTCTATTCACTGGGCACCTTGTCACACAAGAAAGGGTTGCCCAAAGTGGACAATTCCTTTTAGGCTTCGTGAACACGATCTTGTGCAGTCTGTGAGTCAGAGAAAATGTCACATGACACCTGGATTGGTCCCAAGTGTCATCTGTAGTTTTTATTGATCTATCCATTCTGCTGAATGGGCCAAGGTGCAAATGCAGACAGGTAAAGGACCTGGCCCAGTGTTTGTGGCTCTTAAATGTTCCCCGGACACTATAAACACTATGGCTGTGTATTTGAGACCATTGAAATGTATGGGCCTGTACTATTATTTGCAATTGCGGTAATGTGTGTGAGGTCTTACTCATGATGAATTCCATCATGATCCTTGTCCATTATTTTGATATGCTTTGTAAAGCACTGTATACCATTTTCAATGCTAGTGGCTTAACTAGGAATGGTGGGACCCCAAGGCGATCATTTGACTTGAGGAACCCCCAACCCCTTGACCCCATCCCCCCCACACAAACCACATTCCTGTACACAGTATTATGCCCCATAGCGGCCTTTTCAGACCTCAGAGTATATTGATCGAAGACCCAGAGGAGGATACAAACATTAAAAACACTGTTAGGGTTGGTTCACACTAGCGCTTGTATTCCGTCCGCAAGGAGTCCACATGGAGACCCCCCCCAGACGGAATACCAACGCTAATGCAAGCGCTGTGCAGTTAAGCACACAGAGCCTACAGACTATAATGGGCTCCGTGTGCTTGCCGCACACTGCCCGCACAATTCATTCGTGCGGGCAGTGCTCAGCAAGCACACGGAGCCCATTATAGTCTATAGGCTCCATGTGCTTTGCAAGCACATCGCTTGCAATTGCGATTGCATTCCGTCCAGGGAAGGGGGGGGGTCTCCATGCGGACGGAATACAAGCGCTAGTGTGAGCCAACCCTTACCTCTCCCTGGCTGCGGCACACTCCCAGCAGATCTCTTCATTGATGGACCAGACGTCACCTGACCCAGGCAGGCATCGCGAAGCATAATGATGCTGGCCTGGGCCCCGGTGACATCTGTGACCTTACCATGGCCCAAAGCCTGCTGAAGCCCAGGAGAGGTAAGCAACAGTGTTTTTTTATGTTGTCTCACCTCCCCTGTCCCAACAATCATTATCCTCCAGGGTCTTTTCAGACCCCAGAGTATAATGATAGCAGTGATAGTGAGGTTCAAGGGCCCACAGCCTCACTTAACGATCCTGGCTCCTGCTCACAGCCGCATCCGCAGAAGGGGAAGTGCAGGCGACCGCGAGCAGGAACAAGGATGGCTAAGTAAATAGGGCCAGTTACCTGCTGAGGTTACTGCTTCAAGTAAAGGCCTATCAAAAAAATAAATAAATAAAACACATCAGCGGGCCCCCTAATGTCCCGGGCCCTGTGGCATCCTCTACTGCTGCTACCCTGCTAGTTACACCCCTGCCTCCTCTCTCTCTGTGAGACAAAAGCTTCAAGGGAGCAACTTCAAAAGTATTGTCAATGGCCGGCACTGAAAAGTTGTGATTGTGACCAAAAAATTAATTCAGAAGCCTCGTGTGTGACTAAATGTGACAACAACTCTAACATGACTCAGTTTTGTCATGTGCCAAATATTCAGTTTCTACAGAAATGAAAACTATATTTTACATGCTAATGTAGCTCTTACGCTAATGTTTTGCTCTGCAATGTTACGGAGGCTGGAGTAACACCACAGTGGTTAATACGGTATTAGTTTATTTCCAACCATATGGTTTTGGTGCTGTAGAGTATAGTGTATCTCCAAAAAAAAAAAAAAAAATTCACATTATAATGCAAGAAAACAAAAGTAACACTTTTGCTGTAAAGTGAGTTTTGCACAACCTGTGGTCTACTTACTGTATGTTAATAATACACCATCATGCAAGCATTTGAGTATTGGGACTTTATTAAAGGGTCAAGTGAGAAATTCCAAATCAATACCAATGCCCGTGGTGTGGTCGGGGTTATATCGATTTAAATAACCCACACTTTGCCATTCTATACCACTATAAAGTTATGGAATGTTTAGGAGACATCATTAAATTTTTATGATACCAAAACCACATGTAGATTTTAAAGGGATTCCATCATTGGGAAAACTCAATTTTACCTAAGCATATATTTGCATAGACTTTAGAAAGGCTATTCCACACATACCTTTGGTTTGTAAATCCTCTCAGCCGTTTTTGAATTAGCTCGCTTTTATTAATATGCTAATTAGCCATAAACAAGCATCGGAAGTTCACTGAGCACTGTGTGATGTGTGTACATAGGGGGAGGTGAGAGCAGGAAGGCTAATGATTCATCATCATAAGCAGCAGCCGTCCTCCCTGCTCTCACCTCCCCTCTGTTTACACACATCACACAGTGCTCAGTGAACTTCTGATGCTCCTTGCTGGCTAATTAGCATATCAATAAAGCAGGCTAATTCAAAAACAGCTGAGAGAATTAACACATAAACGGTATGTCTGGAATAGCCTTTCTATAGGCTATGCAAATATATGCTTAGTTAAAAATCCCTATAGCCAATGACAGAATCCCTTTAAAATTTGGTGTTGTGGTATAGACAAGGGATTGTTTGCTGGATGGAAAAGTGTGGGTTAAACGATTTGGGAATGGAGACATGGATATCAAAGAGGTTTAGAGGAAAGGGTCCTTATTCCAGACCCCCATCTATTATTATACCAAAACACCATCCGCTATGGACCTTTGACCTCAGACTGTGTTTTCCCAGGACTGCAGAGGATACAGTGCAGGACAGAAGGCTGAACACAGAAGGTTGTATATATGGGAAGAAAACTGTACACGTGTGATCTATAGCAACCCTCACACCACACAGTACAACTTCTCTTGTCCAGATTATGTTCTTATTCTGTAGGTCCTGCACATTATCACTTCTCCTGTCCAGTATGCTGGGTATAATTCTCCATATTCGCTCCAAGTTCCTCCATGTGAACACATACTAAGCGTCTGCTGCTAACACCTTTGTGCTAGATAGTATAGGGTGATGTGTCTAGTACCTTAAGGTCTCTATAACTGCCGTAACCCATGAAGACCTAGACTCTGTTCTGTGCAGAGACCGTGCGGAAAGCACACGGACCCCATTATAGTACAAATTGCAATGCAAAGAATAAGCCCTATGTCGCTCTATAAATAAAAAAAGCCAAGCATTAACATAAAAGGTACCCTGCGTCCTTACAGGGTTAATAATGTGTTTTCAATCTTGTGGTGCAGTAGGGGGTGAGCTCATCTATCATTAGTGGTCAGGTCACCCCCATGTGACAAGCCTATGCCCCGATTGCCCCTACGAGATGCTATTTAATAGGCTCTAACACACCCCATCATTGCTATATTGGTCATTTAAAGGTGCATTCTTCTGGAAATACTTCCCTTTAAGTGAATGATTGTATTCCCGAATTTGTTCAAGGAATTCACAGAAATAACAAGTACGCTAGAAGAATGCTAAGGGTTCATGGTCACTTTCAATTTTCCTGCTTGAGCAACCTATTAAGCATATCTCTCTGCAGAGAAAAATAACCTGTGTACAGAATGATCTGTTACTTGCCCTTGAGTGCCGGACTAGTTTACAAGGAGTAGGAGAAGACACTTGTGTCAGCCCTGATCAGTTAAATGCTGAAGACATTGATGCAATTGTGTCTGTAGGTACGAGGCATAGGAACGGCAGTGCGGGACTAAAGGCTAGAGAAATAAGCAACGTCTTGTAGAAAGCAAAGTATAAGGGCACGTTATTAGATTGCAACTCTCATCCTCCGTTCCAAGGTTTTCTTAGGAGGTTTTGCAATAAAATTATTTACCAGGAAAAACAACTTAGAATCTTATTTTCCTGGTGATAGATCACAGATAACTTCCTGTAAGTCTCGGTTGCTCCTATCTCGACCCTCTGTATCCTTTTCCTCCACATGAACTCCGTTCCTTTGTGTTCTGTTAGACACATCCAGTCTTTTATGTCTTTTAGAAAAGGCTTGCCAAGGAATAGACAGGGCGTTTTATTAGCCAAATATTATAAACCATACACCAGCTGCGATCAAGTCTGCCGGCCCTCGGGAAAATTATGGGAATCTGATAAGTCAAAGCAAGGGCGGACACAGGCAGCAGAGGACCCCTGTGCAAAAATACGTAGGGGTCCCTGTATTCTCATTAATGATCAAAGGGCATCGCTAACATCACTACTATTAGTAATTATAAGCTGTATAATTCTATAGCTCCTTTACATGCAATGTAATAAAAACAGAAGGAAACTAGTTTTGGTGAGCAGAGGGCCCCCTTACCTCCAGGGCCCCTCTGCAGCTGCACATTTGGTATGTCCAACCTCGACGTAGTGCATAGCTCAATCCAAGGAGAGTCATCTCAATTCCAGGCAATCAACCTGGAAACAACCATAAAGGGGGCAAATATAAGTCGTATTACAAATAGTATTGAGGCGATCTTGAGATTTCAGGATCGATTTTAAAATCCGATTCCTGTTCATTTTCCAGTCGATCACGATCGTGAAATTTTTTCGATCGCCGATCAGAATCCAGTCTTTTCTGATCCCTCAACCCTAGTCAATACCTCTCTATGGGAAAAGTCACTTTTAGGCTCCCTTCCCATGGAGTAATGCGCCGCGTTCCATTCACTTCAATATGTGCCGGCATACGGGCGCTATACTTTGAAATCAATGGAAGGCTTTTTAACTCATTGATTTCAATGTGTAGCGCTCGTGAGCTGGCACACATTGAACTGAATGCGATCTGTTTTGAGCGCTCACACTCTGAGACGTGTATACATGTCTGAATGCGCGGCACGTTACTTCGTGGGAACAGAGCCTTGGGGGTTGAGCCGATCTTGAGTTTTCAAAATCCAATTTCTGATCATTTTCCAGCCAATCCCGATCGTGAAATTTGCTCGATCGCCGATCGGGATCCTATCTTTTCTGATCCCGATCACTCAACCCTAATTGAAAACACGTCTGACTTGCCATGTCTGCAGCACATACAGCGTGGACAGTATTTCATCCCGCACATTATCTGTCTTGAGCTTTGTCCGTTTAGTAGATTTACATTCCATCAAATCTCTTAGATGAAAAAATACTGCAAGCTCCATTCCTAATCAAGGAAAATGATGGACGCCAAAGTGGAAACCCGACGGACCTCATTATAGTCAATGAATGTGTCAGGCTCCTTTGGTTTCCGCCATGTAACGTTCTGACCCTAGATGTCATTTTCTTTCTCTGTTTCTATGACAGAACAGAAAAAAAAATAAAAAATAGTGAATGTTGCAGATGAGAGCTTAGCCTTACAGATCTGTGGTACAAGCCTCACTGCTGGTTGTCACAGGGAGGAAGAATTACCACTACTTAAAGGGAAGCTTCTGACTCCTGCCAGTTAATCTCAGTCATTAGACAGAAATTAAAACACACAGTCCCCAGTCATTATACATTGCGATGGCTGAATAATTTACCAAGCTTTTCCTTTTCAATCACTATATATAATGACTGGTTGTAATGAGGAATAATCATTTTCCTATGCAACCATGTAGGCTTTGCTATGACATCTGACCAAGAGGACCCGGCTTTATGATATTTGGAGTTTTCATCCTCCTTTAGGCTGAGGCCTCACATAGACTGCGGTGGAAATGCACCTTTTTTCTGTTTTTTGTTTTTTAACAGAAAGTCTACAAAGCATTTTTGAACACACAGATTTTCCGCTGTGGATTTTTTCCTGCCAATGTATGGATGGGATTAGCCAGAATACCATACACTTTGCAGGGAATTTAAAACAGCGGTTTGTTACAGCAGCGATTCCACTACATCCAAAATGCTGCATTTTTGCAACATGGGGCCCCGGCCTTAAAAGGGTTGTCTGGGAAAAAAATGGACAACCCTTTCAACATTTAAATGCATACTCACCTGTCCCCGATGCTCCAGTGTCCTCCCACGTGTCGCGGTTCTTCTGGAGATCCGCTTAAGACGCAGATTGACCTCAGCAGTCACACGAATCTGCACCAGAACTCCAAAAGAGACCCAGGAGAAGCCGTCAGAGCAGAAGAACCGGGTTGCACGGAAGGACACTAGAGCCTTGGGAACAGGTCCGTATACTTTTTTCTTTTTTTTTTTCCAATGATCCTGGCCGATTTAAAAGGAATGTCCATTTTTGTCTGGACAATCCCTTTAAGAATTAAATGAAGTGTTATACTAATAAAATTCTGTATATGCAGTAAGAACTTGTGTGCACCTTTTTCTAGATATTCTGTTTTATATAGAGGACCACACTACATCTAGCTGTAATATGCCAAGGCCATTGCGGTAGGTTGCCCACGACTCCACCTGCATACGAATCGTGATGAATTGTTACAATCTTGGGCATTTGCCGCTTTCTTACAAGAACTGAAACGTCTTTATTCTCAGATTATTCTTTAACAAACCACATTGGTTTCCTCGCACCAAACTTTTATTGAAGCAGAAAGGTTCTTGATCCCTAACCTGAGTGGCACACCCAAGTATGACTCATTCAAGGACTATCTGCAAACCAGTGACTGGATGACTCTCGTCTGAGGTCAAACCAGCCAGCTGTATTTATTTACTACTAGCTCAGCAGGAAAAAACTTTGCCGAGAACTACCCTGTATCTAGAAATCCACGCTTCTCATCCACTTAATCAATAAATGAGCCAGGCCTTTTGCAATAAATTATATCAGGGCAAATAAAAGTAGCTCTGGCATTGTGCAAGTTGTGCTGAGGAGCAGGAGATGTTCTCCTCCTATGGCTGAAGGTCAATGAGCAATACAAACTGAAGCGGTGCACGGTCCGCAAATAGAAGTAGTTGTTTGTTCAGATGTTCATCAGAAGAACATTAACAAAAAGCAGCTTTAATTGAAGTATAAAAGCTTTATTAATCAGTGGACCTGAAAACAGAACAGCTTAGGAGCCATCTGTGGTGATGTGGACGTGCGAGGCTCTCAATCCAACCATTCGGAAATCACAAAAGGGCCGGGAGATTATTTTCTTTGGCTACAACACTTCAAATTTTGGTGAATTTATACTTACAAGACTTGTATTAAACTAGGTCTTTATTAGAGAGAAGCGAACCTCCCAAGATTTGTTTCGGGATCAGATGGCTCAGGTCCATGCTTAGTTTCAAGTCGAACAAGTTTGTTACAAATAGGAAGTTAAGATATTACACTATGGAGTCTCTTCAGACCCCCGAGTATAATAGATGGAGGTCAAGGGGAGGTGTAAAAAATAAAAAGTCCTGGTGACTTAATGCATCTGGGGTCACCCGAGGCCTGTGCAGTGACATGGGTTTGCCAAATGTCATGAGGCTTGGCGTGCCCATGTTACCTAATCACAGGCCTCATCGGTGAGCCCGGATGCATGACATCACCAGGAGAGAACCAAATGCAGTGAGGAATCCAGTGAATGCCAGTTTTGTATGGTGTTAAAGGGGACCTTTGACCACCTCCACCCATTTTAGTTCTTAGCATCTGGTAATAGGCACAGCTCCACTGATTTCACCACAGATGGATTTTTTTTCTCTAGCCCCCGCCATTCCTGAGCAACAAGCACAGTTATTTTTGAGGTCTGATATGCTATTGAAACTGTAATGTCAGAAGGGCGGGGTCAGAAAGGGTGTTTGATTCAGAGCTACAATCAGAGGCAGCCAGTGTCAGAGCTCAGAATCACACCCCTTACCTGACAGTACAGCGCCTAAATAGCTTATTGGGTACCAAAACTGACATCACTGATTGCTTGGGAATGGCGGGGGCTAGAAAAAAATTCCAACTGTGCCAGAATCAGTGGAGCAGTGACTATTAACAGATGCTGGAGGTGGGGAGAGGTACCCTTTAAGTAAGGACTCTTTACTTATAGCTAGCATTAATAGAGATGAGAGGGGTAGTAGTTCATATAGAAGCAGAGTATCACAGGTAACTTCACGTCTGTCTAAACCCTCCTATGGCTGGATTTCTGATAGCTTGATATCAGTGAATGTGAATGCTACAAAGCGCTTTATCTGCAGACAATTGAATACGTTGTGTTTTTCCCTTTGGTTATACGGCACATTTCAGTTTTTGTTATCATAGAGTAGAAGTTAGGCAGAACATGCATCAGAAATTCACTCTGCAGACAGCTTATAATAATATATGTCATCTTTTAGTTATGGAAGTCTCAACCTCTCTCTCCCTGTGGACTTCAGCCCGGGTTGCGCAAATGTGTTGTATATGTATAGTGTAGATAAAAGCATTCAGCGGAGAAAGACAGTAGTCTTAGGAATGTATCACTTTACATTTCATTTGATGTTATCATTAAGGTCAATTAAAGATGGATTAATAAGCAAATACACCAATGTAAGAGACAGTACTTGACATTCTCAGGCCCTGCTGCAAAATTATACCAAGGCCCTAAACTTTATATGCAAAGCAGAGAGCAGGAAATCTTACAGTCATGTAATAGGCCCTGGATAGTGTGCAGAGAAATATCATCACAGGGCTAGTAAGTGATGAGGTCACAATGCAATGGTAAGAACTACAGTGATGTCACAGTGCAAGGATAATAACCACAGTGATGTCACAATACAACGATAATAAATACTGCGATGTCACAGTGCAAGGATAACAACCACAGTGATGTCACAATACAACGATAATAAATACTGCGATGTCACAGTGCAAGGATAATAACCACAGTGATGTCACAATGCAAGGATAATAAAAACAGTGATGTCACAATGCAATGATAATAAATACAGTGAAGTTTCCAAGAGAAAAAAAACAACACATGGACCGCACATCTCCATTTTATATACCTGTAAATTGGATCCCTACTCTACTGGATACGGCATTGCACAGTAACCAACGCCAACATAGAGCAACCCAGCAACACCCCTGCTGCCACACTAAGGCGCCAGGTTCTGGGCCACATCACCCCATAGCCATGGCAGACACCACACAGTACTGCAACATGTGAACAGATATCATAAAAACTCACCTTACTATATGGTCTCAGTCAGAGGAGCACGTCATGTGAACAGATCTCAAACAATTCACCTTACCACATGGTTTCAATCACAGAGCTGAGCCAGTGGAAGGCGTCCTTAATTAAAACACCTGGGCCGATTGGGAGGAGTGCTGGTAACAGGGCAAAGCAAAAAATGGAGAAACAAAACATGGTCCGCACATGTTTCGCTGGAAAATCTAAACAACTGAATGTGAGGTTCTTCTTATAGATATTGATAAAGGTATATAAACCCACTAGCGACCTCTATATAGTAGGTCCCTACTCTAATGGGTGTGGTACTGCACAGCAACCACCACCACAAAACAGCGCCCACAGGGGGAGCGACCCAGCAACACCCCCGCTGCCAGGCTAAGCCCCCACACTCTGGAACAAATTACCCCACAGCCACTAAAATATACCCAATATAAAGATAATGCACACAGTGATGTCACAGCACAGTAATATAAGGATAATACACACAGTGATGTCACAGCGCAGTAATATAAGGATAATGCACACAGTGATGTCACAGCACAGTAATATAAGGATAATGCACACGGTGATGTCACAGCACAGTAATATAAGGATAATACACACAGTGATGTCACAGCACAGTAATATAAGGATAATACACACAGTGATGTCACAGCACAGTAAGGGTGCATTCAGACTACGTAACGCCGGGCGTGTATGAGAGCCGTACACGCCGGCATTACGGCAGACTGCCGAACACTTCCCATTCACTTCAATGGGAGCGCTCGTAAACGCCGCTGTTACGAGCGCTCCCATTGAAGTGAATGGGAAGTGTTCGGCAGTCTGCCGTAATGCCGGCGTGTACGGCTCTCATACACGCCCGGCGTTACGTAGTCTGAATGCACCCTAATATAAGGATAATACACACAGTGATGTCACAGCACAGTAATATAAGGATAATACACACAGTGATGTCACAGCACAGTAATATAAGGATAATACACACAGTGATGTCACAGCACAGTAATATAAGGATAATACACACAGTGATGTCTTATAATATAGGAATATTACAAGCTGATATTTGGGCGCTCACATATCACCTGGGCTCTAGTGCAAACTGTGTCTCTGTATCAATTGAAATGATTTTTTGTTTTTAATGTTTTTTCACTTTTTATAGTGACATATCACGGTTTACAGATTAAACAAATATTACACAAAACCAGTTTCAACCAGTTGTTATGCAAAAAAAAAAATAAAATAAATTGTCTACTATATAGGAGTCTGCAGCCCAGGGAGAGTGACATGGCTTAATGTGACTGCAGGATGCTCTCGGTCAGTGCGGGGTCATCTGGACTACAGTCAGGAAATGCTGCTGTATCATCTTACAGGGCGGGTATGAAACACAGATCCTAAAACAAGCAACGGCTTACATTACCTCTCCCTGGTGCTTATACAGCAGAACTTCACATCCTGTTATCTGTCATCATCTAATGTCATTTTCTAGAAAGTTATCTCACTGAAACAAGGCACAGATATACAATCTAGCATTAGATCATCCACAGGTTACAGATAGAGGTGCTATTCACAATAAATACACAATATATACAGAAAAAAGCATGCAAAATCCTTCTTGGTGACACATTGATGTCAGTGACACCAACTGGGTTGGGTTCACATTACCGTTATTAATGTCCATTGCTGTCTTCTATCATAGGATGACAGCAACAGACATTAAACTGTTGCAAATAATGAACACCGCCTGATTCTGTGTCCATTCCCAATGTAAGGCTGGATTCACACTAGCGTTGGACTCTAGTATATCCTATGCATACATTGCAGAAAAATACACGTAGAGGACACGCGTGATTTCCAAAATCGTTACGGCCAAATCACTGCTTTTGTGCTGCACCTAGAAAATGATTTGGTTTGCGGTTGTGTTCACACATTGCTTTTTTTGCCACATATTTTGGAAAACCATGGCAAAAACCACAACATTACTACGATGTGTGAACACAACCTAGCAGACACAGCATGCCTATTTGTTATGCAGTCTCAGGTCATTTGACTATGTCACGGTATGCTGACTTATTACGCTGACTGGACAGATCTTCCTGTATTCTCACACTCGCCTTATATTATCTCAAGGTCTTAAAATGTTTACAGAGCTGACTTACGGTTACAGAAGTAGGACCAGGACAACCATGTAGTCGCAATTCTCAATTTCTGTTCCCAAAACAAAGATGCCTGGTTACAAATAGGACGTCAGAAATTAACCATTTCTAACTCACATGGTACAGGGGCAAGGGGCACCAAAGTCTAGATTGGTGCTTTACACTCAAAACTTTTATTATACCTGAAAATCTGAAATCATGATTTCAAAAGTGATTGTTCAAATTCTTCAACTATTTTATATGCCGAGACGATTGTGTCTAACGAAATTATTCTGTCGGTCATATTCAGATGACAAGGTCATCTTTTTCATGGGCAAGTGTATATCCAATATATGATCATTTCTATTATTTAAAGGATTGGTCACATACACCGTTTGTGCAAATAGATACATTTTTTTTTTCTATGGAGCCGTCCGTTAAAAAAATGGCTACCAAATGGCTGTAAGATTGGTTCACTCTAGCGCTTGTATTCCGTCCGCAAGGAGTCCGCATGGAGAGCCCCCGGATGGAATGCAATCGCAATTGCAAGCGATGTGCTTGTAAAGCACATAGAGCCCATAGACTATAATGGGCTCCGTGTGCTTGGCGCACACTGCCCGCACGAATGACTCAATCCGCTCCAAAGCCAAAGCCAGGAGCGGATTGAGCAGAAGGTAGAAATATAAGAGCTACGTATAGTTTTCTCACTCCTTTTGTAGCCATTCTTGCCGACAGATTTCCACACAGAACATGCGGATAGGAAAGTATTTCACAATCCACTTTCCTCGCCGCATGATTCATCCGGGCAGTGTGCGGCAAGCACATGGACCCCATTATAGTCTGTGGGGTCCATGTGCTTTTACTGCACACCGCTTGCAATTGCGTTTGGTATTCCGTTTGGGGGGTTCCCATGCGGACTGCCCCGGACGGAATACCAATGCAGATGTGAACGAGGGGTAAGGCTGAGGCTCCAAACTGCGGAAAGTCAACTTTTGTTGTTGCAGATTTTGCTGTGGTTTTTTGAGCCAAGGCCCAGAATGGCTACAAAATGAATGGGACATACAGTCCTATGAAAAAGTTTGGGCACCCCTATTAATCTTAATCATTTTTAGTTCTAAATATTTTGGTATTTGCAACAGCCATTTCAGTTTGATATATCTAATAACTGATGGACACAGTAATATTTCAGGATTGAAATGAGGTTTATTGTACTAACAGAAAATGCGCAATATGCATTAAACCAAAATTTGACCGGTGCAAAAGTATGGGCACCTCAACAGAAAAGTGACATTAATATTTAGTACATCCTCCTTTTGCAAAGATAACAGCCTCTAGTCGCTTCCTGTAGCTTTTAATCAGTTCCTGGATCCTGGATAAAGGTATTTTGGACAAACAATTCAAGTTCAGTTAAGTTAGATGGTCGCCGAGCATGGACAGCCCGCTTCAAATCATCCCACAGATGTTCAATGATATTCAGGTCTGGGGACTGGGATGGCCATTCCAGAACATTGTAATTGTTCCTCTGCATGAATGCCTGAGGATTTGGAGCGGTGTTTTGGATCATTGTCTTGCTGAAATATCCATCCCCGGCGTAACTTCAACTTCGTCACTGATTCTTGAACATTATTCTGAAGAATCTGCTGATACTGAGTGGAATCCATGCGACCCTCAACTTTAACAAGATTCCCGATGCCGGCATTGGCCACACAGCCCCAAAGCATGATGGAACCTCCACCAAATTTTACAGTGGGTAGCATGTGTTTTTCTTGGAATGCTGTTTCTTTTTGGACGCCATGCATAACGCCTTTTTTTTATAACCAAACAACTCAATTTTTGTTTCCAAAATGAAGCTGCCTTGTCCAAATGTGCTTTTTCATACCTCAGGCAACTCTATTTGTGGCGTACGTGCAGAAACGGCTTCTTTCTCATCACTCTCCCATACAGCTTCTATTTGTGCAAAGTGCGCTGTATAGTTGACCGATGCACAGTGACACCATCTGCAGCAAGATGATGCTGCAGCTCTTTGGAGGTGGTCTGTGGATTGTCCTTGACTGTTCTCACCATTCTTCTTCTCTGCCTTTCTGATATTTTTCTTGGCCGCCACTTCTGGGCTTAACAAGAACTGTCCCTGTGGTCTTCCATTTCCTTACTATGTTCCTCACAGTGGAAACTGACAGGTTAAATCTCTGAGACAACTTTTTGTATCCTTCCCCTGAACAACTATGTTGAACAATCTTTGTTTTCAGATCATTTGAGAGTTGTTTTGAGTAGCCCATGATGCCACTCTTCAGAGGAGATTCAAATAGGAGAACAACTTGCAATTGGCCACCTTAAATACCTTTTCTTATGATTGGATACATCTGGCTATGAAGTTCAAAGCTCACTGAGGTTACAAAACCAATTTTGTGCTTCAGTAAGTCAGTAAAAAGTAGTTAGGGGAATTCAAATCAATAAAATGATAAGGGTGCCCATACTTTTGCACCGGTCAAATTTTGGTTTAATGCATATTGCACATTTTCTGTTAGTACAATAAACCTCATTTCAATCCTGAAATATTACTGTGTCCATCAGTTATTAGATATATCAAACTGAAATGGCTGTTGCAAACACCAAAATATTTAGAACAAAAAATGATTAAGATTAATAGGGGTGCCCAAACTTTTTCATAGGACTGTATATAGGAAGTTCTTATACTTCTTCCTCATGCTCAACAATCCACTCCTGGCTCCAAAAACCACAGCAAAATCTACAACGAAAAACGTTGCATTTCCACAACATGGGGCTTCAGTTGGATGAAGTAGAAGGGAGAAGTGTAAGTATTTCCCATTCCTTTTCTATCCACTCCTGGGTTTGGCTCAAGAAACGCAGCAATATCTGCAACAAAAAAAAAACAAATTGAGCTTTTCAGCAACGTGGGGCCTTCACCTTGGGGTGTGATTTGAGAATAATCTGTACAAAATTTTTAATGGCCAAGCAAAAAAATCAAAAAATCTTGGATGAGCCCTTTCAATAATATACATGTGCATGAATTTCCACCAATATTTTTTGGAATCTTCTCTTACATCCGATGCTTATTTTTTCTAGGAAGAAGAAGAAGAAATAAAACTTGAAATTAACATGCTGAAGAAGTATTCCCATCACAGAAACATCGCTACGTACTATGGGGCATTTGTCAAGAAGTGTTCAATGGGTCAGGATGATCAGCTCTGGGTAACTATGAGTGCTTGGATGGCCAGTTCTGTGAACTGATATTAGTGGGGGCTAGGAGTGTTCACTGAATCTGCAGCCTGGGCGAATGTACGCCCATCCCCCACCTATGGTTTCAGCACATCCGTGCTCCGTGCACCATCAGTAAGTGCAAGTCTTATATCACTGTATGTAAAAAAAAACCCCGAAACCTGCAGCTCCTATTAATAGTAGAAGTTTCTTGGATATATTATGGCACCAAAACAAGCATATCTGTGTCCAGCTGATATCGGATGTAATGTCCTCCCTCTATTACAGCTGGTCATGGAATACTGTGGAGCGGGGTCAGTGACAGACTTGGTCAAGAAGACAAAAGGCAACTGCTTGAAAGAAGATTGGATTGCATACATCTGCAGAGAGGTTCTACGGGTAGGTTCTCACTGCTTTCCCAATTACCAAATATATTATTAATCAAGTATAAAAAAACACTACATACTAAATAAATTTGGAGCCTTCACACGGAGTAAACGCGTATTTGCAAAAATACACGCGCGTTTACTCCGTGTGACGGCTCCCTAGGCTAAGGCCCCACATAATGAAAATGCAGTGTTTTTTGCTGCGGAAACTGAGTTCTACACACATAGTTACACATACTGTCCTGTAGTGATTATATTATGGAACAATATGTCACTTGGAGGCTAGGACTCCTAGTATCATGGCTAGGACTCCTAGTATCATAGATAACTATACTGCTAGGAGTCCTGCTCCTGACATACGGTGCAGATTGTTAGATCTGGCCAACACATAGACCGAGTTTCATGGCAGAAACCCGGCCGTGTGAAAACGAGGTAAGCCCTCGTTCACATCAGTGTTTGGATTCTGTCCAGGGGAGTCCACATGGGGACCCCTCCCCAAACAGAATATAAAACGCAAGTGCAAGCGCTGGTACAGTAAAAGCACATGGACCCCATAGACTATAACGGGGTCTGTGTGCTTTCCTCCAGATCTCAGCAGGGTTCGTGCGGACAGTAAAGTAGATCACCTTTTACTTTACTGTCCGCATCACTGCCGCAAGCACACGGACCCCATTATAGTCTATGGGGTCCATGTGCTTTTACTGCACAGCACTTGCAATTGTGTTTGTATTCTGTTCGGGGGTCTCCATGTGGACTCTCCCCAGACGGAATACAAAAGCAGATGTCAACCAACCCTAAGGCTGGGTTTCCATGGCACTTTTTACAGGTGACATGCATAGTAACATGTGCTGCATATTATTGCAATTAAGAGGAAAAAAGCACCATGTAAATGTAAAAATATCGGTCATGTGAATAGTCTCCATTCAACTGAATAAATATAATGTAGCTATATGGTTGATTATGATTAGAGATGAGCGAACACTAAAATGTTCGAGGTTCGAAATTCGATTTGAACAGCCGCTCACTGTTCGAGTGTTCGAATGGGTTTCGAACCCCATTATAGTCTATGGGGAACATAAACTCGTTAAGGGGGAAACCCAAATTCGTGTCTGGAGGGTCACCAAGTCCACTATGACACCCCAGGAAATGATACCAACACCCTGGAATGACACTGGGACAGCAGGGGAAGCATGTCTGGGGGCATAAAAGTCACTTTATTTCATGGAAATCCCTGTCAGTTTGCGATTTTCGCAAGCTAACTTTTCCCCATAGAAATGCATTGGCCAGTGCTGATTGGCCAGAGTATGGAACTCGACCAATCAGCGCTGGCTCTGCTGGAGGAGGCGGAGTCTAAGATCGCTCCACACCAGTCTCCATTCAGGTCCGACCTTAGACTCCGCCTCCTCCGGCAGAGCCAGCGCTGATTGGCCGAAGGCTGGCCAATGCATTCCTATGCGAATGCAGACTTAGCAGTGCTGAGTCAGTTTTGCTCAACTACACATCTGATGCACACTCGGCACTGCTACATCAGATGTAGCAATCTGATGTAGCAGAGCCGAGGGTGCACTAGAACCCCTGTGCAAACTCAGTTCACGCTAATAGAATGCATTGGCCAGCGCTGATTGGCCAATGCATTCTATTAGCCCGATGAAGTAGAGCTGAATGTGTGTGCTAAGCACACACATTCAGCACTGCTTCATCACGCCAATACAATGCATTAGCCAGTGCTGATTGGCCAGAGTACGGAATTCGGCCAATCAGCGCTGGCTCTGCTGGAGGAGGCGGAGTCTAAGGTCGGACCTGAATGGAGACTGGTGTGGAGCGATCTTAGACTCCGCCTCCTCCAGCAGAGCCAGCGCTGATTGGCCGAATTCCGTACTCTGGCCAATCAGCACTGGCTAATGCATTGTATTGGCGTGATGAAGCAGTGCTGAATGTGTGTGCTTAGCACACACATTCAGCTCTACTTCATCGGGCTAATAGAATGCATTGGCCAGCGCTGATTGGCCAGAGTACGGAACTCGACCAATCAGCGCTGGCTCTGCTGGAGGAGGCGGAGTCTAAGATCGCTCCACACCAGTCTCCATTCAGGTCCGACCTTAGACTCCGCCTCCTCCAGCAGAGCCAGCGCTGATTGGCCGAATTCCGTACTCTGGCCAATCAGCACTGGCTAATGCATTGTATTGGCGTGATGAAGCAGTGCTGAATGAGTGTGCTTAGCACACACATTCAGCTCTACTTCATCGGGCTAATAGAATGCATTGGCCAATCAGCGCTGGCCAATGCATTCTATTAGCGTGAACTGAGTTTGCACAGGGGTTCTAGTGCACCCTCGGCTCTGCTACATCAGATTGCTACATCTGATGTAGCAGTGCCGAGTGTGCATCAGATGTGTAGTTGAGCAAAACTGACTCAGCACTGCTAAGTCTCTGCATTCGCATAGGAATGCATTGGCCAGCCTTCGGCCAATCAGCGCTGGCTCTGCCGGAGGAGGCGGAGTCTAAGGTCGGACCTGAATGGAGACTGGTGTGGAGCGATCTTAGACTCCGCCTCCTCCAGCAGAGCCAGCGCTGATTGGTCGAGTTCCGTACTCTGGCCAATCAGCGCTGGCCAATGCATTCTATTAGCCCGATGAAGTAGAGCTGAATGTGTGTGCTTAGCACACACATTCAGCTCTACTTCATCAGGCTAATAGAATACATTGGACAATCAGCGCTGGCCAATGCATTCTATTAGCTTGATGAAGCAGAGTGTGCACAAGGGTTCAAGCGCACCCTCGGCTCTGATGTAGCAGAGCTGAGGGTGCACAAGGGTTCAAGTGCACCCTCGGCTCTCCTACATCAGAGCCGAGGGTGCGCTTGAACCCTTGTGCAGCCTCGGCTCTGCTACATCAGAGCCGAGGGTGCGCTTGAACCCTTGTTCACACTCTGCTTCATCAAGCTAATAGAATGCATTGGCCAGCACTGATTGGCCAGAGTACGGAATTCGGCCAATCAGCGCTGGCCAATGCATCCCTATGGGAAAAAGTTTATCTCACAAAAATCACAATTACACACCCGATAGAGCCCCAAAAAGTTATTTTTAATAACATTCCCCCCTAAATAAAGGTTATCCCTAGCTATCCCTGCCTGTACAGCTATCCCTGTCTCATAGTCACAAAGTTCACATTCTCATATGACCCGGATTTGAAATCCACTATTCGTCTAAAATGGAGGTCACCTGATTTCGGCAGCCAATGACTTTTTCCAATTTTTTTCAATGCCCCCAGTGTCGTAGTTCCTGTCCCACCTCCCCTGCGCTGTTATTGGTGCAAAAAAGGCGCCAGGGAAGGTGGGAGGGGAATCGAATTTTGGCGCACTTTACCACGTGGTGTTCGATTCGATTCGAACATGGCGAACACCCTGATATCCGATCGAACATGTGTTCGATAGAACACTGTTCGCTCATCTCTAATTATGATGTTGGTGTGAGTATAGGGTTAGGTAGCACGGAGGCTCAGTGGTTATATGAACTAAGCCCTAGTGATGTTAGGGATGAGGGCTTGTATGGCAGCGACTAACCTCTTTGCTCCACAACTCTCACAGATTTTTTTATGTCCTATCCTTATGATAGACCAGATATCTGATCAATGAGATCCTGACTGGAAGCAGATAGCTGCGTGCCCTGTACAGTGGCCCCATTCCTAAAGCTTTGTTCCCATTGACCTTTTTTAAAGAAAACTTTCCATTTGAGCTGTACCCCTTTTAGAGTATCGTGTTCTAGAATTCAGAAGTATCTGTAATAGGGTTGTCCCATGTAGAGGACCTATATCAATTAGAGCTGAGCAAGTGTTATGTCCTCACCCATTCGAACTCCTGTGCCGTCTTCTGGTCTCATTTTATGGCGCAGGACGCGTGTCCGCTCATGATTATCTTCTCCCGAAATCTTGTTATTAGAGATGAGCGAGTAGTACTCGATCGAGTAGGTATTCAATCGAATACTACGGTATTCGAAATACTCGTACTCGATCGAGTACCACTCGCTATTCGAATGTAAAAGTTCGATGCAGAACCAGCATTGATTGGCCGAATGCTATACAGTCAGCCAATCAACGCTGGTTCTTCTCCTACCTTTAGAAGTCTTCTCCGTGCAGCTTCCCCGCGGCGTCTTCCGGCTCTTCATTCACTCTGCCAGGCATCGGGCCTGAGCGGAGCTGACTGCGTATGTCCGCTTGTAGTGCGGGGACGCTGCATGGAGAAGACTTCTCAGAGGATCCAGCCCGACCCTCACTCGTGGACTTGGTAAGTATAATTTGATCGAACATTGCCTACCCCTGAAACGAGCATTTTCCCCCCATAGACTATAATAGGGTTCGATATTCGATTCGAGTAGTCGAATACTGAGCGGCTACTCGAAACGAATATCGAACCTCGAACATTTTACTGTTCGCTCATCTCTAGTGTAGACCCCTTAACATGCCATAGTACATTCTACTACTGCATAGAACTACAATATACATGAAGGGCCATGATTCCACCATATGCAGAAGAACAGTTCAGTGTATTAAAGTCAAAGAAATTCAAGCAATTCCTGTCATAAAGCATCTTCCAGTATTTGTGGATTTTAATAGCACAGAACTTACTACATAGTACATAATTTAGCAGATATTGTTAGAATATTAAAAGTTAGAGGACCGCTTTGTAAGCATTTGAAATCAGCATGAAGCCATTCCAGCAAGGAAATCTTTTATGTATTTTAGGGCATATTAAGGCCAAATACACATTTAAAATGCATGTTATTCAGCTAAGTATCAATTATATATCAAGGATTGTGGCCGACATAAGCTGAAAAATATACATTATGTTACAAATGTCTTCATTTACAACTCAATTTATCCACTTAGTCTTCCCCCATATTCCCATAGACGGGTGCAAAAGAGGAAAGGTTATATATGAAAACCCTGTTAATGAGTATTCACAGATAAAACAGCTGTAAATATAAATCCGTCTACATCGTGTTGTTATACATTCAGGCTGAGCTGGAGGACTGTCAGGGCATCCACTATTACTACCTTCATAGGGCATGCTGTCTGCTTTACCAAGATTTAGAACTACAGGCTGTGTGACAGGGAGAGCAGTCTGTGAGAGTAAGGGGGAGAATGGGGAGCAGTCTGTGAGATGGTAGACCATAAGGAGCAGTCTGTATGAGAGGGAGAGCAGTATGTGAGAGTAAGGGGGAGAATGGGGAGCAGTCTGTGAGATGGTAGACAATGGGGAGCAGTCTGTGAGATGGTAGACCATAAGGAGCAGTCTGTATGAGAGGGAGAGCAGTATGTGAGAGTAAGGGGGAGAATGGGGAGCAGTCTGTGCGAGATGGTAGACCATAAGGAGCAGTCTGTATGAGAGAGTAAACAATGGGGAACAGTCTGTGTGAGATGTTAGACAATAGAGAGCAGCCCGTGTGAGAGGGGAAGCAGTCTGTGCGAGATGATAGACAATGGGGAGCAGTCTGTGTGAGAGGAGTATCAGTCTGTGTAAGATGGTAGACAATGGGGAGCAGTCTGTGTGAGGTATTAGACAATGGGGAGCAGTCTGTGTGAGGTATTAGACAATGGGGAGCAGTCTGTGTGAGATAGCAGACAATGGGGAGCAGTTTGTGTGAGCTGGTAGATAATGGGGAGCAGTCTTGTGAGAGGAGGATCAGTCTGTGTAAGATAGTAAACAATAGGGAGCAGTCTGTATGAGGTATTAGACAATGGGGAGCAGTCTGTGTGAGATGGCAGACAATAGGGAACAGTCTGTGTGAGAAGAGGAGCAGTCTGGGTGAGATGGTAGACAATGGGGAGCAGTCTGTGTGAGATGGTAGACAATGGGGAGCAGTCTGGGTGAGATGGTAGACAATGGGGAGCAGTCTGGGTGAGATGGTAGACAATGGGGAGCAGTCTGTGTGAGATGGCAGACAATAGGGAACAGTCTGTGTGAGAAGAGGAGCAGTCTGGGTGAGATGGTAGACAATGGGGAGCAGTCTGTGTGAGAGGAGTATCAGTCTGTGTAAGATGGTAGACAATGGGGAGCAGTCTGTGTGAGGTATTAGACAATGGGGAGCAGTCTGTGTGAGATAGCAGACAATGGGGAGCAGTTTGTGTGAGCTGGTAGATAATGGGGAGCAGTCTTGTGAGAGGAGGATCAGTCTGTGTAAGATAGTAAACAATAGGGAGCAGTCTGTATGAGGTATTAGACAATGGGGAGCAGTCTGTGTGAGGTATTAGACAATGGGGAGCAGTCTGTGTGAGATGGCAGACAATAGGGAACAGTCTGTGTGAGAAGAGGAGCAGTCTGGGTGAGATGGTAGACAATGGGGAGCAGTCTGTGTGAGATGGTATATGATGGGGAGCAGTCTGGGTGAGATGGTAGACAATGGGGAGCAGTCTGGGTGAGATGGTAGACAATGGGGAGCAGTCTGTGTGAGATGGTATATGATGGGGAGCAGTCTGGGTGAGATGGTAGACAATGGGGAGCAGTCTGTATATGATGGGGAGCAGTCTGTATGAGAAGAGGAGCAGTCTGGGTGAGATGGTAGACAATGGGGAGCAGTCTAGCGTCTATTTTCCTGTTACAGGGAAAAGGCTGGACACTAGAGATGTGAGGAACTCACTAGGCATCATGTATTCAATTAACATTGATAACCTCTACATACAATATGTCATCAATTCCAATCACAAGATTGTCGAGGGGGTAAATCCTGGCTCCAGTTGTTTTAAAAGCCTGTACCATGACCCCACTTGAGGCACTGCTGCAACACGGCGTATGGCAATGTATTTTGTAAACAATGTAGAGACTATGCCAAGACCCTAATCAGTAGAGATGCTGAGAGTTGGATTTCCACCAACCTGATATGGATGACCTATCCTAAGGTTATTTCAGCAATATTAAAAACCTGCAAAGATCCTTTACCCCTTCCATAGATCTCCAGGGTTACTGACATGAACCTTGTCTCTGCCCTAAATCACGAGAGATTTAGACATTAACCTCCTCAATAAGTTAGGCCACCAGAGGAGAATCCATTAGAATCTTATGTGTCCTAGGCCAAAATAGATATTGACATTAAAGAATTGTCCAGGATAAACTGTTTTTGGCAGTGAAGGTAGAAAAAAAAGTATACCTGTCCCCGGTGCTCTGAAGTCTCCCACTGTGGTCTGGTCCCGTGACCCCCCAGTGTTTCTTATGACAGAAGTTCTCACCACACATAACCTAAAAAAATATAGGATTTTGTAAATAAAGTGATGCACGGTGGCTGGCAGCGCTGCAGTCCTGGGTTGGAATCCTGCCAAGTACAACATCTGCAAGGAGTTTGTATGTTCTCCCTGTGTTTGCGTGGGTTTCCTCCGGGTTCTCTGGTTTCCTCCCACACACCAAAGACATACTGATAGGGACTGTAGATTGTGAGCCCTATATGGGACAGTGACTGTCAATGTCTGTAAAGTGCTGCGGAATATGATGGCGCTATACAAGTAAGCATGGTCAAAATCGGTGATGTTGTTAAGGAACTTTTGCAGTTTTCACTCTGTCAATCCTTCTGATAAGCCATCAATATATGCGGCCCAATACCTGGGACCCCCAAGTACTGCAGCTCAAGTTTTCATTTTGGACTTAGCTGCCCTATAACTCATAGCCTGATGTATGGAAGCCCCACTGTAACTGAAAGAAGACTAACTATATGGCAGCCAACCAATCCCCGTAACCCCTTTATTCTGCTCAACACAAATGGCCTATCCGAAAGATTAACAATCAATCTACTAGAAAAATTTTGTGTAAATGAACAACAGAAAAGGAATGCAGCATTGAAAACTCTATTACCTTCTGACTTTGCTGCACATTTGTTCCTCTGTTAATAAGGATTCTGGTATTTGTGGTCTCACATGACAGATTTGTGTGTTGCAGGGTCTGGCTCACCTCCATGCTCACCACGTTATTCACCGAGATATCAAAGGACAAAATGTTCTCCTGACGGAGAACGCAGAAGTGAAATTGGGTGAGTATCAGACTAATAACTACACTTCATTAACCCCTTCATAATAATTACATCTATGGTTTCTTATGGTTTGTTGAATTGATGAGAATCTTCCGGAGTTTACATAAAACTATTTTAAATTTTGGTTTGTACTTGGCAAAGTTTTTTTTAGGTGATAGCATGAGATGAGAATGAAATTAAAAATGAGATAAAAAGAAAAATAATCAGTCAGTAGCCCGTATAATACAGTGTATTAATGGAGTTAGCCTTAGATACTGATGGTCTATCTTTAGGATAAGTCATACGCAGCGCCGCACCTGCCATGAGGCGACCTGAAGCGACCGCTTCAGGCGGCGCTATGCCAGGGCCCCAGGGAAGGCGGCATTTTTGCTTACCTAAGCCAGTCCAGGACAAGCTGTCCTGGACTGGCTTAGCATCACCGTCACCAAGCGGTGGATTGGGGCGGCCCTGCTGGACGCAGCGCTGCTCCAGCGGCCTCCCCTCACACTCAGGCAGAGAGTAGGTCCACTCCCTGCCTGCTCTCTGCCTGCTAACGCCGCTCCACCATGCCCCCTTCTCTCCCCCCCCCCCCTCGGGCGGCGAATAAGGTAGGTTCACCTCTGGTCATACGTATCAGATTGGTGAGTGTCAGACCCCTGACCAGCTGCCGATTCTGTCCAGTCCTTGGAGCCATAAGCAGACCATTCCCTACGCCCAGTGGATGTGCCATGCTATTACAGCTTGCTTCCCATTCACCTTGGCATCACCACTTCACAGTGTACAGAGCTGCCTGCTTGCTGGGCATCCACTTTCTAATGGATTTGGGTATCCAGCTAAGAAGAGAAGCAAAACAAGGCCAAAAATACCTTTAAAGGCCACGCATTGCATCCCACAGCGAAAAATTGATGCTGGGTCCATACATCGCGGTTCTTCCCAATATGCTTTGTACAGAAACATTAAGACAGAGACTTTAAGCTTCAGTTATATCTATAGAGAAAACACCAACATTTCCGAAGATATAACTCGCATGTAGGGTTGAGCGATTGGGATCGGAAAAGATCGGATTTCGATTGGCGATCGAGTAAATTTCACGATCGCGATCGGAATTCCGACCCGATCTTTTCCAGTGGAATCGAGATCGGAGGTTATTTCAAGATTGGCTCAACCCTAAAAGTGACTTTTCCCATAGAAAAGCATTGACTAGGGTTGAAGATCGGGATCGGAAAAGATCGGCTTCCGATCGGCGATCGAGCAAATTTCATGATCGGGATCGAGATCGGCTGGAAAATGATCGGAAATCGGATTTTAAAATCGATCTTGAAATCTCAAGATCGGCTCAACCCTACTCGCATGCTATGATTTCCAAAACCATGACAGTTTTGGAAATCAACGCATGTCCGGACCGTGTATTTTCCTGCAAAGTAGGGGTGGGATTCACTAGAATTGTAAAGAGATGGTGTATTGTTAGAATATGCAATCACTTTGTGGTCATGAGGGTCATCCTCTCGGAACCCCACTGATCCTGAGAATAAAGGGGCTTCAGGGCTGTTTGGTCTCCAGGTTGTACATGGAGTTGTAGTTGTCTTCCTTTTATGAGCCGTTATTCCAACTGTGAAGGAGTTGCGACACCGAACCCATTCATTCCCAGTATCAGTGGGGTTCCCAAAGGTCAGTCCTCTATCAATCAAAGTGATGGTATATCCTAGCAAGATTATTAGATAGGAGTATCATCTCTTAAATATAGACTAGAGGTTGTAACGTCAAATCACATTTGGACATTGCACAATTTAGATATTTTTGTATGACAACACCGAGATAAAGGTTTAACTCTAACAGTAACAAAGCGCTGCCTATTAACTATTGCCTTCCTGGAACCGATGTGTGGTAGAAGACAAGCACCGGATGCCTTTTGTCTGCATCGAGATACCATAGTGAGTGTTATCTCAACACCAGTCTCCATAGACTATACAAACTATCGTTCCTCCATGTGAGAGTCACATACAGCATGGTGCTATTAATAATCAGGACATATAGAATGAGGAGCCAATATATCCCATAAGCTTAAAACTGCAGTGTAAGTAAAGACTGACGTCAAGGGTGAATGGTTTTAATTAGGATGCCGGCTCTTTTAGTGGAACTGGTTATGACTTGGCAAGAACAGGGTGAAATGCTACACAAATAGAGTGAATGATATTGTGTTATTAGAGGCAGATGTCGTATACTATCACCGGCAGAGAGGTACCTATAAATAAGGGGGGATATTAGCTATAGACACATGTTATAAAGTTACAAGTACATCCCTTATACTTCATTCACACACTGGCTTCAAATCTGACGCACGTTTCCATGATAGAAATTCGACTCATTCAAAAATGGCTGACATCCAGGGTCAAAGGGAAGCAGTGAACTCCGCTAATTCACAAAAATATTTAAAAAAATTGAAATATTGCATGCAATATTACTGCATTGCTTTCACATGGTTATATGCAGTGGTGTAACTAAAGTCTTGTGGGTCCTGGTGCAATCTTTTGCCCAGGGGCCTCTACTTCATCCTTACAGAGAATTCTTGATTGTGATGGTTATGCGTGCTAAGGAGTTTAATGCACCTTAGTGTGGTTAGGGTAATCTTCGGGTCTCCTTGGCTTATGGGCCAGATGGAAGATGCAGTCTCAATACTGATGCCAGTGCTTATGGGTCCCCCAAGGCTCCTGGGCCCTAGGGCGATTGCACCCTCTGCACCCCCTCAGGTTACGCCCCTGGTTATATGGAACCTACACTTATTGGCACACAGCTCTGTATAGTATGTTACAGTATTGTACAATAGGTAGATTATCTTCGAGGTATACAGGAAGGACAAGAGTTTCTGTTAGATAAAAGATATAGCTCTGCCTGCTCCGTGTTAACCAGAATTATGTGTCAGCTATAGATTTCTCATAACCCAGTTACTTGAGGTCATCAAATCAATGCAGTTCACGGTTAAAAGAAACAGGATGTTGGATGGTTTCTGACACACCCTTGGGTTAGCAAATTAACCTATGTGTCTTCAACGCCCAGGATGTTGTTCAACACCTCCAGCTTCACATGTATCTTGCTTCTTACCAAGTACAACACTTTACGTGAGAAAATTTGACATCTGTCATCTTTTGCAATTGTTGCAGACCTCACATTCCAGTAATCGATGTTCCTATAATACATTGGTTTCCAGTAGAGCTTTAGATATAGTCGGGGCTAGACTGGGGTTCCTTGGGCCAATAGATTGTAAGGGATTCTCCTCCAGCCATATCCAACAAGCTTATGTCAATTTTTAATTGCATAATATATTTTACTGGTATTTTCTTTTTTTCACACCAAACCCAGTCTCTAGACATTCATTTATCTATGAACTAGCATGTGCCCGTGACTTTGTCTGCGGGTTGGGTGTGATGATGAGCTGCTTCTATGTAGGGAATTTCTGTTGGTTATGATCCGCCGCACCCCTTATGCTCCGCCCCCTCCCCCCCGTGGCCTCGCTACTTACCGCTTGCCTGTGACTCCCCCCACGCTCCTGGCCCCTTCACCCCCGCAAACTCTCCTGCGCCCATGCCTCTCCTCCCCCGCAGTCGCCACAGCCCCTTCTGCTCGTGTTCCCACCCCCCCGGTGTGCTGGCACCCCCCTCCCCTAACGGCCCCCACAGGTTCAACAACCGCCCCAGGGCCCCACCCTTCCCTTGCGGGCCCCACCCGGCTACATCGCGTCTCAGCACTGCTACATCACAGCCTATGCCGCACAGCACCACCAACCATGGCACAGGCTGAACAACACCCGGCCCCACTGTAGTCACCAAAACAGTGGAGGCGATACACTGCTTGTGCGCTGGCAGCCAAAGCTGGCATGTTTGGTCCTCTCCCCGACCGTGTGTGTTCTTGTGGCGGTAACCTAAGGCGACATGTGCAACGCACTACCGAACGTGTGTTCGCAAGAGGCCGTTACCTAAGCCAGCAAGTGCGGTCCTCTCCTGAATGTGTGCTCACACGCCCATAAGCTAAGCCGGCATGTATGCTCCTCGGCCTAGCGTGTTCGAGACACCATTGTCTTCGGCTCACGGTCTGGCCGATAGCTCCACCCACACAGTAGGGCTGGCCAATTGGGGAACAGCTCAAAGACCTCGGATGACGTCATCTCAGGTCCTTCAGTGTAGCCCAACCAGCAAATCGTCGTTAGCGGTCGGGAAGTAGCCTATGTTTCAATCCAGGAGCCAATGTATGTATATGTAAAATTTCAGCCAAATCCGTGCGGCCATTTTGGCGTCATTGAGGAACAAACATACATTGATAATATTAGTAGGATAAACCAGAAAACAAAAAAATCCAAATCCAAATGTGCTCAGTCACTGTCTGTCTCATTTCAAGACTGTCTAGTCTAAGTTTACACCACCTATTAGAAAATTATTAGCAAATCTATCCTGCTGTTTTCTCGGAAATGTCAAGGCGTTCACAAGAGACGCGATCCGGATTTCCCGCTGCGTGTAGAAACCTAATGACAGGTTCCCTTTAAGTGATACAGAGAGTTAAATGACACATTTCATTTGGGTATCTCTATCCGATAGGTGTTAAATAAGAAGCTGGGGAGTGCTACCTAAATTATACATGAGCGCACTGTAAAATGTAATATACAAGTACAGTTGCCTAAATTGCTGATGTTATATAATAGAAGCCTGCCATTGCCGTACCTCCCCATCCTTTAATAGAACGCTATATTTAGACAGCTTATCCACAGGCAATTATTTCAGCGCGTTCATCTGTTTTGAGATGATTATAAAACATTCCAGGTAAAGCATGGCAAAGCAAGAGCGGCTTGATAGATTTGTATAAATACATAATTGATGGCTGCGTGCAAAAATGTGACATTTCCTTTATTTTCGGCACCGCAAAGATGCTATTTTAGAATTAGTTACCCCCGCAAAGCAATTAGTCTGAATGAGTCGTATGCCGGTATCTATCACTCACAAAAGTTCTTCTATGAATCCAACTTGTAAGTGCATGTTTTGAAAGAGAAAAAGGGCTTTTGTCTTGGCCAAAAATAGGTTCTGCCAAATGTTCGGTTGATTTATTATACAATTTCTTTTGCTTTTACAATTGTATTCCCTGCACAGAAACATCAAAACCCACTTGGCTCGGTTGCCAGAATTTGTTAACTGTGTAAATGTGGCATGTTCTTTTGTAATGGGAATTGAACGTCTGGCTGTCTTTCCAGTTGACTTCGGTGTGAGTGCCCAATTGGACAGAACGATAGGCAGAAGAAACACGTTTATTGGAACCCCGTATTGGATGGCACCTGAGGTCATTGCATGTGATGAGAATCCAGACTCAACATATGACTACCGGGTGAGTTCTTCTAACAAGGCACATTTCACAAAGGAAGCGCACTGGGATTGTGTGAAAAAAGAAATTCTTTGTTTCATTAGTCATCTCCGATTCTGATAAACACTGGACTCACCAGACTTTCCTAAAGGAAGTATGCTGACTGTGTAAGAATCACTTCCTAATAGGTTACTGGTGAAGAGTTACTGTATTGTTGAAATGCCTTGTGCCCCTCAGGGAATTTGGAAGGCCAGCTGTTCATACAAATCATCATTGTCCAGGACTCTTATACTCATATGCTGTTAGAATTGTGTAATATTCCTTTGCACTATATAGAAAGGAGTTCCCTTAAGTGAAGAGAAGGTTGCAGATAATATTATTATTGCAGCTGTTCAAGAAACACGATGGAAAAGTAAACCATAGCTGCCTACACATACAGACGCCATAGCCGATGATGACCTATAGGCAACCATGACACGAACATAGGTTCCCCTTAAAAGTACACTGTCTACTAGAGATGAGCGAGTAGTACTTGATCGAGTAGGTATTCGATGGAATACTATGGTATTCGAAATACTCGTACTCGATCGAGTACTACTAGCTGTTCGAAGTTAAGATTCGATGCAGAACCAGCATTGATTGGCAGAATGCTATACTGTACATTGCCAATCAACGCTGCTTCTTCTCTTACCTTTAGAAGTCTTCTCCGTGCAGCTTCCCCATGTCCTCTTCCGGCTCTGAATTCACTCTGCCAGGCATCGGGCCTGGGCAGAGCCGACTGCACATGTCCACTTGTAGTGCGGGCATGCGCAGTCGGCTCTGCCCAGGCCCGAGGCCTAGCAGAGTGAATAAAGAGCCGGAAGAGGACGCGGGGACGCTGTGCAGGGAGAAGAATCCAGCCCGACCCTCACTCATGGACTTGGTAAGTAGAATTTGATCGAATGTTGCGTACCCCTGAAACGAGCATTTCCCCCCATAGACTATAATGGGGTTCGAAACCTGTTCGAACAGTCGAACAGTGTGTGGCTGTTTGAATCGGATTTCGAACCCCGAACATTTTAGTGTTCGCTCATCTCTACTGTCTACCAATAAGTATTTGGACACCCATGCAAATGAAGATATCTGCGGTCGTGATGTACATCATGAATAGGAATCAGCATTGGCATTAGTCGTATTCAAGATGCCACGAAGTGCAGAGTTGTCCGATTTCGAGAAAGGGGTAATGGTGGGGTACCACAGAAATGGTCGATCCTTAAGGGACATATCAGGCAAACTGAATTACCCAAAATCAACAGTGGCCTATGTGATTACACAGTGGAAGGTGAACGGTGATTGTCGGAACGTGCCCTGAGTCGGCAGACCCCCGAAACTGGGAGATAGAGACCAACGAGTGCTGGCCAGAGAAACCGCACCCAACCGATGGCTCACATACACCAGGAGTGTCACCAGGCATCCAGGAGTATTGTGTCCATCAATACCATCCGTAAGGAAGCATCTGCTGGGCTCTACCAACTATTGTATATGGATAAATGTGGTACTTCTATTCTACCACAGGTGTCCAAATACTTATTGGTAGACAGTGTATTGCAGCCATATTATAATCTGTACAGTAAAGTGATGGTATGAGTTTTTTCTTGGATTTTATTGGCTGTAATATATGCAGGTGGCGATTACACTTACCAATTCCTCCTTTCCTAGTATGCCAACAGGGTCCACAATTTTTCATATATTTTTATTATTTTTCATATTATTATTTGTAGGTAAAATTGCCTCTGTTATGTTTAGGAGTTCATGCACATCTGGGTTTTTTTTTTTTTTTAAATCTTGCATTATATTTTCAGTGACCATATAACAAAATCACTATAAGGTATTTGACTGAAATCCAGTGTATGCATAGTATAAATGTAATTCCAGTCCTGACCCTATTAATGTGCTTTGTTCCACAGAGCGATCTCTGGTCTTTGGGAATCACAGCAATAGAGATGGCAGAGGGAGCTCCGCGTAAGTAGGGCACAGTCTGCCCACGTTTTCACACATTATCTTATATCTTGCTCTAATTTTAGCACAATTCATGAAAGTTTGAAAATTGAAGTTGAAATTCATCTTCAATGTTAACACCTTAAGGATATGGATAAGTCTGACATGTATAGGAATTGTATCATGTTATCAAATTATCCCCTAACAATAGGATAGAGGATAACTTCATTATCAGTTGGGGTCGGACTAACCTAACCCATGAACGGGGCTCCAGTTCTCTTGCCCCAGTGAGTTTGCAAGCCAAGGATGCAACCTACCAATGTATTCTTTCTCTATGGGAGCATTGAAGATAGTCAAGTTAAGCATCCAGATCCCTTTTCTTGACATTAATGGGGGTCCCAAAAATCATGAAAATATTCCCTATGGACATAGACTTTTTTATTTTTTTCCATTATCCCATTTTTTTAATTTTTTTTTTTAATATAGCCACATTAAGGATTCATTTTAATGCCACAAGACTTGCGACTTTCTACTCTATGTTATAGGAACATAGCCTATAAAATAACTTGTAGAAACGGTTTCTCTGCAGGGTTAAAGGGGACCAATGCTATATTATTTTACCTTTTTAGTATTGCGCTGTGCAGTATAAGTAACATATGTTATGTATCTAACTCTTATAAATAAAATAACAGAGTAATAGTTAATTCTGAGCTAAATATTCGATATATTCTGCTGCAACTACACAATATATTTGCACAACAGTTGAAGATAAAGGAAATGAAAGAATTACCCAATGTCTGTGACCCATTGCAGCGACATCAAAAGGATAAAGTTGGCAAAACTGTGGCTGAAAGATACCAGAGAGCGATAGTCACAAGTCAGTAAAGCTCATGTAACACTCGAAATACCGGGGAAACATATTGTTCAACTCAGAATTCATAGAAAGCCAAAGTCTGTTCCATTCCAATGAGCCATTTGCCCATGTACCACACAACACGGTATTACACTAAACTATTATTGGCTTCAGTAGGAGTTGGGGGGTCACTTTTTTTTCCCCTTGGGACCTAAAAAAAAAGTTCTGCTATATCTTTTCAGAGTTCATTGCTGAAAAAAGTGCATTTCAATGGTCGTGTATATGGGGCTGACTTTCCCCCAGATTGTGTCTGGATCAGGCATGTTAACTTTGAATGCCCAATCTTTTTACTTTTAAGACATAGCCGCCTCCAGAGGTATCTGACCGCAGTATATTCCCAATGAGCACATGTGTGTACCAATCCTAACAATGCATGCATGCAGACGTGATGTGTGCCCCTAAAAAACTAAAAAAACACTATAGACAATACAGAAGAATATTGGCCAGTGTGGACAGTGTGAAAATGTCTCAGATCCATACTCTACCCTTTAACAGGTCTTCCAACAAAACCAAGGAAATAAGTCAAACCAAGAGTCTTCTATATGGTTGAGAGATCGGGATCGGAAAAGATCGGATTCTGATCGGCGATCGAGTAAATTTCACGATTGTGATCGGAATTCCAATTCTGATCTTTTCCAGTGGGATCGAGATCAAAGGTTATCTCAAGATCAGCTCAACCATATTCATGTATATATCATTATTAGAATTAAGTGATCAGGATCGGAAAAGATCGGAGCCCGATCGGCTATCGAGCAAATTTCACAATCAGGATCGGCTGGAAAATGATCGGAAATCGGATTTTAAAATCGATCCTGAAATCTCAAGATCTCAAGCTCAACTCTAGTCTTATCCAACCATAAGATGGCCTGTACTTTTATCTAGTATATTTCATGATCTACAGCAGTTTAATAAAATTGTCATCCAGGAGGTATACTGTATATACTGTAGACAGACCCACTCACTCCAGATCTATTTTTGCACTTCACATTATTTTGACATTTATTTTTAACAAACTGCTCCGGAAAGAAATTAGTCATAAAATAATTAGTCATTACCAGCACAGCTTGATCATTCTGTAGGATAAGATATAGAGGCTTTTGGCAGCGAGTACATCTCCGACAGCTCAGTAATGTATGTTTCAACATTTAAATTACAAAAAGGGACAGTCTAGCGGGCCGTCCTTAGAACGCTCCTTGGAGATAATACTTAAATGTCAAAACATTTAATCCAAACATTTTCCATTTGAACTAAATTGTGACATTTCTAAAATGTCCTTCTGGGATAGCCAGTGCTCCGCCGACTGTAGATACTGCGATGGATTTTACGCTTTCAGTAAAAGATGCCCCATAGATGGTAAAAGACAGTTTTCAAAATGGGATTTTTTATCAATCTTATATAAATATTAGTAGGAGTTATTAGGAGCTGTGAACTAGTGACGTTATCACTGAACTACAAGTCCAAAAGGTAGCTAAGGCTGGGTTCACACAAGCATTGGCTCTCCGTATGGGGATTCTATTCCTCTCTCCACGTTATCAACCTTTTTTGGGCGGAAACCATTTGGACCCCATTATACTCTATGGGGTCCGCAGGTTTTCGCAGGTAACCACTTTTTTAAAGTGGATTAGGCCCCGAAGCGGACCCCCCAAACAGAAACCTGAATTCAGATGTGAACCTAGCCTAACACCTATACTATGTCCAACGTGGGGGTCATTTATCTCAAAATTCTCACTCCAATATTTCGTCCAAACAGTCCACAACCATCTTTATTCTTCTTGTCACACAACAAAGTAGCAAAAATAAACCATCGGCCATCAAGATAGTAAGGATCCTTCACTATGTGACCCTATGTCTAATACCCACATCTGGTTCTGGCTTCTATAGGCCATGGCACAGCCTTCTTCTTCCCAAAAAAGTAAATAATAGTGTGTTGATTAAAAACCTGGCGCCTGTATCTTGAAGAATGATGATCCAGTGGCAACTGGTCCCAGACACCAACCCGTAGGGAGGTGAAGAAAAGTCAGAAATGGAAAAAAAAATGGGATGTAAAAAAGTGCCACTGGGCTGGAGACTCAGATGTGAGTTAAAGGCTTTATTGGTTCCAAAAGACAGACAAATGGTGAATGGCTACGCGTTTCAATGCCGGACTGGCGTCTTCTTCAGGCCACTATAAAAACATAAACAAAATGTATTGACATGGAATTCTACATGAATATACAATTGCTGTTATTATTATTTTTATAGTGGCATGAGGAAGACGCCAGTCCGGCGTTGAAACGCGTAGCCATTCACCATTTGTCTGTCTTTTGGAACCAATAAAACCTTTAACTCACATCTGAGTCTCCAGCCCCAGTGGCGTTTTTTACATCCCGTTTTTTTTCTTCCATTTCTGAATAATGGCATTGATGTTTTCCCGCTTTTCATAGAATGCCGCAGAGATTTCCTATGCCCCCTCTCTGCTTCCATTATAGCTATAGGGAAACCGCCAACATTTCTGTAGGTATCATTGACATACTGCGATTTCCAAAATCCCAACGGTTTTGGAAATTGCAGCACATCCGCTGCGCATATTTTTTTGCAATTTGTTGATGGGATTCACTAGTGACTGTAAAACACTGCATTTGTTACTTATAAAGTTGAAGGTAAAATCTAAACTTGAATATAAAATTGTAGTGTGTATAAACATGTCTAAGAATTCTGACATACTTTGTCTATTCCCTGATTTTTCCCTTAAAAATGTCAGAATTTGAATATTTATTGCCATTTCTTTGCAGACATTTTTCAGGTATCTTTAGCTATAGAGAAGTCTGTAGAAAAATGTCTGAGTAAATGCCAGAGCCTGCTGCAAAAAAGTACCAAGGAAGCAAAAATTTGACAAAATACACACAACCATCCCATCTATGTAGTGTTATTTATACCCTGTAACACCTGGATGTTGTAATTTTTTTGGATGGGGGAGACACTGTAGAAATGTGTAATATGAACTAGTATTCTGTTAACTACTTTTTAGGGGACCTTACATAACTGGTGAGTACCATTTGCAACTTGTTTTGTTCACTTTACACCAAAAACTGGTGTAAATCATTTAAAAACGTAACCAACATTGTAAACTTTGTATTTTTTTATTTTTTTTTTGCTATAAAATGAACATCTTTGGGTAAGAGGCAATACTGATTAATATTATTACTATTATTTTTTTTTTTTATTATTATTATTATTTTTTTACAGATTTTCCAAATCTTGCACCCACCATTGGACCAGTTGAACCCATTTTGTATCCATAAAAATGACCTGGATTCTACCATTGTTTTTTTTCTATTTTTTCAGCGTTATGTGACATGCATCCTATGAGAGCGCTTTTCCTAATCCCCCGAAACCCACCTCCGAAACTGAAATCGAGAAAGTGGTACGTACAATGATCCGTTCGCACGGCGTTGTGCTTTCAGACATCAAAGTGGTTGTACGCAATGAAGGGTTAATTGTATATTTTCCATCACATGCTTTTTTTTTCTGCTTATAATGCTTTGGATAAGTGGGACAGAAAATTCTGTACGGGATAAAAAGGTTTAATGTGCTTAGTCAACGACTGAGGCGTCTCTGAGAAATAATGAATTAATAATCACACAGATGGTTAGTTAAGAGCAATTTATTGCTTTCCAGGGCCTTCATTTTCTTCTTGTCTATTTGCATATTACAAGAGTAGTCTTGATAATTGGATTTATTATAGGACACCTCAGCAGAGGGAATGGCGTATACTTCAGGGATGTAGTTGTACTTATAGACCATGATAATAGTAAGGGTTCTAGAGGAAAAAGAGAGAAAAGAGCGACACTTGGATAAGATTAGAAATAAGGACTAATTGCCTTCTGTACTATTAGCATACATTACCATATTGCTAATTAATATATATTACGCATATAAAGACCATTTACATTTGCTTTATGGCTAGTACTAGTTTAAGATGGCCATACACCTTAAGCAGCTGTTGAAGCTGACAACTGTTGCCGAATATTGAAGCGCAGTTTATTGTTAAAGGGACTTAAAGGGGACCTTTCAAGTCCTCCTGCACATGTGGTTATATATATAGTGCACTGTTGGCTTTCCCATTACGTGACCCGGGGATGGAGATATTGGTGCCGTTAGTGTCAGCACCGATCTCTGCCCACTGTCTGAAGGGAGTTTCTGTCACTCTAGCTGGGCCGTGAGGAACGTTGTCTCCTGACAGGACTCATCTGTAACTCTGTACGGTCAGAGAAGGTGTTCCTTATTGCCCAGGAATGACGCCAAGCTGTGAGGAACACCCCCCACACCCACACACACCTTTTCCCAGTACAAGTCTATGGATGAGCACTGTTCCTCACAGCCCAGCTAGACTGTCAGGGATGCCCTTCTGACAGTGGATAGAGATTGGTGCCGAAACTAATGGAATAATTATCTCCAGCCCTGGGCACATAATGGGAAAGCCGACAGTCCGCTGAATTTAGTGCACCGTCAGCTTTCTCTTCACCCTTGGCCTGCTGAGGGCTGTGTACGTTCTACCTCCCTCCCCTCTGTACACAAAAACAAAAGCCTCTGTGACCCTACTCATCTTTTAATACTGCTATGTGTGCCTTCCCCCTTCCTATATGTCCTCCTCCCAGAAAACTTGGATGCTTTACCTCTTCTTCACCCTCTGCTCGTCCATGTAAAACCTCCCTGCTGCTATCTTCAACATTGAGTTATTGTAACTGAGGGAAGAACAGAGGGAACCAACAAAAAGTCAGTGTACCATCACAATAACAGCAGGACAACCATATATGAGGAGTTGCGCAGACTTTACAACCTCAAAAGAGTAGGAAATTTTCAATGAAGACTATTTCCAAAGATTTGTATTTAGGAAAGCAAAGTTCAAAAATTTCAGTTTACATCCTTAAGGGGATAACTAAAGCAGCGAAACCTATTACAGAAAATAAATCTACACTATACATCCTTCACAGCCTAATGCTAGTATTCTTGTTTAAAGCACAAATACTGACTTGATCCAGCGAGGTAAATCTGATTTTTAGAAATATTCTTGCCTGACACTGGCTCACATAGTCTCTGGTGGTAAATGGGGCATGAATGATCTTTGACCGACCACTGTTTTATTTATAAAACTTAACCGGCAGAAAGCTTTGTCTGCTTTTCTTATGTTATTATTACATGTGAGACTCGAAGTTCGGTGAAGACCTATTGCACTTGTGTGGTGAAAGCTACTTAATCTAACAATTTAGAAATGTCAAAACTACACCCACACATTTTAGCTGTATCAGCTTCATCGTAAGTAGGAAAAAGTACTATAGAAGATAACAGTCATTGTTATAGCAGTAACAGCTGCCGGTATAGGGTGTATAGAGTCTACATGCATGCCGTAGGATGATCCTAATTCCTTATATCATGGAGAAATGTATACTTGGTAAATCACTACAATTCTATCGCTTTATGAACTTTAATATTTTATATGTTGGACTTGTTGCTTCAATGTCAGCACGTCAAGAGACGCAAACTGGTTGTTATCTAATAGACATAGGACTATAGCACATAGGAGTCTGTATTTCGTAGAAGGTAATATGACATAGAGATGTATCTTGAACCTTCTAAGCCCCAATGCTACAACAATAGCAAAGCTCCACCCTTACCCTGTGCCAATTATAATATGGGGATCTTTTCATGTGTTCTAGAGTTTTTTGGGCCTGGGTACAACTGCTGCCTTCGCACCTTCTATAGCTACAACGTTAATAAGAAGAAACAGTACTATACAGCCTTTCATTATACATGATTTATTTCTTCAGGTCAAAAAAGTGCCTAAATTTTGTCGATAGCTGCCTCATTAAGAACTACACCCATCGGCCCACCACCGAGACCCTACTGAAACATTCCTTTGTTCGAGATCTACAAAATGAACGGCAGATACGCATTATGCTAAAAGACCATTTGGATAGGACAAGAAAGAAGAAAGAAAAGGGTACGTCATCTGATAATTAGAGGATTTATTCCAATTCCATTTAACTAGTCAGCAAGCCTCCTCTTCTTGAGGACCCCATCGCCTTGACATAGCCTAGAGCTCTGTATCAACAAAGCTGAGACAGACATAGATTTTTGGAATATGTTGCACATCATCATTTAAGGCCTCATACAGATGACCTTAGGTATTTATCAAACATTGTATGACATGTTATATATATGGAGCAAATTATGGCAATGCAGACTCCAACAAAACTGACTCCCTTTGTGATAAATCCTGTCCTCTTGTATCTCCTAGCTTTCTGTAAAGGAAGGGAATAGGATGAACAGATGATGGTGCCCTTTGTATGCTCATTTTTATATACATCTACTTTTTATAATACCTATACCAGTTACTTTACAAACTGAATACTACCTGTAGTGATTTTACTCTAGGTTCACATCTGTGCTTCACTTGTGGACCCAAAAAATGGAAACCCAATCCTCTAAAAAGTGGTTATCTCTGGACCCCATAGACTATAATGGGAATTGCTGGGTTTCCGTCTAAAAAATGTGGAGAGAAAAATCCTGCTTGAATTTTCAAGTGGAATGGGAAACAGATCCCCGAAAGGAAACTGGGCACAGATGAGACTCTAGCCTTACCCTCAGTATGTGGCTTATTCCAGTACTCAGCTATCTTCAGTCCCTATACTTTGACTAGAGCATCAGCTCATAGACACGACCATTAGAGATGAGCGAACAGCATTCGATTGAGTAAATGTTCGATCAGATATCAGACTGTTCGAGATGTTCGATTCGAGTTGAACACCAGGTGGCAAACTCACAAAAAATTTGATTCCCCTCCCACCTTCCCTGGTGCTTTTTTTGCACCAATAACTGCGCAGGGGAGGTGGGACAGGAAAAATCGGAAAAAGTAATTGGCTGGCAAATTCAGGCGACCTCCAATTTATATGAACAGTGGATTTAATATCCGGGTCATATGAGACTGAACTATGTGACTGTGAGACAGGGATAGATGTACAGGCAGGGTTAGCTAGGGATTACCTTTATTTAGGTGGGAATATCACTCACCCAGCTCTTCGGAGCTCTATCTGGTCAGGATCCCTGTCAGCCATACAGAGTACAGCATTCAACCAATCAACGCTGTTCTGCCAGAGGCTCGTCTGTGAGGAGGTGGAGTCCAAAATCGGACCACAATGGAGACTGCTGTGAACCGATCTTAGACTCCGCCTCCTCCGGAAGAAAGTATGCAGCAAAAACCAAAAAACACCGGCAACTCCGGGAGAACCAGCGATGATTGTCTGAATGCTGTACTCTGTATGGCATTCGTCCAATCAACGCTGGTCAATGCATACCTATGCCGAGATGTAGCAGTGCTGGCCGTGTGCTCAGCACTGCTACACTGGAGATGAAGCAGAGCTAAGTGTGCGCTGAACCCTGCTGCACACTCAGCGAATGGAATGGGGTTGAATGTTCGATCGAACAGTCGAGTATTGAGCGGCTACTCAAATCAAACTTCAAAAATTTCACTGTTCGCTCATCTCTAACGACCATCACAGCATTCAAGTGGGGAACACTGGATCTCCATTTTGTGATCTGTGGAAGCCCCAATGGTGGGACCCCCAGTGATTAGACATTTATCACCTAGTCTATGGATAGGGTAAATATGAGCCTTGTGACAACTGCTTTCTATTGTGCAGCGAAGGAATATAGATATAATACGTATGTGATTGGTAAAGAAGCCCGGACAGAATCTAAATGATAGATTCATATATATATACTGTATATATATATATATTAGCATCCATACAGCCATTCAGCAGTGATTATTAGATATATTACATAGATGACAGATATACTCACCTATACTCAGACAGGCCTTTTGTTATTTCAGATGAAACAGGATATGAGTACAGTGGAAGCGAGGAGGAGGATGATGAGATGAATGAAGATGAAGGAGAGCCAAGGTAAGTAAATGCGCAATTCCTAATTTATGTTACAACACGTAAGTAGAGGACAAAGTATCCTCACTAAAGAGCAACACAAAAGATCATTTCAGGTAAATCGCTCAGGACTTATCCGGCCTGCCAAGGATATAAACTATGGCACAGAAGATAAAGGACTCTGCTACTGTATAAGCTCTATATTGGCTGTCAAAGTCAAACTAGATTAAAAAGTTATTTTAGAAGCTTAAAAGAGACGCACTATCACCACAACCGAGCACAAAGAGTATTTATAGCCGCAGCATTTCTGAGCTTTCAGAGGAGACATTTTATTCATGTGTTTCTTGTAAATTCTATAGAGGCAACATAGTCCACAGCGTTGTACAGAAATGACATCCACCTCTGACTCCAATGGGATGTCAAATCTACTTTACTTATCTTAGGAGCACAAATGGAAGCATTTGCATATGAATGGGGCACTTACTGCTCCAATGCGCAACCATCGCAACGTGTATATAGTTTGTCTATTATGTATGCACATTGTTTGGCGGTACAGTAGATTGTATCATCTAGTTGTTTTCAAGCACAACATTCTTACCGAGTAATATATTTTTTTTCTCTATAAAGTTAGATTGAAAGGGGTTTTCCAGGGTTTGTTGATGTCCTATTGTCTGAAACCTAGGCCCCCAGGCTGATCATCTATTTGAAGAGGCTGTAGTGTTTGGTTGAGTGCTGCATTATCTTCAGTACTTACTAAGGACTGTGTTATACAGTATATTTGTATAGTGGCTGTGCTTGGTATTGCAGTTCAGCCCATTCACTGGAATGGAACTGAACTGGGAACAGCCAAGGTGACCAATGAATGTGACATCACATGGCCTCTGAGAAGGAAGCTATGATGAACAGCTGATCCGCAAGGGTCCCAAGTGTTGGATTCCCAAGGATCTTCAATTGATGACCTATCCTAAGATTTTGCATAACTCAAGTATAGTGTGTCTAACAATACTATTTCTGGCCATTAATGGACTTATAGTTTGCATTTTTAGCCATTTGGAGACTAGTTGTCACGATAGCTCCCATAACATCACACAGAAAGTAAAGGAGAATCTGCTTATCTATCTCTGTCATTCAGAAGAATCAGCAGGGTCGTATAGGGCATCATAGAGAAGTACTGACATGTACTGATGTGAATAAAGCACTTGGAGTGAGATAGAAACTTCCTTTTTAGCTGCAGCATCCTCTGTCTACGCCTGTGTCTCTTTCCTGTCTTACTAAACATTTACTTATTCCTCTTTCCATAGACTTCTACTTAATCTTCCTCTCTGAGCCCTGACCTTCTTGCTCTAGCAAAACAAATTCAGGACATATTTCAAAGTGAATATCAGTTTAGTATAGAGAGGGAAAGAGGAAACGTGCTAGCTGCGTGGAGAAAGAAGTAATTTTGTCTAATAATATATTTACAAAATTTCTTAGACTTGCTTGTCCTATTGATTTAAGTAAAGTTTGTTGAAAAGGTAGTGACTAGAGATGAGCGAACACTATCCAGATCAGCCGTTCCGAACAGCACGTTCCCATAAAAATGAATGGATGAATGAATGCTTCCATTCATTTCTATGGAAGCGTGCTGTTCGGAACGGCTGATCCGAACAGTGTTCGCTCATCTCTAGTACTGACGATATAAAAAATGTTGCTTAAGGGTAAAAATTCACTTTAAGTTTCATTTACCCGCACAGCTTATTAAATGGGTTTTTGATCACTAATATCAGATCGCTCAGGGTCTGACACCCAAAACGCCCACTGGTCAACCAAACTGATGGGACACCGGTGTTGGCGCTGTGACCTATTCTTCACCGCTAGCCATATACAATGCAATACATTGTATAGATGTTTTTCTTGGTTATCTTTCTTCTTATGAATTGATATTTGATATCGCCTGTGATGAAGGCTCAAAAAAACATAAAATCTGGAACAAAAAAGCTACACTTTCTGCAACGTGGGGCGTCAGCCTTAAAGGGACATTGTGTAGATATAGTCTATTAATTACACGTAATAAGACTTTACAACACTTAACATTCTCTGCAGCGAAACCGTTTTTTTAAACCGGACACAGAGTACTGCATGTCCGACTTTGTGTACGGTTAAAAAAAAACAAAAAAAAACGGTTTTGCCGCAGAGAGCACAAAACACTCCCGGGCGCTCACGGTCGGACACTTTTCAAACCCATTCAAATGAATGGGGTGGAAAATTGCCTGCAGGTTTCCGTCTCCTGTCCAGTTTCTGGCAGGAAACGTAATCCTGCATAACGGAGGCCGGGACGCAGAGGTGAACCCGGCCTTATTTCCAAAACTTTGTTTTGAAATTTTGCACAGTTTACTGTTCTTTTAAGAAACTGTGTCATTCACGCCATTTCTTTGTAATGGCAGCTCAATCTAAAGCTACAAAATTTTGGTAAGGCTTACCTTTAAAAACGCTTTTGAGTTGCATTGCAATTGTATTCTGTGTCGCTTTGAATGGATGAAAGTGCTGGAGCGAGGGGGGGAAAAAACTTTTTCTTAGATATTTGTCATAAAAACAGATGTGTATTTTGCTTCAGCCTTATCCTTGGTTCACATCTGCCTTTAGTAATCCGTTCGGAGAGTCTGCATGGGGAACAGACTACCGAACGCATTGGCAAGTGGTGTGCAGTGAAAGCACTCGGACCCCATAGACTATAATGGGGTCCATGTGCTTGCCACGCGCTGCCCGCACGAATCATGTGGACAGAAAAGTAGATTGTGAAGTACTTTCCTGTCCGCATGTTCCATGCAGAGACCATGTGGCAAGCAAACGGACCCCATTATAGTCTATGGGATCCATGTGCTATCACTGTACACCGCTTGCCAATGCGTTTGGTAGTCTGTTCGGGGGGGTCCCCATGCGGACTCCCCCAAATGGATTACCAACACAGATGTGAACAAGGCCTAAGTGTGTAAACAGGAGTAGAACATGACTGCTTTCTAGCGCCACACCTGCCTATGGGTTGTGTCTGGTACTGCAGTCTGACTCCATTGAAATGAATGCAGATACACTGCAATAGCAAAAGCAACAAGTAGACAGATTTAGGCTAAGGCCCCACATTGTAGAAAAGCTGCTTTTTTTTTTTTTTTGGTACGGACTGCATTTTTGTGAGCCAAAGCTAGAAGTGGATTTATCAGAAGGAAATATCATACAAGTTTACTTTATATTTCCCATTCTTTTCAAGTCGCTCTTGACTTAAGCTCAAAAAACCACATCAAAATCTGCAACAAAAAAGCAGCTTTTTTGCTCGATGGGGCCTTAATCTTAGTGCTTTTCTGGTTCACTAATCCAAGACGTCCCCTTTAAGATACCGGTCGCATGTAGAGGCTTGTACTTGGTATTTAACAAGTTACTTTTGCTAAAACAGCAGAACTGTTCTTTGTTGGGAAGTTAAATCTTTGCAGGACTGGGATATAAAAATAACCTCTTAACTTCCATTATCTTATGTTATTTTTTTTAAGCTCCATTGTTAATCTTCCCGGTGAATCGACTCTCCGCCGTGAATTCTTGCGATTGCAGCAGGAAAACAAGAACAGATCAGATCCTCAGAGACAGCAGCAATTACAGAAGCTAAAAGACCAGGAGAAATACAAAAAACAGCTCCTGGCCGAGCGCCAGAAACGGATCGAGCAGCAGAAGGAGCAGAGGAAAAAGCTGGAGGATGTAGGAATTGAGCATCTTTCCCCTTTTAACTAAATACACAAACAGCTGATTCGTCACCTATAGTAGACTCCGGCAGCAACAAAGCAGAACCTATAAAGTGTTATTTAAGTGCGTCAAAAGAGTTTCGGCAGGGGGTATAAGAACAGGTTGATCCTTCCTGGGTCACGTACAGCACATAGCCTCTTTAGGGCTAGAGTCACACCATAGAGGATAACCACAGTGAACTCTCTGGCTGCTGTAACCTGCTGTGATCTGTACTATCACTGTGGATGGGATTTAAACAATCCACATACTAGGACTGAAACCTGCAGAGTAAAGTGATATACACTGTAGGATTTAATCCTACTGCATGTCCATTATTGCTGTGGGCTTTATTCTTTGATTTTCATGCAAAGGTTGAAAGCTTTGGGGGGTCCGGCAGAAAATAAAAAATAGGACTTTTGTAGCTTGTTTGCACTATGTCCTAAGACTTAGAATGCTATGTGCATGCTTTTATGGCCCCACTTCTCAAGCAGAAAAATAAAGCAACCGTAGAAATAGTCTTCACCAATGCTTAAATTGGAAACATTTTTAGGGGAAACTTTGGAATAATTTCTCCCCCGCCCCACCCCCCCCACAGCAACCCCACCCTCGTGGATACACTATTATGCCAAATATTGGTATAAATTATGCCCCATAGTGGCCCCTGCACACAGTATTATCCCCCATAGTGGCCCCTTTGCACACAGTATTGTGGCCCCTGCACACAGTATCATCCCCCATAGTGGTCCCTGCACACAGTATTATGCCCCATAGTGGCTCCTGCACACAGTATTATCGCCCATAGTGACCCCTGCACACAGTATTATGCCCCATAGTGGCCCCTGCACACAGTATTATGCCCCATAGTGGCTCCTGCACACAGTATTATCCCCCATAGTGGCCCCTGCACACAGTATTATGCCCCATAGTGGCTCCTGCACACAGTATTATCCCCCATAGTGACCCCTGCACACAGTATTATGCCCCATAGTGGCCCCTGCACACAGTATTATCCCCCATAGTGGCCACTGCACACAGTATTATGCCCCATAGTGGCCCCTGCACACAGTATTATGTCCCATAGTGGCCCCTTCACACAGTATTATGCCCCATAGTGGCCCCTGCACACAGTATTATCCCCCATAGTGGCCCCTGCACACGGTATTATGCCCCATAGTGGCCCCTGCACACAGTATTATCCCCCATAGTGTCCCCTGCACACAGTATTATGTCCCATAGTGGCCCCTTCACACAGTATTATGCCCCATAGTGGCCCCTGCACACAGTATTATGTCCCAAAGTGGCCCCTGCACACAGTATTATGCCCCATAGTGGCCCCTTCACACAGTATTATGCCCCATAGTGGCCCCTGCACACAGTATTATGTCCCATAGTGGCCCCTTCACACAGTATTATGCCCCATAGTGGCCCCTGCACACAGTATTATGTCCCATAGTGGCCCCTGCACACAGTATTATGTCCCATAGTGGCCCCTGCACACAGTATTATGCCCCATAGTGGCCCCTTTGCACACAGTATTATGCCCCATAGTGGCTCCTGCACACAGTAGTATGCCCCATTGTGGACACCCATGATCAATTATTATACTCTGATTTTTTTCAGTCCCCAGAGTATAATAATCGGAGACCCAGGGCCCAGGGAGGAAACAAAAAAATCTCTCCACATGCCCATTTAGCACAAACTGTAAACTTATCTCTATTTAGTACAGTATGTAAAATCTGGTTATATACTGGTAGTGTATTCTATGTAATTCTTTGATTTTTTTCTACTGACAGCACCAGAAGAGGGAGCTGGAGCTGAGAAAAATCCAGGAACCAAGGTCTATAGAATGGGAAGAACAGAGAAGGGATGGAAGACCAAAAGAGGAGAGGAAGCAGCTGGACAAGGAGAGATGTGTCCTGGCAGATGTACCCAAAGAGGTAGACACCGAATTAATAACTGAATGTATTACATATACGCTTGTCATTGAATAGCCTTTTAATACATACAATTGGGATGGTCTGAATATGGCTGATAATATATCACTGCAATCGATTGTGTTGCAGCCACATTGTATATTGTAATTCCAGTGCCAGTTCTCTTCCAACTACACCTCACGTCTGTAACAAGATAACCTGAGACTTTTTTGCATGCTCTGGATCTGAATTGCATTGGCGACTCTAGATTCTTAGAGACTTCTCAAATTTTATTGGGACACTCAGAGCCATGAAGAGTGCTCACGTCCAACACTACCTACAAAGCTTCGGCTGGTTCATTGCTGAGATTCCAGTAGCTGGAAGTTTTTGTTTACTTCTTTAATATTTCTTAATAATATATATATACAAATACATAGTAAAGAGTAATGTGCGGTTGGGAGGGTATTGGATACTAGGGGTTATTGGGGCTTATTGGAAAGCACAAAAACATTATGTCCTAAGATGAAGAGCAGAAATTAGGGCTTGTTTCATATAGACAACCTTTGGCTACCTGCCATTAGATTGTAGACAATAGAGCTGGAGACCCCTCCAATCAGACAAAATAGTGTTACTATAACACTTGGTTCAACCTTAGTGAAACCCAACTCTCTATGTATTACATCCATGTATACTGTGACCCATCTATGTATTTACTTTCATGGTCAGTATGTCTGAAGGAAACCATGACCATCAAAAAATTTCCTCTCTGGCCATCGAAAGCGGAATGATGCATTTCATGGCCATCTATGTAATACAGGGATAGCTTCAGTTCAATAGGAACAAGTCTCTTTTCTGGGTTATAGAGGGTGATCTAGAGCAAGAGCTCCTCCTTAAGGGTGCATTCACACGATGTAACGCGGCACTGATTCTTGCATAACTCATGTAAGAATCAGCTCTGCAAAACAGAATCCCATTGACTTCAATGGGTTCCATTTAACGCCCCTAACACATTGAAATCAATGGGAGGCTTTTTAACCCATTGATTTCAATGTGTTACGCGCATTAAACCGAACCCATTGAAGTCATGATTGATTCTGTTTTGCAGCGCTGATTCTTACATGAGTTATGGTGCAAGAATCAGTGCCGCCTTACATCATGTGAATGCCCCCTTATGATGATATATATCCTACTAAATCATAGGAAAGTCATTGGGGGGGAATTTATTAGGAATGACATTTTCCCGTCTCCTGTACCTTGTTTCCCTCTGTTCATAAAATGGTTAATTCTAATCTTGCCTGTGGGATTGACAGACTGTTCAGGCCATTAGCCCACACAGCTGGCTATTGAGACTATCCCATGACTTTGTCACTGCTAAGCTCCTCTTCTGCTTCTATTATTGCTTACATCTGACCTCTGGCTTACCTTTGTGACTATTCTTTTGGATTTTGATTCTGTACTGTGTTCCTCGACTGTTACCGGACCCTTGGATAGCTGACCTCCCATTGTTGTTGTTTGTCTTGTCTTCATTCTGTGTTGTCACTTATATAGGAAGGGCCCGTCGACCAGTTGCCACCTATTGTTTAGGATAGGACCGGCAAGCAGGAAGGGACAGTGGGGGGGTTTCAGCTCAGGGCTCACTGTCTCTAGTGCCCCTCCCTGCTGGGTTCACCTGCAGCTACTGGGGAATTGCTTTTCTAGCAATTCCCTTACAAGGGCTTTCGCGAAATCCAAATAACACAATGCGTTTCAGGAATATATCACTCCTTTTTCAAGTGTGAACAGGAGTGGAAACTAAAGAGTCCCTTAGCATCTCACTCTTTATTAAAGTTATAAGTTTGTGACTACTCGGTAGCATTTGTCATTCCTGCTCACATTTCAGAATGGAGTATTGAATCCCTGAAACGCGTTGTATTATTTGGATTTGAATATAAGCCTTTCCGTGTTTATAGCTTCGTCCAGCACGGTTTCTCCTCCAACCTTGGTTTATCGTATGGAATTGGTCCTACTACTTCTACTCCTTGAGCACTCTTCGGGGTGATTTTGGATCTTACAATTGGATATCATTGACGTGGTTACGTTGAATAAGCATGGCATGGTAGTTGTGGTCTAGCACACAACTTAATAAGGTGAGAGACCGCTCTTCAGTCTACCTTTTATCAGTTGTACTATGGGTGTTACACTATGCTGTGCTACTTCTATCCTACAATATAAGACCGAGACGGTACAATTGAGAGTACAAAAACTGCGAAAGCGAGGCAAACTAAACTGCAGCGCTGGCTTCTTCCGAGGACGGATTAGTTCCCATAATAATATCATTAAAGCCGTTTACTAATTACGATAATTTTATTTAAAGTTTTAGTGAAATTCTTTAAGCAACCTCATTATTGCCGGCTCCCGTAATTTTATTAAAAGCGTTTTTTTTATCGTCTCACCACTTAATACCCTTTCAGAAATGAAACTATCCATTTTGCACAATAACATTTTGCTCGCGTCTAATTGTAACATTTGTTTTCATATTCTCTTATTTACTCGACTTTCGAGAAACCTTTCATTTGCTTCATTAATTTATGTTCGGAACAAAGTTATATTTCTTATCTGAGGCGATAACACCAATTTTTCATCAACAATATACAACCCCATTCTCGCTTCTAAACGTGAACTGTCTTTATAACGAAATAATATATGGGCTATATTGTTACCTATAAAGCGAGCAGAACGGTTATAAATGAGGAGAAGGAGGCATTTGTTCTCTTGGAAACAGACTAGGTAACACATTAAGCCACCAAATGACCCATCTGAAATGGCACAGTATGAGCCGGCAGGTAATCATGTATACTTTGCTAAGGGAGGAAACGAGGAAGGATGCAAGATCCAAGAAGTAAGAAAAAAAAAGGAAAAATTGAAATATCGGCAGGCGTACAAAATAAAAAAGAACTTAATATTTCAAAGTGAATGCAACACAGGAAAGGGTCACTTTTGAATCGGCAGGGTATCAGCCTCATAGAGATTTATATGGTCGGAACGCCGTGGGATAGGTGTTGTATTTTAGTCCTACAGTAGCAAATACGCATTTGGAAAAAGCATTTCAGACAAGAATTGTAACAAAAAATAGCCTTTACTGCAATATAAAAAGTGCACTTTATTCGGAAACATATTTTACTATACTATTGTAATTTTTTTTTATTTAAATGGAGTCTGTCACATCCCAAATGCCTCCTATACCAATAGAGTTCTGTGCTGGAGCCTTTGATAGGTGCAATGTAGTCATAAGCCAATGCAGAGAAAATAATCTTCTTATGAATATGCAAATCAGCCTGCCAGTGCACAGGGGGGCAGGGCCTGACTTGCCAGAATTAGCTTTAGACAGCTGGAAGTGCGTTCCGCCCAATGATACTCATGTAACTGTGAATGACATCTCCCAAATAAGGCCCCGCCTCTGGTGCAATTACTAGCTAATTTACATATACATAAAAAATGTTATGCCCTGCATTGCTTCATTAGTTTATGGCCATAGAGATATGTTTCTGCTTCTACTATAGGGCCATATTAGTTTATTATTATTGGTAGTATTATTAGTATTATTAGTTTATTATTACTACTATTATTAGCTTGAGAGCAATTTTGGGATTTTGGCCCTGCTAGACCAGTGATGGAAAAACTATTAGAGACCGAGTGCCCAAACTGAAAGCCAAAACCCAATAGTTTAATCGCAAAGTGCCAACACAGCACTTTAGAGAATAGAGAGATACCGAGCACACTTATAGTGTAGATGGTCTATTATAAATATATAGATGAATTATCTGGTGTTTATGAAAAGAACTCAGGACCTGGTGGCCTCTCACCTGATCGGGTTGTGACTCCGTTCACAACTCCGTTTTCAGCAATATTAGGCTTCGTCAGAGTGAGAGTGGCAGCACGTCTCTATAACACTGGTCAAAAACCAGGAGGATGCACCAATAGAAGAACAAAAGGACGGCGCTCTCAGGTCCAAAGGAATTTATTCAAAAAGAAGATTGCACAACGCAAAAACAGTTGCCGCGTTTCGGGTCGGAACCCTTTATCAAGTGCGTAACTAGTTAAAAACAATAAATATAGTATATGTATAAAAAACATGAATATACAAAGACATAATTTAAAAAACAGATTAGCTTGTCAAAGAAAAAAACAACAGACCACGACGTTATTAGGCAAGAAAATCATTTACCTATAAACCCAGAACCTATAAACAAATCCAAGGTATATTGTATGAATTCTGAATTAAGCTCAGGTGATGTATTACACATCATTAGTCATAGACAAACTATTATATATTGATCATATTATTCATACTCGAGATAACTATAGATCCTTAACATCCCATATGTTCAGTGACTATTATTATATTTCATTAGAACAAGATTCCAGCAATAATATTGTCTTACCTTCACTAATCGAGCTTCACTCAAGCTAGGAAGAAATAAACTCTATCCGGAGCGCCTCGGCCTATTTAACCGTACCGCTCCATGTGCCACTTCCGGAGGAAAAAGATGCGGTCCAAGCTGGAACGCATGCTCATTAGCTAGATGTTACGAGCCATTGTGCAAATTTTTTTGGCGGAATATTCTATCACCACAAGAGCACGGGCACTCCGCCCGCACCAGAGAAACCAACAGTACGGGCTAAGAAAAAAACGGTGGTACGACCTATCAAGAGTCGTATAGCTAAATATGCAAATGTGAATAAAAAATAAAATAAAAGGAAGTCATGCGGTTCAACCTGGAACGCATGAACTTCTGCGCATGCGTAAAAGGACAATCTGCTATACGAGTCATCTAAAAGAATTCATAGTGATGATATTTGCCTAGGACGTAACATAAAAGTTTAGAAAATGATTCTAATTAGAAAACATAAAAATCTATATGATTACATTCCTAAAAATATATATATATAAATATAGCCCACCATGTTCATGATATACTCGATATTGGTACATTAAATTTCTATCTGACTATTATACAAATTAAAAATGAAAAATAAATTGAATAATTTAAATAGTTTAAAACATGCATTTCAACCAATTATATAGGCCCTTCCCTAAAAATACACCTTTTAGTTAACAGTATACATTAAGAATGACCAAAAGGATTATACAAGGTAACTCATCTGTTTACATCCTCAGTTGCGATATTTAGGCCCGCTGGATGTAATGTATTAAATTTAAACATCCAGAACATCTCTTTTTTATTTAGCTTACTCAGTCTATCACTATTACCCGGGGGAACCCAGTCAATTGGTGTTACCAAAAATCCGCTGAAGCTTTTGTTGTGATGTTCAGCTGCATGTCGCGACACACTATGTTTCATGTAACCGTTTGTGACATTCGAGCGATGCTTGTTGATACGCTCGCTTAATTGTCTAGATGTTCTGCCTATATATTGGAGGCCACACGGGCATTCCAATAAATATATTACAAATGACGAAGTACAATCAAGATGGTATTTTAATCTAAAAATTTCGTTGGTAGTGAAGCTACTAATCTCACATACTTTATTTCTAATTGATCTGCAGCACTTGCATCTATTACGGTTACAACGGAAACTCCCTCCGGAGGAGGTATTAGTTGTTACGGAGGTTGTATTGGATGACCGTAATTTACTGGGCGCTAGAATACTTTTGAGCGTTCGTGCCCTTCTAAAGGTGAATTTGGGTCTTATAGGAAGAACCTTTTTAAGAAAAGGGTCATTCTGTAGGACTGGCCAATGTCTCATAATAATATCTTTGATCTGTTGATGAGATGAACTAAAGGCCGTTATGAAATTCAGTTCATACTCATTAGTTTTCACGGATTGTCTTGGAGCAAGACATTCCTGTTGGTTGAATCCGCTTGCTCTATGGTATGCAGCTTCAATCATTTTAACAGGGTACCCTTTTTCTCGGAATCTCCCTGTGAGAATGTTGCTTTGAAGTTGGAAATCTGTATCCCTTGTACAGTTTCGCCGTATACGGCAAAACTGTCCATAGGGAACATTTTGCTTCCACTTTCTATAGTGAAGACTATGGAAGTCTAGCAGACTATTACAATCCACAGTCTTAAAAAATGTTTTTGTATAGATCTTACCCTCTTCACCTGTTAGTACTAGATCCAAAAATTCAATTGATTTTGAGTCCGATTTCCCTGATAGATGGATGCCATAGGTATTAGAATTCAAATGTTGGGTAAATAAATCGAAGGATACTGCCGGGCCATCCCAAATAAAGATAAGATCGTCAATATATCTTTTAAAATAAACTAGATTGTTAGACCAACGATGGCTACCATATATCCATTCTTTTTCAAAAATGCCCATGAAAAGGTTAGCGTAACTGGGGGCCATCCTTGTCCCCATCGCAGTACCTTTGTTTTGTATAAAGAGTTTTCCGTTGAATTCAAAAACATTCCGTTTCAAGATAAATTCAATGCTGTTTAGTATGAATTCTCTTTGTATAGGTGGGAGCAAATCATCAGATTTCAGAATGGTATCAATTGCTGTCAAACCCAAGTCATGAGATATATTACTGTATAAACTGGTGACATCTAAAACTGCCCATCTATAGGATTCTTTCCATTCCAAAGGAAGTAATTCTCGGATTAACATTGCTGAATCTTTTAAATATGAAGGTAAATTCACTACATATGGTTGTAATAACAAATCAACATAATGTGAGAGATTCCGGGTCAAGGCATTCAGACCTGATATGATAGGCCTACCCGGCGGGTTTATTATGCTCTTGTGCACTTTAGGAAGGTGGTAAAAAAGTGCAGGTGTTGAGTTCTTTACATCTAAGAAGGTTCTTTCATTATCTGTTAGTATGCCTTGTGAATAGGCCTGTTGGATGAGAGATCTATATTCCTCTGTATGTCTTGCTGAGGGATCCTCAGCAAGAGGAGAATAATAGTTTACATCTGACAATATACGTTCAGCTTCACTAAGATAATCTTCTCTATCCTGAACAACCACCCCTCCCCCTTTGTCTGCCGACCGTATAATTAGCTCAGTATTATTCATTAGTGCTCTACATGCTTGCCTTTCTAAAAGTGTGAGATTTTTTTGATAAGGTTGTTCACTATTGTTTAGTTTCCTAAAATCTGCTGCTACCATAGAGTAAAAGGTTTCTATGTTATTACCACGATGATGGATAGGATGAAACTTGGATTTTGGTTTCAACTCAGTATGGATAACAGGAGGTTTGGTTTCAGTATTTGTTGAGGATAGAAGAATATCTCCCCGATTAATATCTTTTACCAAATTCTGAGATTTGCCCAGATTAGTTATAGAGAAATGCCTCTTCAAAGTTAATTTGCGTGCAAAAGCATTGAGATCTACAAATAAATCGGCCTCATTTGGTGCTTGTGATGGACAGAAAGAGAGGCCTTTGGATAAGAGATCTATTTCGGCATGGCTGAGGACATATTTGGAGAGGTTGAAAATACATTTAGGGAGCCCTTGTTCTTTTTCCTGGTGGGACTGACCGGGTCTATTTCTGAAGGGTTTATGTTTTTGTTTTCCCCTAGTACCTCGTCGGATTTTCTTTCTGGTGATGGAGAATGACTGTTGTTGCTCAATTTCCGCTTTTGTTGTATTGGTGTAAAATAATCTGAGATTTTGGTTAGAAGAGGTTTCTCCTGTGTGTGATATGACATGAGTGGACTGGACGGAGTGATCTCTAGGGGAAGGGCTAAAAAAGACACCTTGGTGATGGTGTTATTCTGAAAAGTAGTATTGTTGAGTGATATATCTGGATTTGATTGAACTCCTGGAACCGGAGTGTCAGGAATAGAGCTGTCATGTACAGTGATTAGTGAATCTTCTAGTTCCAACACAGTGCCAACACAGCACTTTAGACATTTGCATGTGGCATGGTATTGAACAATTAATGTTCACTACTTACATCGCACAGGATCTGTTTTATAGTGACCTGTACTAATATTACATCTGCTATAACACAGATACTGTGTGACAGAAATAGCTGAAGACTCCCTACACAGTATTATAAGATAAGATATATGTGATTATTTGCTCCACAGTGGCCTTCAGGTGGTACAATCCGCAACACAGTCACCACCACACAGTATTTTGCCCCACAGTCGCCTCCACACAGTACAATTTGCAACACAGTGGTCCCAACACAGTACAATCTGCCCCACAGTGGCCCCACACAGTATAACATGCAATTCGGTGACCCCCACAGAGTACAAACTGCCCCACAGTGGTTCACACACAGTACAGTCTGCAACACAATCGCTCCCACACAGTACAATCTGCAACACAGTGACCCCCACACAGTACAATCTGCAACACAGTCACCCCCACACAGTACGATCTGCAACACAGGAGACCCCCACACAGTACAATCTGAAAAACAGTGGTTCACACACAGTACAATCTGCAACACAGTCGCTCCCACACAGTACAATCTGCAACACAGTCGCTCCCACACAGTACAATCTTCAACACTGTGACCCTGAGACAGTACAATCTGCCCCACAGTGGCCCCCACACAGTACAATCTGCAACACAAGAGATCCCCACACAGTACAATCGGCAACATAGTGGCACCCACACAGTACAATCTGTAACACAGTGACCCCCACACAATACAATCTGCAACATAGTGGCACCCACACAGTACAATCTGCAACACAGTCACCCCCACACAGTATAATCTGCAACACCGTGATCCCCACACAGTACAATCTGTCCCACAGTGGCCCCCACACAGTATAATATGCAATACAGTGACCCCCACACAGTACAATCTGCAATACAGTGGCCCCTACAAAGTACAATCTGCTCCAAAGTTACCTCTAAACAGAATAATATTTTCCGCAGACGGGTAACAACAGACAGGGCTCTGAATGCAATCTCTGGCATGCTTAGAAATGTTGAGGAGATTCACCGGACAGTCAGTATAATCTTGAGTAATGGGACAATTTCATATTTGCCAGTAATATGCCTATTGAACCAACATGAAACAAAGACAACCAGTCATAAAGTATGGATCAGTAGTCCCCAACCATTTGAGTCACATTTGATAATACCCTAGTAGTCAATATGTAAGAATGCCAATTCTCTACGGGACTATACACTGCTCTTTTCAGGAGTCTTAGACCCTACTATCACTCCATTAAGTATACAAAATGTACTTTTAATCAAAGTTTATGCTCAGAGGTAATGATTATATCCCCGTATTAGACACAGTGGTAATGATACATTCTAAAAATAATCGTAGAGTCTCTGAGGTCCGCTTTGTTTCTAATTTCTATTGCAGTCAATGGTCAGTTGGAATCTTCATTAAATTATGTAATTTAAATCTTATGGGCTGTAACATATTGAGCATTATCCTAAGGACATCGTGTTAGCTAGTGGGAATTGTGCAAAAACCTAAGAAAGGAAAAAAGCTACACAAAATATAGTCCTGAAATGTAAAAAAGGATTGGAAAATCTGATAAATGTACAGAACATAAAAGTATTTTAACACAGACAGGGCTGAAAATGGATAGAAACGAGTACAATCCGACCACAATATACTTTAATATCATTGCCTTATGAGCAAAGAGATGGCAAATCTCCCCACTATTTATAGGTCTCAGCAAAAGCTAAAATAGCTTCGTTTTACAAGATGGGTAGTTCTCCGGTGCCACATATAATGTCCTCTATCGCTCAGATGATCAGATATGGAGAACATAATTCAACCTTTTCTTTCAGAGAAGACTTTGCTCTGACACTCTTGCAAGCAGGTGCAAAAGGAAAGATCCGATCTTTTCCAGATAGAACAAACAATGGTGCAAATTCCGTAGGTAGTATAAGATACAGTTAGTTCCTAATGTTGGTTCTTATGTTTGCTCCGCCAATACCCCAAGACATGCCACTCATAGGGCAAGTAATATTGGTAAGCGATCAGGATTGGGAAAGATCGGATCCCGATTGGCGATCAAGCAAATTTCACGATTGGGATCGGCTGGAAAATGTTGAAAATCAGATTTCAAAAACGATCCTGAAATCTCAAGATCAGCTCAACCCTACCGATGACTTATTGTATTTAGGGTTGAGCGATCGGGAAAGATCGGATCCCGATTGGCGATCGAGCAAATTTCACGATCGGGATCGGCTGGAAAATGATCAAAAATTGGATTTTAAAGACGATCCTGAAATCTCAAGATCGGCTCAACCCTATTAAGCTACAATTTCTGCATAAATTCTCAGTGACTTGTTGCACAGGTACATATACCATGTTGTGCGGAAGGTAGCAATGGTGCGGACCCAGCAGGTCAGAGACAGGGAAACAATGTCTGGTGCAAACAGGTTTATTTGGAAAAAACAGCAAAATAAATCTTCACTTCAGGTACAGAATAAGCAAAATAAAATACAGCCTTAACTTCAGGCAAAACATCAAAGCAAACCCTGCTCGTCCGAGCACTAACTAAACAGTAAAAAGCTAACTATACGTGTGGGATACTACCAACCAAATGAAAAAACAAAATAGCACAGTACGGTCTCACCAGACTCTCAGTATTTCAGGACAGACCCAGGCGCCTCCTCTCGTTCCCAGGATCTGCCCTGAAGTGCAGGCTCTGCAGCCTTTTATGGCCCAGTATTGAGCCTAGGACCCAAGTTGCTACTATGAGCACTCTACCACGTCATGACCTCACAGTATACAGCTGGATTCACGCATAGCTCTTAAACGTCATATTGTGCGTGTAAAGGTTGTGTTAAGTTTAAGGTCTTATAAAATACACAAAATAAAATCCTCTAAAACCATATGTTAATACACATGGCTTTATCATTAATTTGTACATTTTTTTTAATGCTTCAGTTTTTGGCAGCATTGTGTAAATAAGAGACTCCATGCCAAAGCCACAAAAAATAAGTATGTGAGAAGTCTCCTAACAGTTCCTGTTGTTTTGTTCCAAAGAGACAATGATGAGACGTCTAAAGATGTGTTTGGGTCCTATCCTTCCTGTGTTGGAAGAGGCAGAATTTTAATATAGTATTATTAGGGCTTAGGTCAGAAATTTTAAGTATAGACGCCTATAAGGCTGTGTTCACACCTGTACTTTAGGCTTTCATAGAAGCCTCAGATTACGTTAAAAATTCCAAAACAAAGTAGCACAGTATAAGGACAGACTCCATGACAGCAACCCATCTGACCCCCTTATAGTCATTGTGATCTGAACCTAACAGATAGCTATAAAACTTGAGCTGTCGTATAGAATCATCCGATTCCTGTTTTGTTCATACAATATATAGTAAATTTGGTTAAAATTTATTTTTAAATGGTTGTTTTATTTTCTCTTTACAGCATGAGGATTTGAAGCAGAAAACAGATGGAAAAAGTACCCCAACTGGAAAGTCTCCTTCTCAAATGGTAAGGAAGATGATATATTAAAGGGGCTGTCCAGGACCTGAACACATTTAATAAGCATTACCTATCCACAGGATAGGTCAGCAGTATAGGATCGTTCGAAGTCTGGTGCCAGGACCTCGCACTGACCAGCTCATGTGACCTCCAGAAGTCACATATAAGATACATGGCTGGAAACAGTTCCTGACTCCACCACTACAATGTATGGAGCTCTGTACACTGTATACAGCTCCTGGTCCATATAGTGTACTGGTGGTGCCCGGAAGTGAATAGTAGCAAAGCTACTTCCAGTTGTATGGTTTTTGGTGGTCAAAACAGCTGACCCTAAATGTAATATAATATAATATATAATATATATAATATAATTGAATAAAATAATAATAAAATTCTGAAAGGTAAGCCTTATTTTAATGTTTATTTCTGTAAATTAACAAAATGTAGCAAATGAGCAAAAGAGAAATCTAAATGAAGAATTTTGATGTGACCACCCTTTGCCCTTCATCAATTATTCTTGGTAGACTTGTAGACAGTTTTTGAAGGACCTCAGCAAACATCTTGGAGACCTAAGCAACAGATTCATGTGTATGTAGGCTTGTTGTATTCCTTCTCTCAGACTGGATGACATTGAGATCAGGGCTCTGCGGGGGCTGTATCACCACCACTTCTAGGACTCCTCCTCCAAAGAGCGATCACACCAAATATTAGGATGATATGTGAATATTTGGTGTGATTGCTCTTTGGAGGAGGAGTCCTGGAAGTGATGATGATACGGCCCCTGCAGAGCCCTGATCTCAATGTCATCCAGTCTGTCTTGGATTACGTGAAGAGAGAGAAGGACTGGAACAAGCCTACCTACACAGTCGCTTAATTTTCTTAATTGAAAAAAAAACAAAAAACTATTAACCTTGCGATTTCTGAAAGCATTTTACTTTACAGCATTTTTCCATATCTACCTAAAATCTTTGCATAGTACTGTATATATAGTGAGTGGCAGATCATATGAGGTTAAGCTACAAGTAGAGATGAGCGAACACTAAAATGTTCGAGGTTCGAAATTCGATTCGAACAGCCGCTCACTGTTCGAGTGTTCGAATGGGTTTCGAACCCCATTATAGTCTATGGGGAACATAAACTCGTTAAGGGGGAAACCCAAATTCGTGTCTGGAGGGTCACCAAGTCCACTATGACACCCCAGGAAATGATGCCAACACCCTGGAATGACACTGGGACAGCAGGGGAAGCATGTCTGGGGGCATAAAAGTCACTTTATTTCATGGAAATCCCTGTCAGTTTGCGATTTTCGCAAGCTAACTTTTCCCCATAGAAATGCATTGGCCAGTGCTGATTGGCCAGAGTACGGAACTCGACCAATCAGCGCTGGCTCTGCTGGAGGAGGCGGAGTCTAAGATCGCTCCACACCAGTCTCCATTCAGGTCCGACCTTAGACTCCGCCTCCTCCGGCAGAGCCAGCGCTGATTGGCCGAAGGCTGGCCAATGCATTCCTATGCGAATGCAGAGACTTAGCAGTGCTGAGTCAGTTTTGCTCAACTACACATCTGATGCACACTCGGCACTGCTACATCAGATGTAGCAATCTGATGTAGCAGAGCCGAGGGTGCACTAGAACCCCTGTGCAAACTCAGTTCACGCTAATAGAATGCATTGGCCAGCGCTGATTGGCCAATGCATTCTATTAGCCCGATGAAGTAGAGCTGAATGTGTGTGCTAAGCACACACATTCAGCACTGCTTCATCACGCCAATACAATGCATTAGCCAGTGCTGATTGGCCAGAGTACGGAATTCGGCCAATCAGCGCTGGCTCTGCTGGAGGAGGCGGAGTCTAAGGTCGGACCTGAATGGAGACTGGTGTGGAGCGATCTTAGACTCCGCCTCCTCCAGCAGAGCCAGCGCTGATTGGCCGAATTCCGTACTCTGGCCAATCAGCGCTGGCCAATGCATTCTATTAGCCCGATGAAGTAGAGCTGAATGTGTGTGCTTAGCACACACATTCAGCTCTACTTCATCGGGCTAATAGAATGCATTGGCCAATCAGCGCTGGCCAATGCATTCTATTAGCTTGATGAAGCAGAGTGTGCACAAGGGTTCAAGCGCACCCTTGGCTCTGATGTAGCAGAGCCGAGGGTGCGCTTGAACCCTTGTGGAGCCTCGGCTCTGCTACATCAGAGCCGAGGGTGCGCTTGAACCCTTGTGCACACTCTGCTTCATCAAGCTAATAGAATGCATTGGCCAGCACTGATTGGCCAGAGTACGGAATTCGGCCAATCAGCGCTGGCCAATGCATCCCTATGGGAAAAAGTTTATCTCACAAAAATCACAATTACACACCCGATAGAGCCCCAAAAAGTTATTTTTAATAACATTCCCCCCTAAATAAAGGTTATCCCTAGCTATCCCTGCCTGTACAGCTATCCCTGTCTCATAGTCACAAAGTTCACATTCTCATATGACCCGGATTTGAAATCCACTATTCGTCTAAAATGGAGGTCACCTGATTTCGGCAGCCAATGACTTTTTCCAATTTTTTTCAATGCCCCCGGTGTCGTAGTTCCTGTCCCACCTCCCCTGCGCTGTTATTGGTGCAAAAAAGGCGCCAGGGAAGGTGGGAGGGGAATCGAATTTTGGCGCACTTTACCACGCGGTGTTCGATTCGATTCGAACATGGCGAACACCCTGATATCCGATCGAACATGTGTTCGATAGAACACTGTTCGCTCATCTCTAGCTACAAGCCCTTGCTGACCTGCAAATACAAATAAATCCTTTTTTATATCAAAATCCCAAAATAATGCAAACTTTTCCAAAGGAATTCAAAGGAAACAAATCACGTAGCAATTAGAGATGAGCGAACAGTAAAATGTTCGAGGTTCGATATTCGTTCGAGTAGCCCCCTCAATATTCGACTACTCGAATCGAATATCGAACCCTATTATAGTCTATGGGGGGAAAATGCTCGTTTCAGGGGTAGGCAACGTTCGATCAAATTATACTTACCTAGTCCACGAGTGAGGGTCGGGCTGGATCCTCCGAGAAGTCTTCTCCTTGCAGGGTCCCCGCGGCATCTTCCAGCTCTTCATTCACTCTGCCAGAAATCGGGCTTGGTCAGAGCCGACTGTGCATGCCCGCACTACAAGCGGACATGCGCAGTCGGCTCTGCCCAGGCCCGATGCCTGGCAGAGTGAATGAAGAGCCGGAAGACACCGCGGGGAAGCTGCACGGAGAAGACTTCTAAAGGTAGGAGAAGAACCAGCGTTGATTGGCCGACTGTATAGCATTCGGCCAATCAATGCTGGTTCTGCATCGAACTTTTCCATTCGAATAGCGAGTGGTACTCGATCAAGTACGAGTATTTCGAATACCGTAGTATTCTATCGAATACCTACTCGATCGAGTACTACTCGCTCATCTCTAGTAGCAATCATTCACGCTCTACTTTCCTTTGTAAACTCCTTTACAAAAAAGACAGAAGTTTGGTTGCAATGAGTGACACCACCTTGTTCCTCTCTTGAGATTTCCCTCATTGTGCAGTGTTCACACTCCTCATAATCTGACTTCATTTATATTCCTAAAATAAACTGGTAAATCCATCTTTTCAGAATGTGATAATCCTTCTCATAATTTAATTTCTTTCCATCTACAACCACTTTAGATGATATTTCAAGCTCCCGGGGGAGTATGAGCTAATTGTCGCTCCTTGTAATATTTGTCGGGAAATTGTCTACATATTTCTATAGGCCAGTTGTATGAACTACGGGAAACGTGCATATCAATGAAGAATAAGTGTGCACAGCGCAAGAAACCTTCACGTTTTTGTGTACTATCATTAAATAAAGGTGTTTATAAAATTTTGTATTGAACAGCAAAAGACTGAGGATACTCAGAGTCAGAAGAAGTTTCATCGGACCTTGCCCAAAGATCAGACCCAGCTGCTGTTTCTCCAACATGACCACATGGAGAAGAATCTAGATTCACCAAAGCATCTTCCAGATCATAAATTCACTAATGCAATGCATGAATTAAAGGTAAGATTTGTGATGTAAAGTTACATCAAAATCTTGTAATGTTGACTTGCAGGGGCACAATTTGAGGGTGCAGTCGTACCGGGGCCCATAAGCACTGGCATTAGTATTGAGATTGCAGCTTCAATCTGACCCATAAGCCAAGGAGACCCTCAGATTACCCTAACCACACGAAGGTGGATTAAACTCTTTAGCCCCCATAACCATCACTATCAAGAATTCACTGTAGGGATGAGGTAGGGGGCCTGGATAAAAGATTGCACCGAGGCCCACAAGACTTTAGTTATGCCACTGTTGACTTGTGTTAACCTGGTCATAGATACTATGACTAGGTTGACACACTGGTGTATAAGATCATAGCAGAGTGACCACCTCATAGATCATATACCTATAACCAAACTGAGGCCAGAAAAAATCTTAATATTAACTTCACTTTGGTTATAATTTCAGATATTAGAAAAGAGAATCGCCAATGTTGAGCACAGCAGTCATAAATGGACAGGCTTTGTACCCCAAGCGCATTCTAGGCTTGGCTCCGGAAGCAGTTCTAGTCCTTGTACGCCAGCTTTACCTAGAGCCATTATGGAGGTAAGTTACAGTATATAAATTACACTGACACCTCTTTGAAATGACCACACAAAATTGCATGAAAAAATGGTCTTCTAGAGAGGTGGTCAACTCCAAGAAGATGGCTAGTATGGCCAACTGAAAATCTGTCACAAAAAATGGGTCTGGTTAAGGAGAGGGTAGCCTTTTGGAAAGGTTTCACTGTCTATAAGACAAGGTTACGATATGCTGTATCTTACTGGTTTGGATGTGGCTCCTTGGACCCCCATAATTGCTAAAATGAAGGTGCCACTGACGCTCTGATGACCATTCCCAACAAAGTGTTGTGTTTTATGCATCATCTTTGTTCCCATGTGCATATAGCATGAAAGGTACTTAGTAAGACTTCTTATACACCAAGGGAAATACTTCAAGCATATGTCTTCAACATATCTCACGGTATTGGCATGCAATGGTACACACCCATCCCCCAAAAAAACAGTATACAATGTAGCACCCTTTTTATGGGTGATATCTACATATAGTATATAGAAGCAGACTACACTTTCCTACATTAATAAGAAGAATAATTGATCTCTTGGCATTTACTAGGCTTTATGGTTATAATCAGCACATGTGCCGAGAGTTATCTCCCCGGTGTACAAGGAGAACATACACACCAAACGTGGTGGGAACAGAGCCTAAGAGTGCAGATACACTGGGATCACATTCCTTACATCAAACAAACTTCTATGGAAATGAGAAGAAGTTCTATTTCCAAGCATATTCTGCTTTTCTATGTGCTTCCCTTAGACTGTGAAAGAAAAGGTTAATATTAATATGTATAGCTCATAAACTCTCTTGAGAGCCAGGCTGGAAATGCGTTGTTCATTCAGCCCCGTCTCCTGTGATCCAGCATTATTATTTCATCCATGTGTTTGTTTTCTCTCTTAAACAAAGAATGAAAATCTCCGCTCCAGTAGAGACAATCACTACAGCAGTTCCCTATCTGACATGATCATAAGTCCTCTGACCCCAGGAAAGGACGATGTGTTTTGGGGCTCAGTGCAAGGCGAAGAACAGCCCCCGAAGGTAGATGGGAGTTGTAGGAATAAGTGTATGCTATTGTATTTATTCATTCATGTTGATCTACAGGTTTTTTCTTAATATACGGGAGGAGAAATACCAGCTGATCTTTATATAATATTAATATTGACAATTCCTCTTGGCAAAAATTCAGCTTGGATCCACAAATGTTTTTTTGGTATTATATGCTCTAACATGCACCAAAATTATGGGTGTGTTAATAACAATGTAGACTCGTGTTGCTACGTCTTTAATTCCTAAAGTCAATACATGAAGTGATTTCTGCTGCCCTATCAGAGAGCAGAATATGATAGAGCGGGAGAAGCCGCACTGTGATACATAGGGTCATATGAGTTGGAGCAAGAATTCTGAGTATAAAGTAGTGTTAATCCTGGCAGGACTCTTAGGAGAAGCAGTGAGAGTCCTCATCACATTGCCCACAAGCCATGATTGATATCTCTCCATGTATCAGTATATACACAGAAGGATGTCAATCACTGTGTTGGCGGGGTAATCAGGAGTCTCACTGTGTGCGCGGGGTAATCAGGACTGTCACTGTGTGTGTGCGGGGTAATCAGGACTCTCACTGTGTGCGCGGGGTAATCAGGACTCTCACTGTGTGTGCAGGGTAATCAGGACTGTCACTGTGTGTGTGCGGGGTAATCAGGACTCTCACTGTGTGCGCGGGGTAATCAGGACTCTCACTGTGTGTGCAGGGTAATCAGGACTGTCACTGTGTGTGTGCGGGGTAATCAGGACTCTCACTGTGTGCGCGGGGTAATCAGGAGTCTCACTGTGTGTGCAGGGTAATCTGGACTCTCACTGTGTGTGCAGGGTAATCAGGACTCTCACTGTGTGTGCAGGGTAATCTGGACTCTCACTGTGTGTGCGGGGTAATCAGGACTCTCACTGTGTGTGCAGGGTAATCTGGACTCTCACTGTGTGTGCAGGGTAATCAGGACTCTCACTGTGTGTGGGTGGGGTAATCTGGACTCTCACTGTGTGTGCGGGGTAATCAGGACTCTCACTGTGTATGCGGGGTAATCAGGACTCTCACTGTCTTTCCTAGGAGTCCTGTCTGTATTTGCTCTGCTTTTATTCAGAAATCCTGTTCATACAGCTCTCCCCATTGTGAAGCTGAGTTGGGTTATCCACGCTTCATAGCTGCTTCTCTAGGTATACAAGTGTATGTGCATTTTTCCTGTCTTCTGGCATGCCACAGAGAATGGCAGTGCTAGCCTTAGCCTAAGGCCACACGTTGCAGAAAAGCTGCCTTTTTTGTTGCAGATTTTGCTGCTTTTTTTTTTTAAAGCCAAATGCAAATGAATTAAGCAGACGGGAGAAGTATAAAAAATTCCTATATATGGATCTGGAGCAAAAAAAAAAGTGACTGTCTTTTTTCGTGGTATTTCCACTGCAACGTTTATGCCACGCGGGGCCTCGGCTTAAGGTTGCTGCAGTTCCTGTCACCTTTGCAGCTACGCAGTGTTTTTTGTCACGTTTCTGCTGCATCCAAAACACTGCATATTCGCATCCACCAGATCATCGCTATTTATCACTGGTCTCAGCTGGAGGGAGGGTTGGAATTTTTACAAATCTTTTGTATAATGTCCCTTTAAGATCAAGCAGAGTCAACTTTACCGAAAGTTATCAGGATCAAACTTTTCTATACAGAACGGCTATGAAATGAAACGTGTGAATTCATGTGCAGAGAATTTTGATGATGCCCCAGATTTCTGAGTAAAACGTATATATAAAAATTATATATATATATCTACTCGCTGACATTACGTTTGCAAAAGTTAGTATATTTTGTTAGCCTGACTAAACACGGGGATAAATCTTTGTGACAGCGTCTAAGTATCTCTAAAATTCAGCCATGCGTTGCAAATGATGTTTTCAAACCTATTAGAACTTCAGAACTGTACAAACAAACTGGAGCAGAGACGAACAGAGGAACAGAGGACGGTCTGTAAACATGATCTACATATCCGCATTTCACAGATAGGAAGAACACATGGCTCTCAAGAAAAATAAATGAACCATACAGAAATGGGATGTTATTAACTCTCTGGTAGCCAGCGATCATAAATCTGATGGGTATGATCATATTCATATTCCATATCCATTCCTCTCGTCGGTTCCTAAGGCGAGTGCCGCTCATAGAGACTTATATGGCTTATCACATTGGAACCCGATTGGAATTGGTTCCTCTATATTTACTTGTAGGATAGTGAAGGGGATGGTTGTAAAATAAGGGAACACAATATATACAATTCCTGCACAAATATTGTAATATTATAATCCACAGTCCCCTAAGGATCCGACCATATCGACTGTATTGGTCAGCGACTAGTTGTACAAACATCAGACGTGTCATGGTAGCATGCGAATCTGGGTGCGGAGATCTCATCTCACCAATCCCAAAACAGAGGGGGCTCATGCCTTTCCAATTCCGATTACTTTCCCAACACACACACATCTACAAGGAGAACTGATCAAATCCAGACAGAAACAAAGGAGCGCATCGCTCATCTAAGAACGGCTTGTCCTCGTATATCGACTTTCACAGTCAGAAACTGATCACTTGTCAGACGTTTGTAAGAATGATAGATACATTTTTAAGACATACCGATAGGGAACTTAGATTGCGAGCCCTATGAGTGGCAATGACTGACAATATACGTAAAGCGCTGCACAATATATTGGCAATATACAAATAAGAGAATTCAATAAATTAATGAATAAATAATAAATAAATTTAGGTGATGTTCTTTTTTTTCTGGAAACATTAGATCTGTTCATGGTTGTCACTTGTATAGACATGAGCTGTAATACCAGAGACAACCTATCAACAGATGTGGCGCCGTTTCCAGAAAACAGTCAGTGATGTGTGTTGTTTCATCCATTGCCCTCATTGCTCCATTGACTTAATAGTCAAATCGTCAAATGGGCATCACTAGTACCGGACTGAGAAAATCACGGCATACAGAGTTTACCTGTAGACAATTTGCATCAATACTGTGGACAACGACAAATGCTATATGAGGCTTCCTGAACAAAATCGAGGTTGATGTCCATTTCTGGATATATTATGGTAATAAAAGAGGAAAGAATCAGAATGAAACGAATAGACAAGTGGAAATATTTCAGTACTGAAACTTTGTATCACAGTGTATTCTGAGGCTAGGTTTACATCTGCGTTCAGGTTTGTGTTTGAGGGTTCCACTTGGGGACTCCCTGAATGGAAACCTAATCTGTATAAAAAAGTGGTTACCTTAGGAAATCCAAGGACCCCAGAAGAACTGGAAGACACCGCGGGGAAGCTGCATGGAGAAGACTTCTAAAGGTAGGAGAAGAACCAGCATTGATTGGCCGACTGTATAGCATTCGGCCAATCAATGCTGGTTCTGCATCGAACTTTTACATTTGAACAGCGAGTGGTACTCGATCGAGTACAAGTATTTCGAATACCGTAGTATTCAATGGAATATCAACTCGATCGAGTACTACTCGCTCATCTCTAGTAGAGACCAAGAACCAAAAGTCCGTAGTAGGATGGCCTGACGTGACCTGCATATTTGCACTTGAAAAAGGGCCCGGTGGGGCCCGAAACGCGTCGTGCTGTTTTATTTACCTCAATAAAGATCCTATTTTTGGATATCCCGGTTCTTGTGTCATACCATTACCAGCGAGCGCGGGTGTCCTTCCTACTACAGACATTTGGTTCTTGGTCTATACGCATTTCTCTTCCGGTTACCCGGTATACCATCAGATCCCCTGCCACTCTCACCTGGACTCTAAACAAAGCCATCAAAGGGATTGTGACTATTCACAACCCTATCATGTGAGACGCCAACTGGTTATTTCATCGTTCTTTACATCTCTACCACGTGTTATCCCTATACCGCACTCAGAGCGCTCGGTGTCTTGTTTTGTTTTTTGCTCTTCATAAACCCCATAGGGTCCGTGTGGTTTCCGCTCAGTTTCTGCGTGAATAATGCGGAGAGAAAAGCACTGCTTGTAGGACATATTTCTTCACATTGTTCTTGAGAGAGGGGAATGGAATCCCTGAATACAGATGTGAACCAGGCTTAAGATTAGAAAGACATGGCTGCTTCCTTCCAAATACAGCGTCAGACTTGTCTATGGGTTATGTCTTGTAGGGTACATGTTGTATAATCAATCATTATATGGCATTAAAAGGGTTCTCTAGGGAGTCTTTGAATAGTTACATATTTTGGGACTTTTGGCCAGTGAACCCAGGGTTTGTCTGGTTACAAATCCAGGTCATGTGACCAGGTGGTAGATCTCTCCGTAACTGTTCTCACTGATAGTCTACCTGTGCTATAGGGGCTGACAGACTATAGTATAGTCCCCATAGCACAGGTAATAGTGGTGAAAATGGCAGAGGAGGGAGAAGGCAGAGCAATTCCGGGACCGGTTCTGATCACGTAACCAATCTGAAACCTCCAGGTTTGTTGGCAAAAAACTCTGGAGCAAATAACTATTTTAGACTCCCTGGAGAACCCCTTTAAGTCTATAAGCCTCTTTGTAAATATAATTAAAAAAAAACTCAAGAAAAATGGGTCTTGTCCTCGATTTCAACTTCTGTGTTCTGAAGTGGCTGGGAAAATGGAACATGAACTGTCATTGGTCACCATGACCAACAAAGCCCCTTGTTCTCCAACACAGACTAAACACTAATGGGGATGGGGGGGGGGTGAATACTTTTTCCCAGCTCTGTGTAGGATGTTTGAATGATACATGTTACTTCTTATTTAAGCTCTTTTTGTATAAAAAACAAAAACATCAAACCATAGAGGCTCGAAGCTTGTACAATATAAGTATGATGTCACTCAGTGCTTACCGCGGAAATGTGTCTTCTATTCAGGTTCCAGAACGAACCACATCGAAGTTTTATAAGGACAACCGAGGCCACCAAAGGAGCCCATCTGGGTAAGTGAAGGCGACGGCACACATCCCAGCTCTGTGATGGTTCCTAAGCACAACCAGACAGACAATTCTGGGAACATAATTGCAAGCTTCTCTTTATACATTCTGACAAACACCAATTATAACTAATCTATTTAAGGAGAAATTCAACCCATGGAACTCTAGAAGATAAAAAGTGTTCTTCTGTGAGTCAGTCCCAACACCCACGCAAGCACAGGGCTATAAATGACAGACGTGAGATTCGGTCTTCGGACTAATGTATCAAGTGATCCGAAATAAAGATTTTTCCTTGACTTTTTGTAGCGCTACTAATTGATTTTAACTATTGAGTTACAGCTGCCATCTAGGTGAATGCGTTGGAGAGTATGCAATGCTGTAAATATAAGCCTAGTATCTCATTAGTCAAGATCAATCAGTAATACTACAAAAAGTCGCAGTGCAGCCCTGGCCTTAAGTCGGCCATACACCTTGGACTTTCGTATGGCGAATTGACAAAATTCTGCATCACGACTGTCCAAAATCAGTGTGTATGACCAATATTTGCGTATGTTAAAGTTTGGCGGCAAAATCGCAATAAGCTCAAATAATTGCCTGAGCTTCTCCTCTACTGCGTTAACATTTAGTGATATGTAGGGTTGAGCCGATCTTGACTTTTCAGGATCGATTTTGAAATCCGATTTCTGATCATTTTTCAATCGAACCCGATCTCGATCCCAATTCCGATCTCAATGCAAGTCAATGGGATTTTTTTACTAATCGGAGATCTGATTTTAAAAACAATCCTATTCACTATACAGCATGGAATCTAACAATTGACCGCTTTAAATGTTAGAATCCACGCTGTGTAGTGATTTTTTTTAATTACTAAGTAGTCAGAGGATTTTTTTTTAATCCTCTGGCTACTTAGTCCCCCCGGTGTCCACTTACCTGCAGAGATGGCTGGTCCGGTGCCCGGTGTTCTCGTTCTTCTTCGAGGTTAGGAGAGTGTGGGCGGGTATTGGGAGGGGAGAAGTCATGTCTCCCCACCCTGTACCCGCCCACACTCTCCTAAGCCACAAGCCCCACCTTCTTCCTAACTCTTTAACACTAACCTGGGAGACAGGGGCAGCGAGATGAAGAAGAACGGGCACTGCATCAGCCATCTCTGCAGGTAAGTAGCTAATAGAGATGTTACCTAGTCTCCCATTAGAATGAATGGACGCAGCCGGCGCACAAGGGGTTAAGGCTGTGTGCCGGCTGCTTCCATTCATTCCTATGGAACCGCAGCAGAGGCTTCACACTGAGTATACACTCTGCTCAGAATGAGCGGAGCTTATACTCAGTATAAAGGCTAACATTGTTAGCTTTTCCCACAATGCTTGGCTAGTAGCAAAGCATTGTGGGAAATAATCACCGATCTCGATCCCACCTAAAAAGATCGTGTTTGGAACACGATCGCTCAACCCTAGTGATATGCTTTACAGTATAGTCATGAACTTAGGCAGCAATAAGGTCTATGGGAGAGTATTCTAGACATCATCTGTGTGAGGAGGGGAGAAGATAAGCTGCGATATCATCTATTACCAGTGGTGGATGTAATAATGGTACACTATGGGTTTTATCTATTGAGGTGTGAACTTCTATTGTGATACAGTCTGTCTGCTAATTCTCAGGAGGCACCTGTACTTTTTATTTGAAGCAATAATAGCAAGTAGATTCAGCCTTACGGTTAGCGGTAATTTCATGCGTCCACTAATTGCCACATTACACCTGCACTTTTGACAATGCTTCAAATGGGAACTACAGGTCTGTCCTTGCTGTTACCGCATAAGGTAAGTGGCTGCGAGACACTTCTAGGACACTTTTAGGCTGAGGACCACATTGCAGAAAAGCTGCTTTTTTTGCTGTAGATTTTGCTGCGGATTTTAGAGCCAAAACCAGAAGTGGCTACAAAAGGAATGGAAAATATGGAGGAAGTCCTAATATTTCTCCCTTCTACTACATCCATTCCTGGCTTTGGCTCAAAAAAACTAGCAAAATCTGCAACAAAAAAAGTAGCTTTTCGTAACATGGGGCCTCACATGTGGGAGAAGGAAAATCTGGCCTTCTTGTTGGTAGTAGTTACATGAGAGGAGATGCCGTGCTCTGTAAGGTCAGGGTCCTACATTGCCAATAAATGGAATTTTAGTGGCGGGAACGCAGTGGCAAGAAAAAAAAAAATATTGCATACAGTACCTGCAAAGTGGATGGGATTCTGGCTTATCACAACCACACATTGCAGAAAAAAAAATCTGCAGCGGAAATGCTACGATTTGAAAAATCACTGAATTTTTGTAAATCACAAATGTCAATTATATCTATGGAAACACTATAGGTGTAAGAGGGACAAAGTTTGCAGAGGAAAACTTGCAATGCATTTCTGCTGCGGTCGTTTCCACAGCGCTTTTTAGCTATGGCTCGCTTTTTGGGGCCTTAGCCTAAGGGAGCATTCACACGGAGTAACGCGGCACGCAATTTGGCGCGTTTGCGCCGCGTGTTATACGGACCGTGTTTGCCATCGCGTTAACGCCGCATTGCGTAAACGCGCCGTTAACGCGACGGCAAACACGGTCCGTATAACACGCGGCGCAAACGCGGCGCAAACGCGCCAAATTGCGTGCCGCGTTACTCCGTGTGAATGCTCCCTAAGAGTGACAACGGGCATTGGGTGTTTTTCTCAGCAATTGTCTTGCACTGTCTAATGATACATCTCCGGAGCTGGCAATGGAGTCTATTTCACCTTAACACTGCTGTTCCGACATAACACACAAATAAATGGTGCGTCCAAAAACCTCTACAGGGTTCATACGCATGCATAAGGCTGGGATGGTAAAACAGGTAAAAAACTGATATTTTTTACAAGATGTATGTAATATACTGTATGCATCTACTACCCTAACATGAGAAATCACAGTAAGGTCTGGACAATGGAAAGTGATAGGACTGGACCATTTTCCTTCACGTACCTGAACTTCCTGTTACTTTCAGAAATGTAAAGGTGAACGACAGACGAGAGGTGCTGAGAATCATTATTTATATATATATATATATATATATATATATATATATATATATATATATATATGTCGGAGCGTTAACCTTGTACATTTTCTCCTTTAGTGGCTTCCTTCAGCAGTTCAAGGACCAACCTGAGCCAGCAAAATGTAGCAATATGACTGGGAATGCCAACCAGAGCCGAGGAATGAAACCAGGTGATTGTTTCTTCCAAGCATCCAAAGTGCTCAACTCTATTAAGGTTGGGTTTACATTGTGCATATGTATTCATATTTGCAGCGACTTGCAACTTCCTAAATTTTGATATTGCATTGGCCAGAGTGCAGATGCAACTGCGTCCAGTCTTTGGCCAATGTACAGATTAGATTGTCTGGTCTGAATTTCCCACTTGTGCATACCCTCATCTTAAAGTCATGAACGGGATATCTTTTATTGGTTTGAACAACTGGAGTGTTTGCTGAGCTGGACAAGTCACACCATGTATTATTGCACTACGGTCTTGGTAATATATGTAAGTTTGCCAAGTAGGCAGCCCTCCACCATGAGTCAACCAGAGACTGCAGCTTATCTTAAAGTGGCAGAGTAATTACAATGTATTTCTTGTCCAGTATTTGCACACTACCCCTGAAAAGCCTTGTCTTACCAGCAGTTAGCCATTTACGGTAATCTTTCCGCAGAGCTGTCCGCAGGCTAAGTGACAGCTTAGGTAACACATCGCACTTCAAGTCATTTCATTCGGAAGTGATAATGCCCTGGAATCACAATCCAATACTGCAATTATAGCGGACATTGTTTCAGTAGCTGCTGTTCACAATGTAGTTATACTTTAAGGCTGAAGCCTGGAGCCCTATGTTACAAAAACAAAGCGTTTTTGCCACGGAAGTAATGCTGCAGCAATACAGTAGCTGCAAGGTGGATGAGATTCTGGCTTAGATTTTGAAAATGGCAGCACATCAATTATACCTATGGAAATGCTGACAGTTTCCCTATAGGTATAATTGAAAAATTCCGTAATGAGCAACATTATTTCCATAGCTTCAAGGGTGACGGAAACATCATAGCTCCCTGTGCTACTCTGTTTCCCTAATTCCTAATCTAATTCTATGGGAGTTAGAGGAACACGACTCCACATAAATCAAGGGTGACCTCTACCATGCCATGCCCCTGCACTGAAATCTACACCAGCCCATAGTAAGCGGACATAGGACGCACTACTAGTTAACCATCGGAGATCTGGGACAGTCAATGGTCCTGCCCACGGCCATGTTCCTTTTCTGGAAAGTGGAGTGGGCAGCATAAAAATGCCACTTGTGACAATTTGTGTTACAAATGTAATTAATAAAGTTGCAAAGTTATTTGATTTTTTTATTCTTTTTCATCTTATACAGGCGTAAATTGTTAATAAATTTGCCCCATGAGTGCATAGTGCATAATAAATAGATAAAATCTGAATTAGTCCCCAGGTTGTGTTGAAAGGTCCTCCCATCTCCACCTCCATCAAGTCCAGCTTTTTACGTTGCAGCTCCACTGATTCTGCCACTGTTGGAATTTTTTCTCTATCCCCCCCCCCATTCCTGAGCAATCAGTGCTGTTAGTTTTGGTGCCGGATATACTATTTACGTTGTGTACTGTCAGGAGGGCAGTGTCAGGCAGGAGCGGACAAGGGATGTGATTCTGGGCTCTGACACTGGTTGCCTCTGATTGGAATTCCGACTCATGCGCCCTTTCCAGAACAGAGTAACGTGTAAGGCGACAAAACAAACAGAACTTATTGCTCAGAAATGGTGGGAGCTAGAGAAAAAATTCTAATTCTGACAGAATTAGTAGAGCAACAGCTAAATTCAGATGCTAAGAACTGGAGTTGGTGGAAGAGGTGAAAGGTCTACCACCACCAAAATAATTTCTAAATCGGTTATATGCTATTGTAGGGTCTGATAGTGATACAGTGAAGGTGCCCCTTATATTTACAAGTATAATTTTGCTGCCACAAAATTAACCTTAACCCACATGAAAATGAGGAAGAACCGTCAGTTGTTATGTTACGAGGCAGCACTTGGTGGCAACTACAGGTGAAAACATGTGCCCTGGTATTCATGGCCATATCCCATGCATCCAACAGAGGTTTTGGTGATGGTAGAATCCCTATAATTGAGATTTGCAAGGATGAGAAAAAAATGGCTAACTTCTTTTGAAACTGGTCTGGTGGAGGTGTAATCCAGAACAACCCCTCTTAGGCCTGGTTCACATCTGCGTTTGGGGAGTCCACTTGGGGCATTAAAAAGTGGTGACCAATGAAAGCACATGGACCCCATAGACTATAATGGGGTCTGTGTGGTTTTTTTCCGCACGGTATCTGCACGAGTCATGCAGAGAGGAAAGTACTGCAAGAAGTAATTTCCTCTCAGCATGATTCGTGTAGGCACTGCACGGAAAACACACAGACCCCATTATAGTCTATAGGGTCCGTGTGCTTTCATTGGTCACCACTTTTATGTGAACCAGGCCTAACTTTTTACAGCTTTTATGAGCACTTACCATTCGGTATAGTGATGTTCTATACTTGTTTAACAAATGGTTAAGGATTAGAAATAATTGATGTTTGCCCATCGATTGACTGCTCTCCACTCTGCTGCTTACCTCACAACCAGAAAAACAGATTTACAGTAAAAAAGTGCTGAAGTAGGGCGGCTTCCAGGGGATTTCTGCTAAGTCCCACAACTCGTACATTTTAACTTGCTCATTGTCTTTATATAAACATAATTCTTCCTTATTATTAAAGTTACATTGCTAGCGTTTCAGTAAAGTGCTCTCCATCTTACACTTGTCCCACTGGCATGTACTGCGGGAAATTATTTATCCCCTGGGATTTCTGCACTTAAGCCTACTACTAGCATCAGCTCTATTATCCTATAGTTTCTGGAAACTGTTAACTACGAGCTGCCGCTGTAAGCACATATACAGGTTAATGTATAGAATAATGTATCCAGCTACAGTGTAATTTATTGGAGATTCTAAAGTTACAAAAACTATATATTTTTCATTTGGTTTGCTTAACAAACACACAAAAAATTACTTCTAATCCCAAATGAGAGAATAGACATTAGCCAGCAAAATAATAAGTATTACGTGATGTAAATCTGCAGGGATCATCTTCCAGAACCATCCTGTCTGGTGAATTTCTATCTAAAAGCAGGATATGATAGAGGGAGAGAAGCTGAGCTTTGTAATATACATGTTTGGAGTAAATGCAGAATAAATATTGACAGGACTCCCGGGAAAGACAGTAAGAGTCCTGACTTCCCTGAAAATACAGGATGGTTCTGTCTACTCTATACATACCGATACTGGAAAGTTGTCACTCATCATGTTTGTTCCAAATCATATACAGTAAGTCTTTTTATCCCTAAACAAGGGCGTAACCTAAGGGGGTGCAGAGGGTGCAGGCGCAAAGGGGCCCAGGAGCTTTAGGGGGCCCATCAGAATTGAGATTGCAGCTTCAATCTGACCCATAAGCCAAGGAGACCCACAGATTACCCTAACCACACTAAGGTGGATTAAACTCCTTATCACCCGTAACCATCACTGTCAAGAATTCACTATAGGGATGAGGTAGAGGGCCCCGGACAAAAGGATACACCAGGGCCCACAAGACTTTAGTTACACCACTGTCCCTAAGTTCAGGTTCTCAGTCTCGATGATATTTTATATATGCATATATATCATATCTCAGACACAGTAGAAATCACACGGCGGTTTTGCTTTGAAGAGCTAGAGTTGCTCCAGCAACTCAACTTTTGTGGTCCCTGCTGGACATGCAGCAATGACAGCATGGACATGTCTCTTGTAGCCAATCTTTGACATCAGTACGCACATGCTATATATGAAAGGGCCATGATTGAGGACAGTGATTGACTGCAGCAGTCACTTCAATCAGGGTCGTAACAGAGGGTGCAATCGCACCAGGCCCAGGAGCCTTAAAGGGTCCATAAATACTGGCATCAGTATTGAGCAGTGGCGGATCCAGGGTTTGCGGGGCCCTGGGCAATTGACTTTGGCAGGGCCCTACTTACTGGGGGTCTTGCACTTCTAACCTGTACTTCCCAACTGTTGAAGACTAGAATTGGGCCCCACCCACTTTTATGTTGACCCCACCCATTCTCATTCAATTTTCATGTGATTCCACACAGTATAATCCTCCTACAGTCACCCGTAAATTATATCTCCCCCCCATTTTCATATACACCCTTCATCTACCTCTAGTTTCATGTCCCCCCTCTATCTCTGTCCCCAGTTTCATGCCATTCTCCCCCTTTATCTGCCCACAGTTTCATTTCCCCCCCGTCTCTGCCCTAGTGTCATGCCATCCCCCCTTCATCTGCCCCAGTGTCATGCTGTTCTCCCCCCTTCATTTGTCCCAGTGTCATGCCGTTCTCCCCCCTTCATCTGCCCCAGTGTCATGCCATTCTCCCCCCTTCATCTGCCCCAGTGTCATGCTGTTCTCTCCCCCTTAATTTGCCCCAGTGTCAAGCTGTTCTCCCCCTCTTCATCTGCCCCAGTGTCATGCCGTTCTCCCCCCTCCATCTGCCCCAGTGTCATGCTGTTCTCTCCCCCTCCATCTGCCCCAGTGTCATGCCGTTCTCCCCCCCTCCATCTGCCCCAGTGTCATGCCGTTCTCCCCCCCTCCATCTGCCCCAGTGTCATGCCGTTCTCCCCCTCCATCTGCCCCAGTGTCATGCTGTTCTCCCCCCCTTCATCTGCCCCAGTGTCATGCCGTTCTCCCCCTCCATCTGCCCCAGTGTCATGCTGTTCTCCCCCCCTCCATCTGCCCCAGTGCCATGCCGTTCTCCCCCCTCCATCTGCCCCAGTGTCATACTGTTCTCCCCCCTCCATCTGCCCCAGTGTCATGCCGTTCTCCCCCTCCATCTGCCCCAGTGTCATGCTGTTCTCCCCCCCTCCATCTGCCCCAGTGCCATGCCGTTCTCCCCCCTCCATCTGCCCCAGTGTCATACTGTTCTCCCCCCTCCATCTGCCCCAGTGTCATGCCGTTCTCCCCCTCCATCTGCCCCAGTGTCATGCCGCTCTCACACACACTCACCATTCCTCGTTCCCTCGCAGCTCTCTCCTCTCTCATACACATATTGTAGCCGCAATGTGATGACGTCATCACATCGCGGCTACAAATGCCGGAGGCCCGGAGCTCAGCGTTAAAGCAGGAGCTGAGCTGTGACAGCTCCGGCTTTAAACGCCTATGCATTCAGCTCATCGGCGTCCTACCGCCGATTTGCCGCATACATAGGCGTTTAAAGCAGGAGCTGTCAGCTCCTGCTTTAACGCTGAGCTCAGTTGGAATTGGGACATGCTGACCGGGACCATTTTGTTAGGTCCCGGCCGCGCCGCGGGGCCCCGCTAAGCGCGGGGCCCCGGGCGGTTGCCCGGCTCGCCCGGCCCTGGATCCGCCCCTGGTATTGAGTTTGCAGCTTCCATATGCCCATAAACCAAGGACACCCACAGATTCCCCTAACCACACTAAGGTAAATTAAACTCTTTAGCCCCCATAACCATCACTATCAAGAATTCACTATAGGGATGAGGTAGGGGGCCCCAGACAAAAGATTGCATCGGGGCCCACAAGACTTTAGTTATGCCACTGTTCCTAAGTTCAGCAAAGACTCCTGGGGGGTTTAACAGGAGACTATTACTTACTTATTTTATAGCATGCACTACTCTTAGACTGAGGCCCCACGTTGCAGAAACGCAGCTTTTTTTGTTGCAGATTTTGTTTACAGCCAGGAGTGGATTCAGCAGAAGGATAACTCTTTTCATTGTATGTGTCTGTTCATACAAAATTGCCTGCAGACTCAAGGGTTAATATCAGAATGCCCCCCAGGCTACAGCAATTGATTCAGATAACATTATAATAGAGCTGCCTTTTATACAATTCCCCGGTATACTGTTCCGCAGGTAGAGATTCGCTGTCAATTCGCAGAACGCTTTTTTATTGCGTCTCTTGACATGCGGTATATTTCTGTCTTCTGATGTGTATTTATTTTAGTGGTGCCCTTTGGTACCCTGACGATACTTTAGAATGCACTTTGTTTTTGCTTTCATATGGTTATCAGCAGGTTTCCTCTATTTACTGATCATCTTGTATTACAAGTCGCTTTGGATTTCTAGAATCTTGCTAAGGTTCAAGAGCGCTGCTTGAGTGCTTTTATGATGCATGGCTTAAAACTAAGACGAGATTTCCCTTAAGATAAAAGATAGATACTTGATGAATGAGGAGTGACAGAGAGTGCCAGATGCCACCATGGTGAATGACACTAACTATGAGTGATAGAACGCTCCAGAAAAAAATCCAACAATTATTGTCATATCATTTCACTTTATCGTTTTAGGGTCACCAATAGATAAACAAGTGGTACAGAAGTATCCCCAACAATCCGAGAGGGCTGACAATGAATTACATTTGGATTTCAGAAAGATTTCAGTAAGTGTCATAACATAAAGTGACATTTATCTCCTACCCCGGCACTCTTCATACTGGTATATGTGAATTCAAGACCTGTCAGAAGAAATTTGCAAAAAAAAATCGTACAGCGCATTAAAATTGCCTGATAATATTTTACTTCTGTACTGAGGTCTGATTTTTCCATCTCAGTGAGCTTACGAAAGCACATGGACCCCATAGACTACAATGGGGTCCGTGTGTTTTCCACGCACTGTCTGCACGAGTCATGCGGAGAGGAAAGTACTTCATGAACTACTTTTCTCTCCACATGACTCGTGTAGACACCACACAAAAAACACACAGACCCCATTATAGTCTATGGGGTCCATGTGCTTTCATTCCTCACCACTTGTCAATGCATTCGGTATTCCGTTTTGGGGGTCCCTATGCAGACTCCTCGAATGGAATACTGAACACAGATGTGAACCAGGCCTAAGAGTCTCTGTAGAGTATTAACATTTGGCATCTACAGTGTTGGCCAAAAGTATTGGCACCCCTGCATATCTGTCAGATACTACTCATTTTCTTCTAGAAAATGATTGCAATCACAAATTCTTTGGTATTATTATCTTCATTTAATTTGTCTTCAATGGAAAACAACAAAAAGAATTGGCAAAAAGCCAAATTGGATATAATTCCACACCAAACATAAAAAAGGGGGTGGACAAAAGTATTGGCACTGTTTGAAAAATCATGTGATGCTTCTCTAATTTGTGTAATTAACAGCACCTGTTACTTACCTGAGGCATCTAACAGGTGGTGGTAATAACTAAATCACACTTGCAGCCAGTTGAAATGGATTAAAGTTGACTCAACCTCCATCCTGTGTCCTTGTGTGACCACATTGAGCATGGAGAAAAGAAAGAAGACCAAAGAACTGTCTGAGGACTTGAGAAGCAAAATTGTGAGGAAGCATGAGCAATCTCAAGGCTACAAGTCCATCTCCAAAGACCTGAATGTTCCTGTGTCTACCGTGCGCAGTGTCATCAAGAAGTGTAAAGCCCATGGCACTGTGGCTAACCTCCCTAGATGTGGACGGAAAAGAAAAATTGACAAGAGATTTCAACACAAGATTGTGCGGATGGTGGATAAAGAACCTCGACTAACATCCAAACAAGTTCAAGCTGCCCTGCAGTCTGAGGGTACAACAGTGTCACCCCGTACTATCCATCGGCATCTGAATGAGAAGGGACTGTATGGTAGGAGACCCAGGAAGACCCCACTTCTTACCCAGAGACATAAGCCAGGCTGGAGTTTGCCAAAACTTACCTGAGAAAGCCAAAAATGTTCTGGAAGAATGTTCTCTGGTCAGATGAGACAAAAGTAGGAAAAGGCATCAACATAGAGTTTACAGGAAAAAAAAGAGGCCTTCAAAGCAAAGAACACGGTCCCTACAGTCAGACATGGCGGAGGTTCCCTGATCTTTTGGGGTTGCTTTGCTGCCTCTGGCACTGGACTGCTTGACCGTGTGCATGGCTTTATGAAGTCTGAAGACTACCAACACATTGTGCAGCATAATGTAGGGCCCAGTGTGAGAAAGCTGGGTCTCCCTCAGAGGTCAGGGCTCTTCCAGCAGGACAAGGACCCAAAACACACTTCAGGTCAGCACTAGAAAATGGTGGTGAGAGAAAGCACTGGAGACTTGTAAAGTGGCAGCAATGAGTCCAGCCCTGAATCCCATAGAACACCTGTGGAGAGATCTCTTGATGGCAGTTTGGAGAAGGCCCCCTTCACATCTCAGGGGGGACCTGGAGCAGTTTGCCAAAGAAGAATGGTCTAAGATTCCAGCAGAGCCTTGTAAGAAACTCATTGCTGGTTACCAGAAGCGGTTGTGCGCAGTTATTGTGTCTAAAGGTTGTGCTACCAAGTATTAGGCTGAGGGGGGGCAATACTTCTGTCCGGACCATTTTTGGAGTTTTGTGTAAAATGATCAATGATTTGACTTTTTTTTCATTCTCTTTTGTGTTTTTTCATTGCAAGCAAAATAAATGAAAATATTAATACCAAAGAGTTTGTGCTTGCAATCATTTTCTGGAACACAACGAGTATTATCTGACAGAATTGCAGGGGGGCCAATACTTTTGGCCAACACTGTAGGTTCTAAATCCTGACTGTCTAGTCTGAGTTACGTGCTCATACTATAAGTGTGAACAGCGATGTAGACGGTGATCTGAATCCACTCTCTTCATGATGAAATTGAACCTGACAAATGTCAGAGATGGAAATATCAGTACAATCTCTCCTTTGGGACCTGTAACAATGAATGCGTATCTGCTATAGTCCAGCCTTTACAGCGAGTCTCCAAGTTTCTGATGGCGTGACATTGTTACAATGGATATAGAAGCAAGTACAGTATGTGGTTACATGCAAATGAGTGCATATTAGATTTAGCTAACACTGTATAATATTATATGCAACTGCATTTCTTGCCTTATTATCTTGTTTAAGTATATAATATAGTAAGTCATATTTTCTTCTCGCCCAGAATCACAATTTTGTAGCCAAGGGAAATGACAATAGCAGGTCCTACTTGAAAGCGTCGTATTACTCCTCGTCCAGTGATGAGATTGGAAGCAGCGATGACGATATCCAGAGAAAAAGGTTATTATTCAACCACATGAAGTCATTGAATGAGTCCTATATGTGTACACGTCTAAGTCAGTGGGTGATCACATTACACGACTACATACAATATGCTGGGAATTCTAACACATTAACTTATTGTACTAGTGTTTATCTACAATCAGCCAACCCCTCTAATGTAAAGATGGCAAACAATATTGTTGAATTTAATATCTTCATTTTGGGGTGTCATATAGTATGAAATATAACATGTCCGTGTACAGCACAGCTTGCTGGGTTCATGCTATGCACAACCTGGTTACATTTGGGCACAGTCTTTGGTGACCCCTGGTATCTTCATTGGCTGGTCTCTGCTAATCTTCATAGTGTTCACATTATAAATTCCTAAAATCTCAATTTCGACATTTACACTAAACATATGTAACATTTTCTTACCATCTTCTGATCACTAAACAAATGTAACATTTTCTTAGCAACTCTGGTCATAGTCTACCCTAGTCTAAATAAGAGCAAATTAAGTATATAGTAAGTATATACAGTAGAGAGTTGATTCCCCCTAGTGGATTGGGAATAGCAAACATAGAAATACTGACGTCCATACATTTAGCTTTGTAAAGAGCTGTTCACTGCTTACAAAATGTAAAAGTAAATTGTATTACTTAGCCACGGTCATTGTATATGATGGTATTACTGTTATATTACTGTATATATCTTAAAGCATATTGTGCTCACACAAGTCTGAATGTTTCTAGTTTTATATTCAGAAATCTAAAAGGTGCCATCAAAGCATCCAATGACATCCTGTAATAGCCAGAAACCCAGTGACATCCAGTAATAGCCAGAAACCCAGTGACATCCAGTAATAGCCAGAAACCCAGTGACATCCAGTAATAGCCAGAAACCCAGTGACATCCAGTAACTGTCATTAGCCCAATGACATCTAGTAATAGCCAAAAACCCAATGACATCCAGTAACTGTCAGTAACCCAATGACATCCAGTAACTGTCAGTAACACAATGACATTCAGTAACTGTCAGTAATACAATGACATCCAGTAACTGTCAGTAACCCAATGACATCCAGAAACTGTCAGTAACCCAATGACATCCAGTAACTGTCAGTAACACAATGACATTCAGTAACTGTCAGTAATACAATGACATCCAGTAACTGTCAGTAGCCCAATGACATCCAGTAACTGCCAGCAACCCAATGACGCCCAGTGACTGTCAGCAACCCAGTGACATTCAGTAACTTTTAGCAACCCAGTGACACCCAGTAACTGTCAGTAACCCAATAACACCCAGTAACTGTCAGTAGCCCAATGACATCCAGTAACTGTCAGTAGCCCAATGACATCCAGTAATAGCCAGAAACCCAGTGACATCCAGTAACTGCCAGCAACCCAATGACACCCAGTGACTGTCTGCAACCCAATGACACCCAGTGACTGTCTGCAACCCAATGACACCCAGTGACTGTCTGCAACCCAGTGACACCCAGTAACTTTCAGTAACCCAATGACACCCAGTAACTGTCAGTAACCCAATGACACCCAGTGACTGTCTGCAACCCAGTGACACCCAGTAACTTTCAGTAACCCAATGACACCCAGTAACTTTCAGTAACCCAATGACACCCAGTAACTGTCAGTAACCCAATTTCACCCAGTAACTGTCAGTAACCCAATGACATCCAGAAACTATCAGTAACCCAATGACACCCAGTAACTGTCAGTAACCCAATAACACCCAGTAACTGCCAGTAACCCAATGACACCATGTAACTGCCAGTAACCAAATGTCACCCAGTAACTGTCAGTAACCCAATGACACCCAGTAACTGTCAGTAACCCAATGACATCCAGTAACTGTCAGTAACCCAATGACATCCAGAAACTGTCAGTAACCCAATGACATCCAGTAACTGTCAGTAACCCAATGACATCCAGTAACTGTCAGTAACCCAATGACACCCAGTAACTGTCAGTAACCCAATGACATCCAGAAACTGTCAGTAACACAATGACATTCAGTAATAGAGATGAGCGAACACTAAAATGTTCGAGGTTCGAAATTCGATTCGAACAGCCGCTCAATGTTCGTGTGTTCGAACGGGTTTCGAACCCCATTATAGTCTATGGGGAACAGATACTCGTTAAGGGGGAAACCCAAATCCGTGTCTGGAGGGTCACCAAGTCCACTATGACACCCCAGGAAATAATGCCAACACCTCTGGAATGACACTGGGACAGCAGGGGAAGCATGTCTGGGGGCATCTAACACACCAAAGACCCTCTATTACCCCAACATCACAGCCTAACAACTACACACTTTACACACTCAATACCACCTCTCTGACAGTAGGAAAACACCTTGAAACATGTGTATTTGGCACTTGCAGTGAGGAGAGCTTGTCACCAGCAGTGAATTTGGCCCTTGTAGTAAGTTGAGGTTGGCACCAACATTTGTTTTGAAAATCAGGGTGGATTGAGCCTCTAACCAGCAGAGTTTGGGCAAATTCATGGTGGAGGGAGCCTCTAAAAACCCCAGTTTGGACCAATTCATGGTGGAGGGAGCCTCTAACCAGCCCAGTTTGGGCAAATTCATGGTGGAGGGAGCCTCTAAAAAACCCAGTTTGGACCAATTCATGGTGGAGGGAGCCTCTAACCAGCCCAGTTTGGGCAAATTCATGGTGGAGGGAGCCTCTAACCAGCCCAGTTTGGACCAATTAATGGTGGAGGGAGCCTCTAACCAGCCCAGTTTGGACCAATTAATGGTGGAGGGAGCCTCTAACCACCCCAGTTTGGACCAATTCATGGTGGAGGGAGCCTCTAAACAGCCCAGTTTGGGCAAATTCATGGTGGAGGGAGCCTCCAAAAAACCCAGTTTGGACCAATTCATGGTGGAGGGAGCCTCTAACCAGCCCAGTTTGGACCAATTAATGGTGGAGGGAGCCTCTAAACAGCCAAGTTTGGACCAATTCATGGTGGAGGGAGCCTCTAAAAACCCCAGTTTGGACCAATTCATGGTGGAGGGAGCCTCTAACCAGCCCAGTTTGGGCAAATTCATGGTGGAGGGAGCCTCTAAACAGCCCAGTTTGGGCAAATTCATGGTGGAGGGAGCCTCTAACCAGCCCAGTTTGGACCAATTAATGGTGGAGGGAGCCTCTAACCAGCCCAGTTTGGACCAATTAATGGTGGAGGGAGCCTCCAACCAGCCCAGTTTGGACCAATTAATGGTGGAGGGAGCCTCTAACCACCCCAGTTTGGACCAATTCATGGTGGAGGGAGCCTCTAACCAGCCCAGTTTGGACCAATTCATGGTGGAGGGAGCCTCTAAAAAACCCAGTTTGGACCAATTCATGGTGGAGGGAGCCTCTAAACAGCCCAGTTTGGGCAAATTCATGGTGGAGGGAGCCTCTAAACAGCCCAGTTTGGGCAAATTCATGGTGGAGGGAGCCTCTAACCAGCCCAGTTTGGACCAATTAATGGTGGAGGGAGCCTCTAACCAGCCCAGTTTGGACCAATTAATGGTGGAGGGAGCCTCTAACCACCCCAGTTTGGACCAATTCATGGTGGAGGGAGCCTCTAAACAGCCAAGTTTGGACCAATTCATGGTGGAGGGAGCCTCTAAAAACCCCAGTTTGGACCAATTCATGGTGGAGGGAGCCTCTAACCAGCCCAGTTTGGGCAAATTCATGGTGGAGGGAGCCTCTAAACAGCCCAGTTTGGGCAAATTCATGGTGGAGGGAGCCTCTAAAAAACCCAGTTTGGACCAATTCATGGTGGAGGGAGCCTCTAAACAGCCAAGTTTGGACCAATTCATGGTGGAGGGAGCCTCTAAACAGCCAAGTTTGGACCAATTCATGGTGAAGGGAGCCTCTAAAAACCCGTTTGGACCAATTCATGGTGGAGGGAGCCTCTAACCAGCCCAGTTTGGGCAAATTCATGGTGGAGGGAGCCTCTAAACAGCCCAGTTTGGGCAAATTCATGGTGGAGGGAGCCTCTAACCAGCCCAGTTTGGACCAATTAATGGTGGAGGGAGCCTCTAACCAGCCCAGTTTGGACCAATTAATGGTGGAGGGAGCCTCTAACCAGCCCAGTTTGGACCAATTAATGGTGGAGGGAGCCTCTAACCACCCCAGTTTGGACCAATTCATGGTGGAGGGAGCCTCTAACCAGCCCAGTTTGGGCAAATTCATGGTGGAGGGAGCCTCTAACCAGCCCAGTTTGGACCAATTAATGGTGGAGGGAGCCTCTAACCAGCCCAGTTTGGACCAATTAATGGTGGAGGGAGCCTCTAACCACCCCAATTTGGACCAATTCATGGTGGAGGGAGCCTCTAAACAGCCAAGTTTGGACCAATTCATGGTGGAGGGAGCCTCTAAAAACCCCAGTTTGGACCAATTCATGGTGGAGGGAGCCTCTAACCAGCCCAGTTTGGGCAAATTCATGGTGGAGGGAGCCTCTAAACAGCCCAGTTTGGGCAAATTCATGGTGGAGGGAGCCTCTAACCAGCCCAGTTTGGACCAATTAATGGTGGAGGGAGCCTCTAACCAGCCCAGTTTGGACCAATTAATGGTGGAGGGAGCCTCTAACCACCCCAGTTTGGACCAATTCATGGTGGAGGGAGCCTCTAACCAGCCCAGTTTGGACCAATTCATGGTGGAGGGAGCCTCTAAAAAACCCAGTTTGGACCAATTCATGGTGGAGGGAGCCTCTAAACAGCCCAGTTTGGGCAAATTCATGGTGGAGGGAGCCTCTAAACAGCCCAGTTTGGGCAAATTCATGGTGGAGGGAGCCTCTAACCAGCCCAGTTTGGACCAATTAATGGTGGAGGGAGCCTCTAACCACCCCAGTTTGGACCAATTCATGGTGGAGGGAGCCTCTAACCAGCCCAGTTTGGACCAATTCATGGTGGAGGGAGCCTCTAAAAAACCCAGTTTGGACCAATTCATGGTGGAGGGAGCCTCTAAACAGCCCAGTTTGGGCAAATTCATGGTGGAGGGAGCCTCTAAACAGCCCAGTTTGGGCAAATTCATGGTGGAGGGAGCCTCTAACCAGCCCAGTTTGGACCAATTAATGGTGGAGGGAGCCTCTAACCAGCCCAGTTTGGACCAATTAATGGTGGAGGGAGCCTCTAACCACCCCAGTTTGGACCAATTCATGGTGGAGGGAGCCTCTAAACAGCCAAGTTTGGACCAATTCATGGTGGAGGGAGCCTCTAAACAGCCCAGTTTGGGCAAATTCATGGTGGAAGGAGCCTCTAACCAGCAGAGTTGTGGGAAAGCAGGGTGGAGGGAGCCTCTAACCAGCAGAGTTGGTGGAAATCAGGGTGGAGGGAGCCTCTAACCAGCAGAGTTGGGGGAAATCATGTTGGAGGGAGCCTAGTATTAGCAGAATTGTGCAACGCTTATGGTGGATGAGTATGAGGATGCGGAGGAATTGGAGAGGTTGAGTACAGACATGGAGTTTCATGTTGGGGTGCTTTACACAGGTGGGCACAAAAATGACGGCTCTACCCAGTGGTGGTTCATTTTTATCAAAGTGAGCCGGTCGGCACTCTCAGCTGACAGACGGGTGCGCTTGTCAGTGATGATGCCACCGGCTGCACTGAACACCCTCTCAGATAGGACGCTGGCGGCAGGACAGGACAGCACCTCCAAGGCATATAGGGCAAGTTCAAGCCACAGGTCCAACTTCGACACCCAATACGTGTAGGGCGCAGAGGGGTCGGAGAGGACAGGGCTGTGGTCGGAAAGGTATTCCCGCAACATGCGCCTATACTTCTCACGCCTGGTGACACTAGGACCCTCCGTGGCGGCACTTTGGCGAGGGGGTGCCATCAAGGTGTCCCAGACCTTAGACAGTGTGCCCCTCGTTTGTGTGGACCGGTGAGAACTTGGTTGCCTACTGGAGGAACTGCCCTCCCTGCCGCCAACGTCACATGCTGGAAACATCTCCATCATATTCTGCACCAATTGCCTGTGGCAAGCATTGATGCGATTGGCCCTCCCCTCTACCGGAATAAAAGACGAGATGTTGTTTTTATACCGGGGGTCAAGGATAGCAAAGATCCAGTACTGGTTGTCCTCCATGATTTTGACAATACGCTTGTCGGTTGTAAAGCACCCCAACATGAACTCAGCCATGTCTGCCACAGTGTTAGTTGGCATGACTCCTCTGGCCCCACCGGAAAGTTCAATCTCCATTTCCTCCTCATCCTCCATGTCTACCCATCCGCGCTGCAACAATGGGACGATTCGAAGTTGCCCGGAAGCCTCCTGTATCACCATCACATCATCGGACAACTCTTCTTCCTCCTCCTCCTCCTCCTCCTCCTCCATTAAACGCAGTGAAGCGGACAGATGTGTGGACCTACTCTCCAGCTGTGACGGATCGGATGCTATCCCTAACTCCTCTGTGTGATCTGAGTTATCCCTGATGTCAATCAGGGATTCTCTCAGAACACACAAGAGCGGGATTGTAAGGCTCACCATCGCATCCTCAGAGCTCACCCTCCTTGTGGACTCCTCAAAGACCCGTAGGATGTCACAAAGGTCTCTCATCCATGGCCACTCATGGATGTGAAACTGAGGCAGCTGACTTTGTGGCACCCTAGGGTTTTGTAGCTGGTATTCCATCAAAGGTCTCTGCTGCTCAACCACTCTATTCAACATCTGAAACGTTGAGTTCCAGCGTGTGGGGACGTCGCACAAAAGCCGGTGTTGTGGCACATGCAGGCGTTGCTGGAGAGATTTTAAGCTAGCAGCGGCTACTGTCGACTTGCGAAAGTGGGCGCACATGCGCCGCACTTTCACCAGTAGCTCTGGAACATTGGGGTAGCTCTTTAGGAAACGTTGCACCACTAGGTTGAAGACGTGGGCCAGGCATGGAACATGTTGGAGTCCGGCAAGCTCCAGAGCTGCTACCAGGTTCCGGCCGTTATCACAAACGACCATGCCTGGGCCCAGGTGCAGCGGCTCAAACCATATTGCCGTCTCATCGAGGAGGGCATCCCTCACCTCGGAGGCAGTGTGCTGTCTGTCCCCCAAGCTGATCAGCTTCAGCACAGCCTGCTGACGTCTACCAACGCCAGTGCTGCAACGTTTCCAAGTCGTAGCTGGGGTCAATCTAACAGCGGAGGAGGAGGCGGTGGCGGAGGAGGAGGCGGTGGCGGAGGAGGAGGCGGTAGAGGAGGAGGAGGAGGGGGGTGTTCTTCTCGTGTCCCTGCCAGGAATGTTAGGCGGGGAGACGAGGTACACCGGGCCAGTTTGGGAAGCAGTCCCAGCCTCAACTACATTCACCCAGTGTGCCGTCAGTGAAATGTAGCGTCCCTGTCCGCATGCACTTGTCCACGCGTCGGTGGTCAAGTGGACCTTTGTGCAAAGCGCGGAACTAAGGGCCCGCCTGATGTTGAGTGACACGTGCTGGTGCAAGGCGGGGACGGCACACCGGGAGAAGTAGTGACGGCTAGGGACGGCATAGCGAGGTGCCGCAGTTGCCATCAGGTCCAGGAAGGCGGGAGTTTCAACAAGCCGGAACGCCAACATCTCCTGGGCCAGCAGTTTAGCGATGTTGGCGTTCAAGGCTTGCGCGTGTGGGTGGTTAGCAGTGTATTTCTGCCGCCGCTCCAATGTCTGAGAGATGGTGGGTTGTTGTAAAGAAACGCCTGATGGTGCCTTTGATGGTGCAGGAGAAGGAGATAAGACAGGACCAGGGGAGGATGAGGTAGAAGTCAACAAAGTGGCGGAGGCAGATGAAGTGGTGTCCTGGCTCGTCCTCTGGAGTGCATCGCCAGCACAGTCAGCAGTGGCAGTGGCAGAGGCAGAGGCAGTGGCAGAGGCAGTGGCAGTGGCGTGAACGGCAGGCGGCCTTTGTCCTGCCGTTGCTGCCTGCCACTGATTCCAGTGCTTGGATTCCAAATGACGGCGCATTGAAGTGGTGGACAGGTTGCTCTTCTCAGAGCCCCTAATCAATTTCGAGAGGCAAATTGTGCAGACAACACTATATCTGTCCTCGGCGCATTCCTTGAAAAAACTCCACACCTTCGAGAAACGTGCCCTCGAGGTGGGAGTTTTTCGGGGCTGGGTACGAACTGGAACATCTTGGGAGATTCCGGGTGTGGCCTGGCTTCGCCTAAGCTGCTGACCTCTGCCTCTGCCTCTAGCTACCCTTTTTGGTGCTGCACCTGCCTCAACATCCACACTACTTTCCCCGCTTGACATCCCCCCTGTCCAGGTCGGGTCAGTGTCCTCATCATCCACCACTTCCTCTTCCAACTCCTGTCTCATCTCCTCCTCCCGCACAATGCGCCGGTCAACTGGATGCCCTGACGGCAACTGCGTCACATCATCGTCGATGAGGGTGGGTTGCTGGTCATCCACCACCAAATCGAACGGAGATGGAGGAGACTCTAGTGTTTGAGCATCTGGACACAGATGCTCCTCTGTTAGGTTTGTGGAATCGTGACGTGGAGAGGCAGGTTGAGGGACAATGAAAGGAGCGGAGAACAGCTCTGGGGAGCAGGGACAGTTTGGGTTATTGTTCTGTAAAGCTTCGGAATTTTGGGAGGAAGGAAGACAAGACTGTTGGGTAATAGGAGGAGAGGAGGCAGAGTCTGACTGGCTGCTGGACAATGTGCTGTAAGCGTTCTCTGACAGCCATTGCAAGACCTGTTCCTGGTTCTCGGGCCTACTAAGGTTTGTACCCTGCAGTTTAGTTAATGTGGCAAGCAACCCTGGCACTGTGGAGTGGCGCAATGCTTGCTGCCCCACAGGAGTAGGCACGGGACGCCCTGTGGCTTCACTGCTACCTTGCTCCCCAGAACCATTCCCCCGACCTCGCCCACGGCCTCGTCCACGTCCCTTTCCGGGAGCCTTGCGCATTTTGAATTCCTAGTTAGAAATTGGCACTGTATACCAGTAGTAAAAATTGTGGGTGCACGTAACCCCAATATATTCTTTGAATTCCCAGTCAGACACTGGCACTATATGGCAGTAGCAAGAAATGAGGGTATTTGTATTCCCAATATACTCTTTGAATTCCCAGTCAGACAATGGCACTGTATACCAGTAGTAAAAATTGTGGGTGCACGTAACCCCAATATATTCTTTGAATTACCAGTCAGAAACTGGCACTATATGGCAGTAGCAAGAAATGAGGGTATTTATAACCCCAATATATTCTTTGAATTCCCAGTCAGACAATGGCACTGTATACCAGTAGTAAAAATTGTGGGTGCACGTAACCCCAATATATTCTTTGAATTACCAGTCAGAAACTGGCACTATATGGCAGTAGCAAGAAATGAGGGTATTTGTATTCCCAATATACTCTTTGAATTCCCAGTCAGACAATGGCACTGTATACCAGTAGTAAAAATTGTGGGTGCACGTAACCCCAATATATTCTTTGAATTACCAGTCAGAAACTGGCACTATATGGCAGTAGCAAGAAATGAGGGTATTTGTATTCCCAATATACTCTTTGAATTCCCAGTCAGACAATGGCACTGTATACCAGTAGTAAAAATTGTGGGTGCACGTAACCCCAATATATTCTTTGAATTACCAGTCAGAAACTGGCACTATATGGCAGTAGCAAGAAATGAGGGTATTTATAACCCCAATATATTCTTTGAATTCCCAGTCAGACAATGGCACTGTATACCAGTAGTAAAAATTGTGGGTGCACGTAACCCCAATATATTCTTTGAATTCCCAGTCAGAAACTGGCACTATATGGCAGTAGCAAGAAATGAGGGTATTTGTATTCCCAATATACTCTTTGAATTCCCAGTCAGACAATGGCACTGTATACCAGTAGTAAAAATTGTGGGTGCACGTAACCCCAATATATTCTTTGAATTCCCAGTCAGACACTGGCACTATATGGCAGTAGCAAGAAATGAGGGTATTTGTATTCCCAATATATTCTTTGAATTCCCAGTCAGACAATGGCACTGTATACCAGTAGTAAAAATTGTGGGTGCACGTAACCCCAATATATTCTTTGAATTACCAGTCAGACACTGGCACTATATGGCAGTAGCAAGAAATGAGGGTATTTGTATTCCCAATATATTCTTTGAATTCCCAGTCAGACACTGGCACTATATGGCAGTAGCAAGAAATGAGGGTATTTGTATTCCCAATATATTCTTTGAATTCCCAGTCAGACAATGGCACTGTATACCAGTAGTAAAAATTGTGGGTGCACGTAACCCCAATATATTCTTTGAATTACCAGTCAGACACTGGCACTATATGGCAGTAGCAAGAAATGAGGGTATTTGTATTCCCAATATATTCTTTGAATTCCCAGTCAGACAATGGCACTGTATACCAGTAGTAAAAATTGTGGGTGCACGTAACCCCAATATATTCTTTGAATTCCCAGTCAGACACTGGCACTATATGGCAGTAGCAAGAAATGAGGGTATTTATAACCCCAATATATTCTTTGAATTCCCAGTCAGACAATGGCACTGTATACCAGTAGTAAAAATTGTGGGTGCACGTAACCCCAATATATTCTTTGAATTCCCAGTCAGACACTGGCACTATATGGCAGTAGCAAGAAATGAGGGTATTTGTATTCCCAATATATTCTTTGAATTCCCAGTCAGACAATGGCACTGTATACCAGTAGTAAAAATTGTGGGTGTATATAGCCCCAATTCTATTGCTAGGGGACTTGCAGGGTATTTCTGGGGTGAAGGTGGGGGGGCACACCGTTGGAACGGGTATCGGGGTATATATCGGGTATACGGGAATACACTGACAGTGTATTCCATTCAGGATCCTGGGAAAGCTGGGTTGCGGCGATTGAGCCCGTCAGTGCCACGTTACACTGACAAGCTTCTCCCTGGAATTTAGCTCTTACAAGAGCTGTTGGTTGTCTTCTCCTTCCTATCCTAGCCTGTCCCTGCCTACCCAGAATCTAAGCCCTAGCTAGCTGGACGGAAACCTCCGTCCTCGGTGAATTGCAAGCTCAGAATGACGCGAACCTGGGCGGCGCTGTTCTTTTAAATTAGAGGTCACATGTTTTCGGCAGCCAATGGGTTTTGCCTACTTTTTTCAACGTCACCGGTGTCGTAGTTCCTGTCCCACCTACCCTGCGCTGTTATTGGAGCAAAAAAGGCGCCAGGGAAGGTGGGAGGGGAATCGAGTAATGGCGCACTTTACCACGCGGTGTTCGATTCGATTCGAACATGCCGAACAGCCTAATATCCGATCGAACATGAGTTCGATAGAACACTGTTCGCTCATCTCTATTCAGTAACTGTCAGTAATACAATGACATCCAGTAACTGTCAGTAACCCAATGACATCCAGTAACTGTCAGTAACCCAATGACATCCAGAAACTGTCAGTAACCCAATGACATCCAGTAACTGTCAGTAACACAATGACATTCAGTAACTGTCAGTAGCCCAATGACATCCAGTAACTGTCAGTAACACAATGACATCCAGTAACTGTCAGTAGCCCAATGACATCCAGTAACTGCCAGCAACCCAATGACGCCCAGTGACTGTCAGCAACCCAGTGACATTCAGTAACTTTTAGCAACCCAGTGACACCCAGTAACTGTCAGTAACCCAATAACACCCAGTAACTGTCAGTAGCCCAATGACATCCAGTAACTGTCAGTAGCCCAATGACATCCAGTAATAGCCAGAAACCCAGTGACATCCAGTAACTGCCAGCAACCCAATGACACCCAGTGACTGTCTGCAACCCAATGACACCCAGTGACTGTCTGCAACCCAATGACACCCAGTGACTGTCTGCAACCCAGTGACACCCAGTAACTTTCAGTAACCCAATGACACCCAGTAACTGTCAGTAACCCAATGACACCCAGTGACTGTCTGCAACCCAGTGACACCCAGTAACTTTCAGTAACCCAATGACACCCAGTAACTGTCAGTAACCCAATGTCACCCAGTAACTGTCAGTAACCCAATGACATCCAGAAACTATCAGTAACCCAATGACACCCAGTAACTGTCAGTAACCCAATAACACCCAGTAACTGCCAGTAACCCAATGACACCAAGTAACTGCCAGTAACCAAATGTCACCCAGTAACTGTCAGTAACCCAATGACACCCAGTAACTGTCAGTAACCCAATGACATCCAGTAACTGTCAGTAACCCAATGACATCCAGAAACTGTCAGTAACCCAATGACATCCAGTAACTGTCAGTAACCCAATGACATCCAGTAACTGTCAGTAACCCAATGACATCCAGAAACTGTCAGTAACCCAATGACATCCAGTAACTGTCAGTAACCCAATGACATCCAGAAACTGTCAGTAACCCAATGACATCCAGTAACTGTCAGTAACCCAATGACATCCAGTAACTGTCAGTAACCCAATGACACCCAGTAACTGTCAGTAACCCAATGACATCCAGAAACTGTCAGTAACCCAATGACATCCAGTAACTGTCAGTAACCCAATGACACCCAGTAACTGCCAGCAACCCAATGACACCCAGTAACATACAAAATGTGCATTTGGCAGAAAAGCATATCCCTCTCCCTGATTGGCCCAAGTTGACAGCAAGAAAGGTGTTAGTGATCACCTGTCAAATGTTTACTTTTAAAGGTTTTCTATCATTAAAACACATTTTTTTTCTCGTTGACACGTAGGAATAGCCTTAACAAAGGATATTCTTCTCCTACCTTTAGATGTCTTCTCCGCGCCGCCGTTCCGTAAAAATCACAGTTTTCGTCGGTATGCAAATGATTTCTCTCTCAGCACTGGGGGCATCCTCAATGCTGCGAGAGAACTCTCCAGCGACGCTTCCATCTTCTTTAGGAACGTCCTCTTTACGCGTCTTCTTCTTTCGCAGGCGGTCAAATTTGTAGGCCTCGGGCAGAGCCACTTGTGCATGCCCACGGCCCCAAGAAAAATGGCCGCTTACACAGGAAGAAGACCCGTGAAGAGGACATTCCTTAAGAAGATGGAGGCAGCACTGGAGAGTTCTCTCACAGCATTGGGGACGCCCCCAGTGCTGTTTGAGCACTGGGGCCCGCCCCCAGTACTGCGAGAGACCTCATTTGCATACTGACGAAAAGCTGGATTTCTATGGAACAGCGGCGCGGAGAAGACATCTAAAGGTAGGAGAAGAATAACCTTTCTTAAGGCTATTCCTACGTGTCAACGAGAAAAAAATGTGTTTTAATGGTTAACCAATCAGTTATAACCAATTGTTGCGACCATGGTCTAATGACTTGGTCTAGCTGTATCCTAGGGATCTACCTATAAAGAAGCTACTGTAGTTTAGGTCTTAGGTCCACACTTGGTTTGGGATTGGCAACTGTAATATTGTTCGTATAATCCAGCTGAATTATTGAATCTGAATTTGCCCAGTGGTCACACTGCATATTTTATCAGCTGAAAAATATAGAAATCAGCCTCTAAAATCCAGGCACTTTTCTGACTGTACTTCACCAGTGTATATACCTGCACATATTTCCCATTGAAATTGATGAAAAGTTGTTTGTAATAGTTTCTTCAAGCACATAATATATATAATATCACATAATATGAGCATTTTATACTCCAGAATATCCTTGGAGACCTGGTCTGTGACCGCACACTAAGGGACCTTACAACAGGTTGCACCCACCTCTCGCCTCATATTTGCTTTCTATTTTGGGGTCTATCAAGTTAACATATTCTTTTTAAAACTTGTGGCAAAGCTGTTTAGATCTGTCAAGGGAAATGTGAAATATTCTACACAAAAAAGAGCATATTTTCTATCCATAATACTTATGTTTATCATTTGTTATAATAAATCTAATATGTTGTTCTAATAATGTTTGCAGGCAACCACTGAGCAATGGGGTAGTGGATGGCTCAAGGACCAGACCTGCAGATGGAAAAGCAGAGAAACCACAGAGCAACATGCATGCAGATAAGGTACCCGGCTTAGGTCCAAGATGTAATATTAGTGGGGTTGAGCCGAGCTTGAGATTTCAGGATCGATTTTAAAATCCGATTTCCGATCATTTTCCAGACAATCCTGATCGCGATCGTGAAATTTGCTCGATTGCCGATCGGGATCCGATCTTTCCCGATCTCGATTGCTCAACCCTAATTGTATATTATATATACAGTAGGGTTGAGCGATCTTGAGATTTCAGGTTCGATTTTAAAATCCGATTTCTGATCATTTTCCATCCGATCCTAATCCCAATCCGGATTGTGAAATTTTCTCGATCGCCAATTAGGATCCAATCTTTCTTGATCCCGATCACGCAACCCTAAATATTAGCTTTAAAGAGGACCTTTCATGGTTTGGAGCACAGGCAGTTCTATATACTGCTGGAAAGCCGACAGTGCGCTGAATTCAGCGCACTGTCGGCCTTCCCGACCTGTGCCCCGGGTAAAGCGGTCTCGGTCCCGGTACCGTAGCTCTTTACAGTCAGAAGGGCATTCCTGACAGTTTGTCAGGAATGTCCTTCTGCACAGCAGCGCCTATAGTGCTGTACAGTGTGAGCGGGGAGGAACGCCCCCTCCCCTCCTGATAATACTCGCCTATAGATGAGCACTGTGAGCAGTGGGAGGGGGCATTCCTCCCCGCTCACACTGTACAGTGCGATAGGTGCTGCCGTGGAGAAGGACGTACCTGACTGTCTCTCAGGAACACCCCTCTGACTGTAAAGAGCTACGGTACCGGGACCGATAGCTCTTTACCTGGGGCACAGATCGGGAAAGCCGACAGTGCGCTGAATTCAGCGTACTGTCAGCTTTCCAGCAGTATATAGAACTGCCTGTGCCGAAAGAATGAAAGGTCCTCTTTAAAGGTCGAAGCAGAAAACTTGGTATAAAACAATTGACTGTGTCATGTAAGGATTCTTCTACCTTTCCAAAGATACCTTCCTTATTCTGCATCGCAGCTCCATTTTCATGAAAAATAAGTGTTTTATTCTTTTGCAAATTAGATTAAAATGGCTTTTAGGGGCTTTTCTTCTCTTCCCAGGGCTTTGCTCTCTGCTCCAGATAACTGCCCCTAACTGCAGATACAGTAGCAGATACCACGCAAGCAATGGTGGGCAGAGCTGGGCGGCTGTTAGGAGTGATTATCTAGTGCAGAAATCCTCAGCATTAGAATAAACGCCCCTAAATTCCTTTTCAGTTAATTTACATAAGAATAAAATCACAATTTTCATGACAATGGATCTGTAATGCAGACTATCTTAATAATTACCCCTTTGACAGAGTGCAGAGTTTTCATAAAGAGTATCTTTTAATCTGGAGAACTCCCCATTTATTTGTTACACCTTCAACCCATTAATACAGTATAAATGGGCTCTATACAATGCTTTATGTCCCCAATAGTTGTGCTTCAAAAAAGTTGAACACAGCCTAAGAGTGAGGTGCAAAATGGGCGTAAAAAATGTCTATTTTTTACTTCCATTTTGCACCCGAAGGACGCCTGTTTTCATGGATTCCTCATACATTACAGTCTATGGAGGAATCTGTGAAAACAGACAAAAAATGAGAGTGACCCATATTTAGATGGTCTGTTACAATGGACTTTCAAAACGTTGATCATGTGAATCGCTCCCAGGGAAATTAATTCAATTAATGTGTCCATGTGACAGCCATGAATGTGGGATGACGGCCAGTTTATTCACATATTACAGCCAATTGCTGGGATTCCCAGAGGGGGAAACATTTTGTGATCAGATTATAGTCAAGGGAACATTATATAGATCTAATAGAATACTCCTGGTAGTTGCTATATACATCTTCTACATATAGCCAGTGCTTATATTCTATTGGTATATGGTCATTGATTTAATATACTTGCCATAACATCATATAGTGAAATCAGCCTTGGTTTTAATGACCTCACCTTGTGGGACAGTTACTAGTTTATTGCATATTTTTGAAGTATGCATTCATATGAAATATACGCTTTTTTTCAGGATATACATTTTTAAGCTATGCACCTAGCCATATTAGATTTCCCTTTAGGAGCTATAAAGTCAAATAATCCCATAAAAGCAATGTTATCTGTGTCAACCATATGTCAAATAACTCAATATATTGGGAAATTTCCTGGCCAAATTCTCTCTCCAGGAATCTTGCAACGCACTTCTGGCCCGGACTGTTTGGGGGTAGGATGAGGTCAAGGCTTCATCACCCACTTGCAAATGCTTGCGGCTTTACAGAACACCGCAGATACATTTATTACACGTTTGTACATAATGTATCTCAATTTTTCAGAAATATATCAACTTGGTATTAGTAAAATCCCGAGAAATGTGGTGTACAACTTACCTAGGAATTATTTTACCATATTATAGCTTTTAGTATTCACAAATTATTAGAATTCATATTTAGCATTCTAAAAGATTGTTGTTGGGTAAACTCTAAAAATCACTAAATTGAATTTGCAAGTCTTTTTTTTTTTTGCACTTATTTTACATTGTGTTTATCTCGTATCCCTTTTATTCCAGTAATGTGCTGTCAACAGATACTTTACATATGGCCTCCATAATCTTTCAGGCATATTGCCAGGCTCTGTGTAAACCATAAACTATGTCTAATAACCCACAAGGAATACACATGTGCAGTCAAGAACAATTTGTGATATGTCCCATAATGTTTAATAATATAACTACATTATATTATTGGATAATTCAATTTAGATTGTAATATTAATTTTCTTTGCAAGAGTTGACTTGGAAAATTTTCAAGATTAGTCCTACAGATATAGGTAACATAGATACGTGCAGACTGCTGCTTATAGGTTATGTTCAACTATTTATTATTATTATTATTATTATTATTATTATTACATGTGTTTTGGGCTAAAAATCACTTTTGAAAATGAGTTTAATTAAAAATTATGTTTGATTTTGTTTCTAGGCAAAGCTGTATAATAGTATGAATAAGTTCATTGGCGTTACGGAATCGCAGCTTTTCTTGTTGCAGATTTTGCTGCAATTTTTTTTTTTTTCTTTTTTTCTTTTTTTTTTTTTGTTAAATGTAGATTGTGAGCCCCACATAGAGCTCACAATGTACATTTTTTTCCCTATCAGTATGTTTTTTTTGGAATATGGGATGGAAATCCATGCAAACACGGGGAGAACATACAAACTCCTTGCAGATGGTTTTTTGCCCTTGGCGGGATTTGAACACCAGGACTCCAGTACTGCAAGGCTGCAGTGCTAACCACTGAGCCACCGTGTGGTCCCTTTGCTGCAATTTTTTGAGCCAAAGCCAACAATGGATACAAAAGGAATGGGAAATATATAAGAAGCTCTTATGCGTCTACCTTCTGCTCAGTCCACTCCTGGCTTTGGCTCAACAAACTGCAGCAAAATATACAACAAAAAAAGCTGCAAGCAGCACGTTTCTCTCCGCATGTCAGACCCCATTATAGTCTATGGGGTCCGCAGGTTTCCCAAGTAACCACTTTTTAATGCTTATAGGTGTCCGTTCGGGGGGTCCCCTGGCACACTCCCTGAATGGAAACCTGAACACAGATGTGAACTGGGCCTCAGGTTGGGTTCACATTTGCGCCAGAGTCTCCATTGGATTGGAGACTCCGTCACAGAAACCATAGAATATTGGCAAAGTGGAAATTCCTGCACAGAGGGCTTTCTCTCCATCGCTTTCAGTTTTGAAACGCAGGCACCCGATGGACCCCATTATAGTCAATGGGGTTTACCAGTGTCTGTATGGAACCAAACATCAGAGAGCACAGCGCTAGTATGACCCTAGTGTAAGGGCATGGTCTAAGCAAACTTCCTGGTCTTTATCCTTAAGACTCCACACTTCACTATAAGGAGTCTCCCAGATCTGCACCTCTTGAGCTGGTACTGTTTTGCAGCTCAGACCTATGGTGCAGTGCAGCACAGGACCAGATAAATCATATAATGTGAACATATGGTAAAATCATAAAATACACAATATATTCACAGATTAAATACCGACAGATATATAAACCTGGGTTCTCTCTAATGGAGACTCCATCTCAGAAACCACCGAAAATCTGCTGCAAGAAAATTGGGTCCACTAGTGCCTGTGTGTAACCACTTTGTGTCCATAATTTGGACCCGAACAACAGAGAGCCCAGCACTAGTGTGAACCTAGTGTAAGCCTCTTAACAGATACAGAATCAAGAACAGACCAGAACATACAGATAACAGAAGCTTGGTCTACAACTGGAATACAAGGCAGAACATTAGGACAGAAAGCAGAGGTACTGCAGAAACCCAAAGGCCAAAGGCAGCAGAAGTGTCATAGAAGCCTAAAGGCTGCAGGTAGAAGAGATATTGCAGAAGTCCAGAGGCCAAAGGTAGCAGAGATATAACAGAAGCCCAGAGGCCACAGACACAAAAGGTGCACACATAGCAGAACGAAGCACTTGCACCCTCCATCTACATCACTACAATGTAAAAAAATACAAGATGGACATTTCCTTAGAAGCTGAAAATGGAGGAGCAAATATTTATTATGGATGACCACTCGTTCACCTCTGCATTTGGTGATCCATTTGGGGAGTCCGCATGGGGAACGCATTGGCAAGTGGTGTGCAGTGAAAGCACATGGACCCCATACATTATAATGGGTCCATGTGCTTTCCACGCAGTGTCCGCACAGAACATGCAGACAGAAAAGTAATTCATGATCTACATTCATGTCCGCATGATTCATGTGGGCAGCACGCGGAGAGTACACGGACCCCATTATAGTCTATGGGGTCCGTGTGCTTTCACTGCACACCACTTACCAATGCGTTTGGTATTCCATTCGGAGGGGGTCCCCATGCGGACTCCCCGAACGGAATACCGAACACAGATGTGAACGAGGGGTCATCTGTAATAAATATTTGCTCCTCCATTTTCAGCTTCTAAATTTCCACCTGTTCATTACACAGCACTAGGCCATTTCCTTCCATCTTTCGAGAATCACTTTTAAGTTGTGCTGAAAGATCTAGTTAATACTACATTATGCTCCAAGGACCGTATGCGCTAAAATCTAATTCCGTTTTGTTCAAGATATTATCTTCTTCAATGGGCTTAAACAATTGCATTTAAGTGACCCACATTACATATGAATTAATTCTATAATTTAAAAGGCCACTTTCCCTCTTCCTTGCAGCTGATAAGAGTCTCACATAAAAAGAAAAGCTCGGGAATCGCTTGTAGCACTTTACCCCTGGGTCTTTTCCATGAAATAAGCAACCGTCAGTAGACTTTTACATTGCTCTGTTTTAAACTGCTATTTTATTTTCTGCTTTGATCACTTTTTGCTAAGAAAAAAATAAAATTGCCTTAAAAGTTTGATAAAAGTTCCACTTTACAACCAAGAACTTTTTGCAGGGACTATTTTATGTTCTATATATCTTTTTTTCAGCTCTGACTGTGATAAAAGTAGTTTTTTTATCCATATTTCTATAAAATACTAGCAGGAGGACCTGGCTTCGCACGGGTATATTACATTTTATGTTTGTGCAGTGGCCCCATAAGAATTGTTCAATTTTGCACTGGTGTATTATGTATGTTGTTTGTGTGTGTCCCTAAGTGTCACGCGATCATGTGTATCTCATTTTGGATATCAGTGTGATCAGTTGTTATGGATACCTGGAGTAAAGCTGTGTGTATGTGACCTTGTGTAACAGTGTTATCCACAGTGTACTGCTTCTTTAAAGCTAACATAAAACAGTGAAGAAAAATGGCTGGGTTGCTATGGAAACCTGGAGTAAAACTCTAATGTGTGGTACTCTGTGCAGAGCCGTGTATCTAATCCTCCAGCGTATGGTACTGTGTGTAGATGTGCGCATCTAATCCTCTCCTATGTAGTACTGTATGTAAACGCACGTATCTAATCCTATGGCGTGTGATACTGTCTGAAGATGTGCGTATCTAATCCTCTGGCGTGTGGTACCATTTGAAGATACGCGTATTTAATCCTCCGGCATGTGGTACTGTGTGTAGAGGCATGTATCTAATCCTCCTCCGTGTGGCATTGTGTGCAGTAGCGTGTATCTAATCCTCCGGTGTGTGGAATTGTGTGAAGATGCGCATATCTAATCCTCTGGCATGTTGTACTGTGTGCAGATGTGCATATCTAATCCTTCCCCATGTAGTACTGCATGTAGAACTTAGGGCCTGCCTGATGTTACGGGACACACGCTGGTGCAAGGCTCAACTCACCCTAAGGGCCAAAAACACTGCTGGTGAATTTTGTCAGTTCCAAAAGACTCTGTGTTTAGATTTGGCTCAGTCGCAACTCCAGAACATGCCTTTGAAGGCAAGGTTTCCTTTAGTGGCTCCATCTCAGCAGGATGATGATGGTGAAGCTAAATCTGGTGTCGGAAGGGAAAGTGGTCTCTGATCTACAGCTAAAGTACTGGAGCATGTTGTTTGGACAATTAACACCTGATCAGGACCCTGTAGAGGTAATGTAGAGTCCGATATTAGAGGACCATTACCGGTAGTAGTAGTTTCAGCCAATTCTCCACCTTTGCGGTCCTCTAAATAAAAGTTACCCCCAGGACTTGATGCCAAACTGTTATCAATTTCCCAATTAAAATCAAGGTCAATATCTGGGTCCTCAGTCCAATCCACTGCATCAATCCCACACAATGAGAGTGATGGTTCTGGAACCACCGTTTTAGGGGCTAAGAATTTTAAAGGGGCTAACACTCTGTTGGTGCAAGGCTGAACTCCCCCAAAGAGCCTAAAATTCTGCAGGTAGAGGCTGAAGTCACCTTAAGGGCCTCAATCTCTGCTGGTAGCTCAGCTTAAGGGCCTCTACCTTAATTTGGATGGGCTTATGTTAAGGGCCAGAAAAGTGAATTTTTGAAGGTCTCACTACATCACACGCACACACACACACACACACACACACACACGCACACACATCCACAATGACAGTTAAGGGTGAGGGCTTTTGGATTTCCCATTGCCTATTCCATCTGTGGTTGTCATGGGCAATGTGATTTAAAGGGGTGCTTATTAATGTTTCTTTAGCTTAAATTTGGGTTTCTGTCCATCCATTTGGGGAAGAAAGAAGGTTTCCAGGTATTTTCCCACTTTGATAGAGGTTTTTTTGAGTGTGGAAAGTGTGTAGTTGATAGGCTGTGATGGTGGGGTAAAACTGTGACTTGGGCTTGTTAGATGCCCCCAGACATGCTCCCCCTGCTGTCCCAGTTGCATTCCAGAGGTCTTGTCATCATTTGCTGAGGTGTGATAGTGGACTTGGTGACCCTTCTGAATCGAATGGTGGGTTCCCCTGAAACAAAGCATTTTTCCCCATAGACTATAATAGGGTTCGATATTCAATCGAATAGTCGAATATTGAGGGACATTCAAAACGAATAACGAATATCGAATATTTTACTGTTCGCTCATCTCTAGTCTTAAACCTTACCGTATACCTGAAGTATCTCTGTACCAAATTTGGTGAAGATCGGTCCAGTCGTTTGGTCGCGCATAAAGAACAGACAGACAGATAAGAATTCATTTTTATAAGATAGAGAGACAGACAACTGTAGCCCCTAAACCTACTCAATTGTTCAGTGCAAGAAATTAAGTAACATAACTTATTGTGTGTCTTGTTTGTGTACCTTTTTTGTCTAGTACAGGGGTAGGGAACGTACAGCTCTCCAGCTGTTGCAAGACTACAACTCCCAGCATGCATACTTGCTCTGGTGTTCTGGGAACTCCCATGGAAGTGAATGGAGCATGCTGGGAGTTGTAGTTTCACAGCAGCTGAAAAGCAGAAGGCTCCCTACCCCTGGTCTAGTATATGGTCCCTGTTATACTGTTGACAAAAAATATATATCATATGGTTTTACATTCAGCATGGGTTATTTTATGGAGTCCTACTTCCTTTGTAAACTAACCAGTAGTTTAACAGAATTGAGCAATGAAATTGTGATTCACTTCATTGTAATCACCATAAAGAGTTTACTTTTGCTGATCACAGTGATGATAAAGGAACTAAAGCTAGAGTAATTCTTGTCACAGCTCTTTTACTGTCATTAGCGTGATTTCAGCTCTGGGTATCAGATGCAATTACGTAAATACTCGGATTAGTGACATCTAGGTGTTCTGTAGTGTCTGGTGGGAAGTGTCAGACAGGAGCAGGCAAGGAGATTTGAGTCAAAGCTTCAGTCAGAAACAGCCAGTGTTGGAACTCACTTGCATATTACTGGCTGACACCGTCCACCTGACATTACAGAGCCTAAACAACATATCAAGCACCAAAACTAACTGCATTTATTGCTTGTGAATGGCAGGGGCTAACTGTGCCAGACTCAGTGAAGCAGCACCTAGTAGGTGATCCAAAAAGCTGGACTTGACGGAAGTGGTGAAAGGTTCCCTTTAATTTTATTCCAAGCACTTATTATTAATATGACGTCATATAGTTAATGATATTTAGTGCCATATACTGTAATGTCAATAATGTCCAATGACCACCTTGGTTTTGTTTTACTTGGTTTGTTATGGGACTCCATTGAGAGAAATGCTTACAACACCCCTTTTCCATAGGTGGTGTGATCTACACAGTTCTATTTTTGCAAACTATTAAAGGGGTAAAAAGGAAAAACCCCTTTAAAAGCAAGGGAGAAGGGAACCAGACATGACCATCTACCATACCTAAGACCTCCTTTTTGTTTAGGACCTATTTAGATTTTAGCTGTATCCCCTGTGTTATCTTATATATCATACTAAACATGCAACCAAATATTAGTATTAGGTCCACACATGAGAAATGGTTTTGTTACATAATAAATTAGAGAGTATCCTCTGCCGGGTACAGTGAACAGTCCTCTGCGCTGACATTTGTCTTTGCCATTTCTTTTGGTATGATGACAGATTTATCTTTGGTGGTGCGGCGGGATCCGGGTTACTTTATATTTCAATCTCCTGCGTTATATGTTAACAGGCGGCTGAACAGCAAAGTTGTAGCAGCCATCAAGGACTCTGGAGCGCCTACAATCAGAATTATCTCCTGCCAGATCTCCTGCAACAGAGCCATCCTTCAGAGGCTTCAGTGAATCAGCACAAAACACCTCCAAAAAGTCCCAGGCCTCGCAACGATCAGGTGAAGTCATTATGTTTTATGTCCTCTTCTATTTGTTCACCTAAACTAGAAAGAGACGGGGAGAATGATCGCTTGTCGTCCCTCTCACAGGTCACCTTTTGTACCTTTACGCCGCTTTTTTTTGTATTTCCAGCAGAGCCGATACTGTCAGTACAGAATACTTACTGTATATTCCAGTTCCTTCAATTTTTTGCAATTTAAAGAAACCGTTTCCCTTAAAGGGAATATATCATCTATTGTTTAGAAATTAATAACAGATAGTGAAACATGCAAATAATATTTTTTTTTCTAGTCTGTTTTTACTTTCTAGATTGTAGACTTTTTATATAGTTTATTTAAAGGGATCCTATCATTGGATACCCTTTATTTCTGGCTAACACGTAGGAATAGCCTTAAGAAAGGCTATTCTTCTCCTACCTTTAGATGTCTTCTCCGCGCAGCCGTTTGGTAGCAATCTGGGTTTTCTTCGGCATGCAAATGAGTTATCTCGCAGCACTGGGGGCGGTCCTCAGCGCTCAAACAGCACTGGAGGCATCCCCAATGCTGCAAGAGAAATCTCCAGTGACGCCTCTATCTTCGGGAACTGCCTCTCACTGTATCTTCTTCCATCCTGGGTTTCAATCTAGTAGGCATGCGCAGTCAGCTCTGCAATCAGGCCTCGGGCAGACCTAAATGCGCATGCCCATGGCCACAAGAAAATGGCTGCTTACACCAGCTTACTGCCTGTGCCCCGGACCATGAAAGGTCCTCTTTGTCGATGTATTCAGCTCATCGGTGTCATACATACCTCCCGCCGACCGGAACCGCGGGACAGGACACCGAAATCGTGAGTGTCCCGCGGAAATCGGGACAGTTGGGAGGTATGCTAAGGGGCTTTGGCTCCAAAAACCACAGGAAAATCTGCAACAAAAAAACGCTGTGCGTCTGCAACGTGGGGCCTCTGGGAGTAAGGTCTCATTCACATCAGAATTTGTATTCTGTACGGGGAGCATGAGAACCCCCCTGAATGGAATATCGAATGCAACTGCAAGCGGTGTGCCAGATAAAGCACACGCACCCCATAGACCCATAGACTATATTGGGGTCCGTGTGCTTGCTGCCAGATCTCCGCAGGGATCATGCGGGCAGGAAGGCAATTCACAATTTACTTTCCTGCCTGCATGATTCATGCGGGCGGCGCACAGCAAGCACACGGACCCCATTATAGTCTATGGGGTCCGTGTGCTTTTGCTGCACACTGCTTGCAATTGCATTTGGTATTCCGTTCGGGAAGTCCCCATGTGGACTCCCCGAACGGATTACCAAACGCAGATGTGACCCAAGCATAAGACTGAGTCCCCATGTTTGGTCAGTTCAAGGGTCCATGCTTATTGTGGGAGCCGGGGTCCGGGCTGTCCAGCAGCTATGGTCTGAGTATGGTCATCTTAGGAAATGGCTGCAAAGAATTTTTAATTACTAGATAGATGACAACAGCTCTCAGAGAATTATCGTTATTGTTAGAATTTTTTTCTCATTTGATGCATTTGTCAACCGGGATTTTAATATAAACTTGTTCTTTGGATAATGTCAAACTAAAAATGTCGGAAAAATAAAGTATTCCATATAAGGTACAAATAAATAATTTACACCGTGCAGATATCTGTTTGCTGCACAGAAGTGTCAAAAGAAATTCAGAGAAAATAGTTTGATCTAATATTACACATAAATACACAGATTTCATTTACTTGTTTGTTAGGTTGTTGATGTGTTTTAATATACTATTACTGTTATTTTAGTCCTAGGCGAAACCTCTTCATTAATATCTGTCACAATAGTGACATCTATAGGTGGTTAGTAGTCATTACCTGCTTCGGTGATAGATCAAAGACATGACAAAATACATATTACGGGGTCATTATTAAATTGTCAACCTGTAATATAAGATTGCAAAAACTGATTTACAATGAAAACTAATGGACCTTTTATTCAATATATCATACACAGTCAGATTCAGGTTCTGTAAGGGAAGCTACCGTATAAGCAGGGGTCACTATGGGACATAATACTGTGTGCAGGGGCCACTATGGGACATAATAGTGTGTGCAGGAGCCACTGTGGGGAATAATACTGTATACTGGGGCCACTATGGGGTATAATACTGTGTGCAGGGGCCACTATGGGACATAATACTGTGTGCAGGGGCCACTATGGGGCATAATACTGTGTACAGGGGCCACTATGGGGCATAATACTGTGTACAGGGGCCACTATGGGGGATAATACTGTGTACTGGGGCCACTATGGGACATAATACTGTGTACTGGGGCCACTATGGGACATAAAACTGTGTACTGGGGCCACTATGGGACATAAAACTGTGTGCAGGGGCCACTAAGGGCATAATACTGTGTGCAGGGGTATGAAGGATCTCGCCTGGCCAAAGCCACTTTGACCCAGCCTCTGGCCTACCTGGCCTTGCCACAGGCAAAACTGCTATCACCTTCTTACCTTTACCTTCCTCTCTCACCCTGAGAGAGGGACCGGGTCTTATAGGATAATATGAGACGAGCTTTCTAAAGTTTTATATTTATTAACCCAAGAGGGTCGATACTAGACAACCAGCATACATAGAGTTCACTGAACCCAGATACCCCCTGCTAAGAATAACGAAGTTAGCACAATCATGATAATGCCGTGCCCAGGTTGAGACAAAGGGATGAGCCAAGCTACCTCCAGGGGGGAATTAGGCTTGGACAATTGGACACTGTCTCTGTCATCTTGCTAATCAGGTCGACTAAATTAACAGGGCAAAAGGGAAATATCTGAGAAGGCAGTGAAAAAACCCCCATAACTCTGGGCCATTCATCACAAAGGGCCACTATGGAGCATAATACTGTGTGCAGGGGTCACTATGGGGCATAATATTGTGTGTGCAGGGGACACTATGGGGGATAATAATGTGTGTGCAGGGGCCACTATGTAGCATAATACTGTGTGCAGGGGCCACTATGGGGGATAATACTGTGTGTGCAGGGGCCACTATGTAGCATAATACTGTGTGCAAGGGCCACTATGGGGCATAATACTGTGTGTGCAGGGGACACTATGGGGGATAATAATGTGTGTGCAGGGGTCACTATGTAGCATAATACTGTGTGCAAGGGCCATTATGGGGAATAACAGTGCATGCAGGAATGCGGGGGTGGGGGAGGTTGGTTGGTTGGGGTCTTTGGGGAGGAGTGTTGGTCAGTTGGGGTCTTCAGGGGTGCAGTCAAGGGGGGGCATGTTAAAAGTTCACCCCGCTATTCCTAGTTATGCCAGTGCATCAAGCTATATGGTAATGTGGGACCACTCAGCACCCCCAGACTGAGCACGATAGTTCTGCATTTCAGGTCCAGTTCTGGGTGGCAGGTAGCAATTTCAACTTTATCTGCATCCTTAGGACTCAGATAAAGTTCAATACAATGGTGGAATATAGAGCTATTAGCTCTGTGCTCCACCATTCAGGCTTCGGCTGATGATGTCTGCAGCGGGAAGGCAGAACGGGCACCAAGCTGGAGATGTCACTGCAGACAAATCTGTGGGAATGGGAGTAGGTGAGTATAGCTTTTATTTTATTTATTTTTTTATTTCTATGTAATATACTGATTACGCTGGGTTCACACCTGCATTTGGGGTCTCCGTTCTATGGTTTCCGTCTTCTGCATGCCAGAAGACGGAAACCATAGACCGGGTCCGGCCGTGCGCGGCGGTGAGCGTTTTAGGCTCTCCGCCGCGAAACCGGATTTTTTTATCCGGACACAGAGTACTGCATGTCCGACTCTGTGTCCGGATTATAAAACCCGGTTTCGCGGCGGAGAGCCTAAAACGCTCACCGCCGCGCACAGCCGGACATCTCTCTCACCCATTCAAATGAATGAGTGAGAGAGACTCCTGCAGGTTTCCGTATCCTGCCTGTGTTTTAGGCAGGAAACGGAAACCTAAGTACGGAGTGCCGGGCCGCAGATGTGAACGAGCCCTTAAATGTGGGGGCTACTTGAGGGAGCACTATATTGTGTGGGGAAATTGAGGGGGCATTTGTGAAACCTTTGACTAGGGCGAGGGATAAGCCGCTTTCATACACATTTTATTCCTTGTTCGAACCAAGAATCTCGGTTACTCAGCAGCTCCATGCACATTAGGCTCGGTTTACATTTGCATTCGGGGACTCTGTTCCCCTGTCCGCATGAAAAATACAGTGCTTTTTTTTGCGCGGAACCAAGAGGAAATCACACGGACCCCATTATAGTCTGTGGAGTCTGCGGGTTTCCTAAGGTAACCACTTTTTTATACGAATTAGGTTTCCATTTGGCAAACGGAAACCCGAACACAGATGTAAACAGGGCCTTAGATAGTCGACCAGTGAAAGTTATTCTTATTCATCGAGAATGTTGTCCCAAAGAAAAAAAAACACTTAAATTATCCTTATCATTGTATTTAATGGTATATTTTCTCTCCAATTATTCTAGATGCCAAATGGTGAAAGTCCACAGCCAAAAAATAGTTCATCTTCCACGACATCATTCAGTGCATTCATTGACCCAAGGCTGCTCCAGTTCTCACCTCCAACAAGCCCTACATGTTCCCGTGAGTACATGGGAGAAAGATGCGGCTCTGCAGATGATAGCCGTCACTTATGTGCAGTCCAAACATATCATAAAACTGTTCATTCTGATTCTAACCCTGCCGTCACTCATGGCAGAAGCGACACATTTCTACCCCTGCGGGACAATTGGCCGCGGCCCATAAGGCATGCACATTTATGATGCAGATAAGCTGTAGCATCTGTGGCCCATCTCTCAAACCAAGGTCCAAAAGACTGGTGGAACGGGGCCAAACGCCGGCAGTAACCATCGCAGCACAGTATGACATGATACGCATAAGTTAAAGTTTCTGCATGTATAAGTATTCTACGGTATTATAATATACACTTTTTATCTCATTGCAAGTCGTTTTTATTTCTAATGTGACCTTGTCCTTTACATTTAGCGAGTGGCACAAAAGTTGAGCCTTTCCGCAGAGAAAATGCGAGGAAAGGATCGGTTGTCAATGTTAATCCAACAAATATTCGACCTCAAAGCGACAGCCCGGAAATTCGCAAGTATAAAAAGAAATTCAATTCGGAGATCCTGTGCGCTGCGCTCTGGGGTGAGTATACAGACTACAAAATCTGGAATCTGAATATTTTATGACTATATTTAAAGGTTATATAGACCTCTGGGCAGTAAATATATATATATATATATATATATATATATATATATATATATATATATATATACAATGGTTAATTCCTCTTACTTGTTTCTTGCCAGATAATGAGGGGCCATCCCCAATTCTCAGTTGTTTGCACCGACTTCCCTTTGTGTGTATATTCTGTATATCAGTAGTTACAAGCTGTTTTCCAGGCTAGGGCATCATTCACATTTCTGCTGATTGCTATTGAAATATGTCAACACTGTGCTGACAGATACGCCACTAACAGCTTAGCTGAGCTACTATGATGCAATTTTGCTACACTAAATTCTGGAAGAGTTAGTTTTCGATACAGTACATGCTGACAACCATAAAGTTCCAAAAACAATATGTTCCCCACAATGCACAGCTCTAGAACAAGCTGTGCAAGGCGCTAAACCTACAGAGAAATCTAAAGCATTTGGGTTTAGAAACCAGTAGGATGTAGTTATGTAGTGAATGCAACTTTTGGCTACCTTATTTTATTTTTTTTTATGTAGTTTATGAGCCCCACATAGAGATCACAATGTACATATTTCCCTATCAGTATGTGTTTGGAATATGGGATGGAAATCCATGCAAACACCGGGAGAACATACAAATTCCTTGTAGATGGTTTTTTGCCCTTGGCAGGATTTGAACACCAGGACTCCAGCGCTGCAAGGCTGCAGTGCTAACCACTGAGCCACCGTGTGGCCCCACTATTGGCTATCTTACAGACTTTAAAGGGGTTCTGCTACAAAAAATAATTACCCTTTATGCACAGTATAAAGGATATATGCCTAATTAGTGGAGGTCCAAGACCCCCCACCCAATCCTGAGAATGGGGAGTATTTTCTTCCGATTGTGCATTGGACAGACGGAACCTGTGCTCACATTCACGGTCATAAATAGCCAAGTGCTTTACACTTTATTTCAATTATCTCTGGAGCCCCTATTGAAGTGACAAGGAGGGCTGTCCACTAAGTGACACACAGGGGCATAATTTAAGGGTGCAGTAGCACCGAGGCCCAGGAGTCTTAGAGGGCCCATAAGCACTGGTATCAGTATTGAGATTGCATCTTCCATCTGGCCCATAAGACAAGGAGACTCATAGATCACCCTAACCACATTAAGGTGGATTAAACTCCTTATCACCCATAACCATCACTATCAAGAATTCGCTGTAGGCCCCTGGACAAAAGTTTGCACCTGGCGCCCTCAAGACTTGGTAACACAACTACATTCAGCTTGGCTAGGGAGAAGCACCCCTTTTTCTCAGGATAGGTCAGACCCCACCAATCAAGTATCCTAGGAACAGAGGATATATTTCTTCATGGCTTAAGCCCTTTAAAGTGGTTGTCCCAAAATTTAAAGTTCACCCAAGTCTCTGATCTGTGAGGATCCAACTGGGTGCACCAATCATAAAAAACAGGGTCCTGTGTCCACTCGAATTAATGGGGGTCACAGTCAAACCATCGATCCTATGGATGGGTGATAAGTCTAAATCTTGGGATCAGTGCTGAGTATCTGTACTAATAAAGCGTCTTATCTTCGAGATGTCAAGTGAAATATTTTGATATTCTAAGTTTCAGCAAGACAACTTTTGGCAGGAGAACTTGCAATCCGCACATGTTAGTAGTATTTGATAATTGGGACTATACAGTGTATTACATAACCATTGATCTTTTTCTCCTGTGTTTTATTTGGTGACATAGCTGGTTCTACCTATATCCAGCAGAATTAGTGAGCCGCTTGTAAGAAAAAAATCCAGAGTCAATATTGAGTTTCGGTAGGCCTGGATATTGTACGGAGAGTGAAGATTATCAGGACGGCACATAATGGAGCTGTTTGTTCAGTGAATAAAGCGATGATAACAGCCATGAATTTCTTTTTATTTCTACTCATTCTGTAATTTATCAAGCAAGTGCATTTGCAGATAACGTAATGATTAATTAAAGAGGGGATATATTTTATTATCTAAATAGCTGAAATTATTTTACCTAACCACCCTATATAGGCCATGTACAATATGTGACGGTTGAGTATTTTTAAAAGAAATGGGGCCCAAATATTTACAAAATGTAGTTCTCCCAAAAAACTATTTCTGAAATGCTAAGGCCCTGTTCACATTTTCATTTGGGTTTCCATTCAGGGAGTCTACTTAGGGACCTCATGAATGGAAACCTATCTGCATAAAAAAGCAGTTACCTAAGGAAACCTGAAGGCCCCATACACTATAATAGGGTCCATGTGGTTTGCGTTCGGTTTCTGCATGACTGCAGGACTTTTCTCTCTGCATATTTCATGCAGATAGGGGAACGGAATGGCCCAAATTCAGATGGAAACCGGGCCTAATAGGAAATTTGTCGATACACAAAAAAGGACACACCAATGATTTATGAATTAGTGTATTGTTTTTCACGCAGCTGCCGCTACTTTTCTCAACCTGTGGGGGGGTCAGTGTCTGCATGTCTCTAACCCTTTACAAACTATAATCAATATCTGATGTTCCCCAAATTTTCCCCCTTTCCCCACCACCATCCTGCCTTGCCACTAGAGATGAGCGAACAGTGAAATATTTGAGATTCGTTTCGAGTAGAGCCTCAATATTCGACTACTCGATGGAATATCGAATACCATTATAGTCTATGGGAAAAAATGCTCGTTTCAGGGGAACCACTATCCGACTAAAGGAGAGTCACCAAGTCCACGAGTAGCAGGAGGAGAGTGTTTAGGAGGAGCGTTGTGCAGTTAAAGTGCACGGACCCCATTATAGTCTATGGGGTTCATGCGCTTTAACTGCACAGTGCTTGCACTTGTGCTGATAAAAAGTAAGCTCCCTTGTAACAGCAAACTGCCAGTTCTCCTGACTAGCAAGGACAAGCCTGCTGCAGAACCAGCGTTGATTTGACACAGGCTCGTCTTTGCTAGTCGGGAGAGTTGGCAGCTTGCTGTTACGAGGGAGCTTACTTTTTCTCATAGGAATGAATTGACCAGCGTTGATTGGCCAGTGTACAGCATTCGGCCAATCAATGATGGTCCTGCCAGAGGCTCATCTGTGAGGAGGCGGAGTCTAAGATCGGACCACAATGGAGACTGCTGTGGTCCGATCTTAGACTCCGCCTCCTCACACACGAGCCTCCGGCAGAACCAGCGTTGATTGGCCGAATGCTGTACACTGGCCAATCAACGCTGGTCAATTCATTCCTATGAGAAAAAGTAAGTTCCCTCGTAACAGCAAGCTACCTGCTCCTAGCAAGGATGAGCCTGCTGCTGAACAAGCATTGATTTGTCAAATGCTATACACTGTATAGCATTCGGCCAATCAATGCTGGCTATGAATTGAATATTTACTGCGAATAGCTAGTAGTATTCAATCGAGTATGAATATTTTGAATACCGTAGTATTCAATCGAATACCTACTCTCTACTTGCCACCTTTGTAGCCAACACCACCTTTCTATGCCATGACTGACCATTGGGTATACCATTACCCTTATCGAAAGTGTTTGCACTGATAATAGTAAACTGTCAATGACAGTATCAGGCTGTGTAGGGACATACTGTCTTCACCAGGGGAATAGTAATGTGTTGTTGTCACGTATATATGGGCTAAATGGACATTTTTAGTAGAGTACAAAGATTTCCATATAGGGAGAGATATTGGATCCTCTACAGATCTTCTATAAATCTAGTGATGTCTCAAATAATTGTAAACTTCTTCTTTCCTTTTGTTCTCTGTCCAGCCCAGGCAACCATGATGGTTTTTCCTAATAACTGCAAGGTTTGCTGCTGAGATTCCTTTGACTCCTCTCTTCTGTAGCCATCATCTATAACCACTGAAAAAATCAGACCACAACCCAAATTCTACAATAAGTATGGACACAAGAATTATAAATACAGATCTCCAATCTATTGCAATATCCAGATTAATACCCAATACAGACCCCTATAATAGAATCCCAAATCCCAAAACAGACCCCTATAGGAACACAGACCCAAACTACACCTCCTAAATAAATCTACTGTAACTCTTTCCATAGAGTCATCAGTATGGTCTACGCACTTGCTCGGTTCATGATAGAATAATGAATAGAGGTAAATCAAGGCAATGTAATTTTCTGCTAATAATATAGTTTGTAAATGACTCTAATAATTCAGTCTCTTCTGTCATGCTGAGCGAATGAGTTGCTTACTTTAGCTTATGACACATGATCATGGTTTCTTGGCCTTAGATTATCCACTTAGGACTGTGAATTGTAAACTCGCTGCAGTGAAATCCTAAGAAGTATATTAAAATTATCAATATGGGAAAAATGACTAAACAACCAGAGAACATTATTCTCCTTAACAGAGAACATTGCTCTCATTTTTCCCTCTATAAGACTCCTGCGGCAGTAAGATGTTAGTATAAATCTATATACCTCTTCTACGATGCCCATGTGAGTCGTGCGGTTCATTTCATGTACACTACGTCTTGTTATTTCAGGTGTAAACTTGTTGGTTGGAACAGAGCATGGTCTATGGCTTCTGGACAGGAGCGGACAAGGAAGAGTTTACTCCCTTATAAGCAGAAGACGCTTCTACCAAATGGATGTTCTGGAAGGACTGAATATTCTTATTACCATTTCAGGTGGGGGATGGTTTCCATGTTCCAGGTTTCATCTTTTTGGAGAATATCTCAGCAATATAAGGCTTTATACAGATTTGTGTTTTATGGTTTTGTAATATGGCATCCATAATATGGACCTGCTTTTTGTACAGAGGCATCCTTGAGAAAAAAAACTGAAACTATCGTTAGTAGAGATGAGCGAACAGTAAAATGTTCGAGATTCGATATTCGTTTCGAGTAGCCCCTCAATATTCGACTACTCAAATCGAATATCAAACCCTATTATAGTCTATGGGGGGGAAAATGCTCGTTTCAGGGGTAGGCAACGTTCGATCAAATTATACTTACCAAGTCCACGAGTGAGAGTCGGGCTGGATCCTCCGAGCAGTCTTCTCCGTGCAGCGTCCCTGCGGCGTCTTCCAGCTCTGAATTCACTCTGCCAGGCATCGGGCCTGGGCAGAGCCGACTGCGCATGCCCGCACTACAAGCAGACATGCGCAGTCGGCTCTGCCCAGGCCCGATGCCTGGCAGAGTGAATGAAGAGCTGGAAGACGCCACGGGGAAGCTGCACGGAGAAGACTTCTAAAGGTAGGAGAAGAACCAGCATTGATTGGCCGACTGTATAGCATTCGGCCAATCAATGCTGGTTCTGCATCGAACTTTTACATTCGAATAGCGAGTGGTACTCTATCAAGTACGAGTATTTCGAATACCGTAGCATTCGATCGAATACCTACTCGATCGAGTACTACTCGCTCATCTCTAATCGTTAGCATACAGATTTCATGCACATAACTTTGCCATATGCATGAGACACTGACCATACACATTAATATCAGCCAAACCTGCCCATTTTAGCATAACTGACCATTTATTTGGTTTGGGGGTCTTTTGAATCTATCACTTTCCCCCAGATGTTGGAAGGTAATAAAATTGGGCTGTTTGATTCCAACATGACCCATCCTTTTGTTCTCTGGAAAGATAAGCCAATACCATTGGGCTTTGTCAGAGCCTTTCTCCCCTTTCACCAGTTAAATACCTCTTCAGATGGCGTTATGGTGACCACCTAATAAGGCTAGCTTCACATCTACATTCGAGTCTCCACCGCACATTCTGCCTAAACTCTGCGGAGAGAAAATTCCTGCACGGAGGACTCTTCAGTATAAAACCAATGGAAACCGACGGACACCTATATTCTATGGGGTCCACAGGTGTGCTCAGGTAACCACTTTTTAAGCAGACAGGCTCTCCGTCTTGTGGATCCGAATGACGGAGAGCTGAAGACTAGTGAGAACCTAGCGTCACTCTAGGGTTGAAAAAAATAAACCAAAATATTTCCCTTTAAGACAAGAGATGGCTTCTTGGGGATTGTCACTGTATATGGCTTTCCAGCAGTTTATATGGACAGACATCTTTGCTTGAATAAGTCTTTAATTTTGTATTCCCTACATAGGCCCCACGTGCACATTTCACACCAGTAAACCTTACAATGATGATAAGTCACTGAATACTGCTGCACTTATTATCTATTCATTTTACTAGACAGCTACAATACGTGTCTGTGTCATTTAAGGCAAGAAGAACAAGCTGCGGGTTTATTACTTATCATGGCTGAGGAATAAAATCCTACGGAATGATCCAGATGTAGAGAAAAAACAAGGCTGGGTCTCTGTTGGTGACCTGGAAGGTTGTGTACACTACAAAGTTGGTAAGTGCATGTATAATATAGTATCGTCTTATGACCTACATGCCCCACGTTGCAAAAACGTGGCCTTTTATGTTGCAGATTTTGTTGCGTTTTTGCACCGGAGCCAGGAGTAGAAAATAGAAGTATAAGAGCTTGCTATATCTTTTCCATTCTTTTTGTTTCCATTCTTGGCTTTGGCTCAAAAAACCGCAGCAAAATCTGCAAAGTAGGGCCTAAGTTTTAAAAGGGATTTCTGGAACTTAGGATAAGTTATACAATTGGTGGGATATGATAACCGGAACCTCCACTGATCAGCTAGTTGAAGTGGCTGCAGCATTCAGGTGAACACTGCAGCCACTTTACCATACATTGCACGATATAGGAATACAGCACTGTGCAAAAGTTATAGACAGGCATGGGGAAAATGCTGCTTCAAAAATAGAAGTGTTAATAGTGTCTTTTTTCCAATTATCAAAATTAAGTGAAATAACAAAAGAGAAATCAATATTTGGTGCTACCATCTAAGAGGAGTCCTGGAATTAATGATATGTCCCCCACAGAGCCCTGATCTCAATATCATCCAGTCTGTCTTGGATTACATGAAGAGATAGACGGATTGGACAGAAGATCTGTGCTTGGTTCTACAAGATGGCAGGAACAATCCATGTGCCAAGTTCCTCCCTGGTCATTTGCATTTGTTCTACAGAACAGTTTCCGAGCCTAGGTGTTGCAAGTACCGAGAAGAATTGATTGAAGGCAAAGGGCAAAGGTCACACCTAATATTAATGGGATTTAGATTTCTCTTTCGTGCATTCACTTCAGTTTAATAAACTCTTAGCACGTCTATATTTGAAAGCCTTCTTACCTTGTACATCCTAAGCGATGGTCCATCTCCCCTGCTCCTCTCCAGCTGGATTTCACCGAAATCCAAGAGATAGAATCGTACTGTCTGACAATTCTGAATAATTCCGATGCTTCATTCTAAAGCTTGAATAGAATCTAAAATGAGTCGGAATGAAAGGTAAACAGCATAATAGTGTTTTGTTACATTTCCAAAGCAGATGTTCACCTCGTAGCACAATAAAAAGAAAACCTGGTCATTTGCATTTGTTCTACAGAACTGTTTTCGAGTCTAGGTGCTCCCAAATTTTTAATCCAACTAATTCCAGGAAAAGCCTGATTACAATATAAATACCGCGCGGGCCGCCGCACATTTACAGTTGATTGCATAAAATTAGTGTAATAAAACAATTGAGCAAGTGATAATGTGTACTGCTTAATAGGCAGGAATAAAGTTTTTTTTTTTTGTTGTTGCAAATAAATGAAATTACTAGATCATTTTCTTACATTCATTGTAAATTCAGATGCCATTAAATTGTTTACTACAGTGCGAGCCATCCGAGGTGACACTGGCATATTTCTCACACAAAAAAAAAAAATCTAAATCATCTGATAATCCAGGACAGTCAATAACTATACAGGGCTTCAATTGTTCTCGATGATTGGATACAACTGAATTTAGTTAGGCCTTGTTCACACAATGGGTTATTTACTGGATTCATTTTTTGATGGTCCATTTTAAGGACTGTGAAAAAACAGGATATGGCCTATTTTTGTCCGTTTTCATGGATTCCTCAATAGACTCAAGTCTATGAGGGATTCGTGAAATGGATGATCCATGGCGATCAAAATTGTCCTTTTTCAGAGTCGTCTTGCATGACGTTTCTTTGATGCCAAGTAGTTTGGGAAACCATGCTGCCAGTAACTAGTACCAGGCAGTGGCGTAACTAGGAATGTCTGGGCCCCGTGGCGAACGTTTGACATGGAGCCCCCCCCCCCCCCCCAACGACGCCACCCCACACACACATGATTATACCCCATAGTGGCCCCTGCACACACAGTATTATGCCCCATAGTGGCCCCTGCACACAGTATTATCCCCCATAGTGGCCTCTGCACACAGTATTATCCCCCATAGTGGCCTCTGCACACACAGTATTATGTCCCATAGTGGCCCCTGCACACACAGTATTATGTCCCATAGTGGCCCCTGCACACAGTATTATGTCCCATAGTGGCCCCTCCACACAGTATTATGCCCCATAGTGGCCCCTCCACACAGTATTATCCCCCATAGTGGCCCCTGCACACACAGTATTATGTCCCATAGTGGCCCCTGCACACAGTATTATGCTCCATATGTTTGTATCCTCCCCAAGAGGAGGATACAAACATAAAAAACACTGTTACTTACCTATCTTCGGCTCTGCTGCACTCCCCACTGATGTCAGCCATCTTCAATGACGTATGGGACGTTACATGGCCTGGGCCTGTGTCACAACAGATATGGACGCAGGCCCCAGTCATGTGACATCAAGGACGCGTCACACTAGTAGGCCCGAAGCCTGCCTGGAGCATGGAGAGGTAAGTAAATGAGCTACTCCAGCCGGTAACCACCTATTAAAAAACGCAGCGGTAGCAGCTGTCGCCAGTCCCCTTATGTCCCAGGCCCTGTGGTAGCCGCTACTTCTGCTACCCCGGTAATTACACCACTGGTACCAGGCAAAGATCAATAAGCGTTACATTCATTTACTGTTAATTGGCAGGCTGCCGCAGCATGATGGTTGGTGGCGACGCACGAGTGTTACACCTAGAACAGCCAAGAACAGCTGATCAGTGGGAGTGCCATATGTTTCACCCCTGCTGATCAGATATTAATGTCCACATGGTATCGTTCTCAGCTAGCACCAAGTGTTGGAATTATACAGTGGATGGAGCTGTAAGTAGACACTGTGTAGTGGCCATGCCTTAGTACTCCCCTTTCCTTGAACGGCACCAAGCTGCAGTAATCAGGATCGGCCACTATACAGCAGACCAGTAAGATACTGATGGCCTATCTTGAGGATAGTTCATCAATAGGAAATGCCTGAAAGCCCATAAAACCCCTTTAAACTTGCCTTCAGAGGTTTTGAGTTGTTTCAAATATGTTTCCAAGTCCATCAAGAAATAATACTAAATTACTGTTTAGGACAGCAGTTCTCAAAGTGTAAGGCCCAGTTCACATCTGCGCTCGGATTTTCGTTCGGGAGGTCCGCTTCGAGACCCCCCAAACGGAAACCTAATCCGTATAAAGAAGTGGTTTCGTGGTTAAACTATAATGGGGTCCACGTGGTTTCCATTCGGCTTCTACCCAAGGAGGGCAAAAGATGCAGAGAGAGGAACAGAATCAGACATGCAGGGCTTTGTACAAAATGTCACGGTGGAGAGACTGCATACGGACATCGGTGGTTTGCTTTAAAAACCCATTCCCGCGCAGCTTTGCCAGGCTTTTCGATGGAGGGCAACAAACGCCCCTTAATGAAAAGAATGGGAATGAGACCTAGCAGTGCTGGCTTTGTTCACGTTGTATATGTTTGTTTTACTGTCATGTATGTTACAGGGGAGATTTAGTATTATATGGTGGCTACTCAGATGAATGGGAACCCATGTAATACAAGGTTGGCCGTGGTCTGCCAGAATGAGCTCTCGCACAGTTCTCTGCTCTTACTAATGGAAAAGGTTCCCAAGTGGAACCTCTCGATCAGCCCAGGCCCTGCTAGAAGGATCCTGGTCTCATTGAGGGGTCATAGGGATGGGCACTGGGGACAGTTATGGGTTGTATTAGACATTGTTACCTGTATTACTATATAAATGGCAGTTATATATTCCTATGGCTGCAACACTTGTGTCAAATGTAAAAAAAAAAAAAAAATCATAGCAAAGATTAGCAATAAATGAATGAATTAACAAATGATTTCATGCTCAGTCCAGGCAATAGAAGTGTGCTGACCTACAAATCTTCAAGTGTATTTTCACGGCAAGGTTCATTGTACATAGTTTGTTATCATGTGTATAGCTGGGTTGGGGGTCTATATCTATCAGATAAATGGAGGCAGGCACTAAGACCAGATTCATATCGACTGGACCAAGTTTCATATGTGTGTTTAGTCCATATATCTGTGTAAGAGACAGACAGCAAGGCTGTGAAGGTCAATTGTGTCCAATAGTCTCCAAGTGTGTGTACTCTGCAATACAAACTGAGGCTACGGTCCCACGTAGTGCGTTGCAGAAAAAAACGCGTTGGAAACACATTGTGGTTTTACCCACAGTGCGTTTCACAGAAAGTCAGCATAGTTTTCCTATGTGGATTTTCTGCTTTCATTTAAACCTATAAGGAAACCACCGTCATTTCCATAGGAATAATTGACATGTTGCAATTTCCAAAAAACGCAACAGTTTTGGAAATCGCAACATTTGCGCTGCGCATATTCTTCTGCAACATGTGGATGGGATTCGCTAGTGTTGACTGTTGACTGTTGACTTCTACGTCCCTTTACTACCCATCCCTCCTGCCATCTCCAAATTCATTTGGAAATAATACACAATTTTCCCTAGTAATGGAACATTTTGCAAACGTAACATTGTCTAGGTATTTATTAAGGAGTTCACTTTCAGGAAGAACACTTAAGATAATGTTTCTTCTTCTTCATGATGTTTCTTTTTTTTTTTCACTGCAGTTAAATATGAAAGAATAAAATTCCTTGTTATTGCTCTGAAGAACTCGGTGGAAGTGTATGCATGGGCGCCAAAGCCATACCATAAATTTATGGCTTTTAAGGTGAGTCATCCATCATTTCTGTATAAAATGTGCCAGTTGTGCACTGAACAGTGTCAGTCCAACTACCGTTAAATTGCGCTTTCCAAAATACACTTTCTCCTCTTCCTTCTTCTTTCCCCTAAAAGTGTTTCCTCATTTAATTTCATTTCCCATTATTGCACTTTTCTATAACTCATGTTCGGACTCTAGCAGCGACTTGCTCCAGCAGAAATTAACCACTGCTGAGACGATTCACACAATGCTCCTATGCTAAGTCATTGATTTATTTTCAGTCTTACGATGGCAGTTTGGTCATTTATCTACCTATGCACACGTTTCAATGACCAGGTTATTACTCGGGTATATGGCTTTATAGGTTTTTGGTGATACTTTTTGCCATTTTACAACTCTGGAGTGACTATCTATCTAGAAATTTATCACGGGGACAGGAAAATATAACATTTTACCCTGACCTTGTATACCCCGGTCCAGGCAAAGTGGGAAGGCCCCTGTAAACCAGCACCCAGGGCTCTCTGCCCCCCACATCTGTATGGACAGCCTAATATAGATGTAAGCTCTTTAGTAGTGCAGAGATGTAGACTAAGCCAAAGAACTACAATATGGATGGAGTATCACTGCCTAGTGCAAAGAAAGACTAAGCGTAGTGTTGGCCAGTGGGACAGCAAGACACATAAGCTCCTACCCTTTAAGTTTCTATATGTTCTTCAGAGTAGGCCAAAAGAAGATGTGGGCCCACTTGTTTTAGGATGGGTCAACATCTACATTTGTAGTCTATTACAGCATGAAAAGAATGGATTAAACAATAAAGAAAGAGCTATCTAATGATGGACATCAATGGCTCACAAGGGACCTCATTGGGTGTGTTGGGTATTTGTTGTTTTCTCTGTGACTCCGGTTGAAAAAGTGGTTCTTGCAGGAATTTTTTTGTCAGCGGTTCTCCATTGACTCCTTTCCAGAGACTTTGAGGCCTTGCAGATGTGAACATAGCCTTAGGGCTAAATCATGGAGCAGAATATAAGGTTCACCCATGTACTGTTATAGATAAGCACCAAATTTCATTACCAAGGCAGCAAGCAGGAATCCAAAACAAACTGTGCATTGGACAAGGCAGACAAAGTTCACTTGTTGGCTGAAGTGAGAGGCAAGTAGTGAGCACTGACAATTTAAGAAGAGATAGCCATTATACATATGTAACTGAGCAATGTAGAGGAAGAGTGGCTGTGGGGAGTGGGAAGATGGCCACCAGATGAGGTCATTCAGAACACAAAAATATTGGCTTCATGTGCCTAAATAATACCTCTATAAAACACAAGGAGTACCACAAAATAATGACCAATACTACCAAACAAACCCAAAGAATGCCTGTAATGTTTTTTGTTGCTCTGTTTGAACACTGAGCAGGTCCTGGGCTTCCTATATACAGGTCATCAGCCCACACAGGTTTGTTGGCTATTTTGACTCTGTCCTGTGACTTTGTCCTCATTAGCTTCTAACTTTTTCTTACTATCGTATTACTGACCTCTGATATTTGGCTTCCCTTGTGACTACTCTTTTGGATTATGATTTTGTACTGCTTTGTCTCTCTGGCATTGACCCTTGCTTCCTGACTTCGCTTCTGTGTTGTTTTGTCATTTCTTGTTCTGTGTGACATTCATTTCAGAGAAGGGATCTCCGCCCAGTTTCTCCTGTCATTAGGACATTTGTCTCAAGTAGGTAGGGACAGGGGCAGGGATGAGTTTAGGACTCAGTATCTCTGTCTTCCCCTTCTTCCATTGTTCCATCAGCAGCACTAGGGAAATGCACAACTAGCTTTGCCTTACAATACCACAATACTGCTATACAGACTTCAAATAATTACATTGTGGAATATAAACCTGCACTTCATATTTAACTTGTGGTTCTAATATCCTCATCAGCTTTATGGTCAGCTCACCCCTGTTGTACCTGAATACAAAATGGCCATCAAGGTTTACTCATAAACTCAAGCCTAATGTTGGCCATCATCCAACATGCATCAGGGGCCCCTGACTCTCCACTAATGTAAGATGGCAGGGAGATAAGAATTGGGTTGTTGGATCATAAGATTCCCACTTCTTTTGCTCTGTTAGGAGGTAAGACACTACTAGAAATGTTTCATTCTCCCCATTAAGAACATACGCTCACTCAGGCAAACCCAGCACGCATGTGTAATGGGGTGGGGGAAGTCAGCAGAGATAATTGTCGGACAATCAAGCATTAAGCCAACAGCTATCTAGTGTGTACAGCTAGCTTAAAAAATGGCCCAATTTGAATGCTTTGCCTTTGCCCTCTGTCTTGGCTGGTGACCTGCATTTGTAATACTTTACCCCTGACGCCAGAGAATTTAGCTAGAAATCGCTCATCCAAGGGCGAACCACAGTTATTAATTAGGAGGTGACGCTAATAGACTGCATTGAGGGGATAGATTAAGCTTCTAAATATACATAATATCTGCATCTTATCTCAATGCAACATTAAACATTGGCATCAAAGATATTACAAATGAATATAAGGTTTACGTGGTGGCTTCCTGTGCGCTCACTACTGAATGATCTAGAAAAGGACTGCTCTTCAAATAAAATCATTTCAGCAGAAAGCCTGGTACAGCCAACACTACAACCCAAAGCTATAACCTTCAAATCAAAGGTTAGTGATGTGAGACTGTGCTCCTTCTATCTGAGTATCAGCGCAGGGATCAACGGCGGGCGTCACACAAGCTGCGAGGTCCTAGATCAAACTGATTGGAAGTCTTTGGAGTTCTGAGATAGAATCCCCTGAGCTGCCTTCAAACAACAGAGATTTGAGGATATAGGTACCAGGGGATTTGAGAAGAAACAGATAGTGGGAACATTGTTCTAGGAGACATCCTATTTTCAATCAGGTTTATTTTATTATATGGTTATTGCTTTATTTCCACACAATCTTTCATGAGGAATGGAAGTCAGACAACGATGGCTGTTATGGAAAAAAAAAAAAAAAAAAGTCTTGTCTCTGATCTATAATAAGCCATTTGACCTAGATTACAGAATGTAATGGTCTGAGGGATGTTTGGAAGGGGTTAAAATTTTGTCTCGATGCTGGCTACGTATATCAATATACTGTATATGGTTTTTACAAAAGGGCTTTGTAGATCCGTTACAGGTGCAGCATTGCTTACTAGAGATAATAAGATTTTACGGTTAACCCTATAGTTATCTACTACTTCGATTTACTTTATCTGTTCATTCCGAATTTGTCAGCTATACAGGCAGAGCTGTTTGAGAAAATGCAGAAGACTACATGATGGCACATCTATGGACTACATGTCTGCTGTGTGCCGCCATAACACGGACAAACGTCAACCAATGGAACGCCACAGTGTATAAAACCATCAAAAATAGAATCTCTATATACCGCCATATGAAATCCAAAGCATTTAGAGTTGCATTGATTCCTCACGCACCTCTATGGGTTCCCTATTATGACTTTGTGCAAACTTGTCCCATGATATGACCATGTGCATGATGTCTAGCTCTGCACAACAACACCATTCGGGTTCTGTAGAAATCTGAGCTGAAAAACCTACAGACACAGTAATGGCAACCTTAAGTAACATTAGTAAATTGCAAAACATCATGAATTATAACTAGAGATGAGCGAACAGTGAAACGTTCGAAGTCCGATTCGAGTAGCCGCTCAATACTCGACTGTTCGATCGAACATCAAACCCCATTATAGTCTATGGGGAATAAATACTCGTTTAGGGGGAAACCAATGTTCGACTCAGGAGGGTCACCAAGTCCACTATGACACCCCAGGAAATGATGCCAACAGCTCTGGAATCCAACTGGGACAGCAGGGGAAGCATGTCTGGGGGCATCTAACATGCCCAAGTTACTGTATTACGTCGGGATCCCTGTCAGCTTGCGATATACGCAAACTGACTTTTCCCCATAGGAATGCATTGACCAGTGCTGATTGGCCGAATGCCATACAGAGTACAGCATTCGACCAATCAACGCTGGTTCTGCCAGAGGCTCGTCTGTGAGGAGGCGGAGTCTAAGATCAGACCAGAATGGAGACTGCTGTGGACCGATCTTAGACTCTGCCTCCTCCGGCAGAACCAGCGTTGATCGGCCGAATGCTGTACTCTGTATGGCATTCGGCCAATCAACGCTGGTCAATGCATTTCTATGCCGAGATGTAGCAGTGCTGGCCGAGCGCTCAGCACTACTACACTGGAGATGAAGCAGAGCTGAGTGTGCGCTGAACCCTGCTGCACACTCAGCTCTGCTGCATCAGAGATGAGCTGAACCCTGCTGCACACTCAGCTCTGCTGCATCAGAGATGCGCTAAGCCCTGCTGCATACTCAGCTCTGCTGTATCAGAGATGTAGAAGAGCTGAGTGTGCGCTGAGCCCTGCTGCACACTCAGCTCTGCTGCATCTCAGCAGCCTTTCTTAAGGCAATTCCTACGTGTTAGCATGTTTGCGTTTTAATGATAGGATCACTTTAAATAATCCACCTAAGCCCTCAATTGGATGCTGAGACAGAGCACTGACTGGCTCTGCTTTCCAAGTGTGTGATTTCGGGGCAGTCTCAGCCACAGTTTGGCTGATCGGCATAGCAGACTTAGCAGATCTGGGCATTGGCTGGTGAGCAGAAAACAATTGTCACTGGAGTGTGGACAGGTACAATCCTAACCCGTTACAAAGTCTCAAAATTCATCTCCAGTGATTTTCGGTGTCTAAATCCAAGTAATCGACTTTTATTATAGAGGATAACATTGTTCCATAATCTACTATACGCTATCATTTAGAAAAAAAAATAAACTCTCCTCCACTACTTCTATATGTGTCTCTATTTATGTCTCCTAGCCTAGGATTGTATTTTCCAGTTCTCTGTCTGCTTGTAGACTCGGTGACAAGTAATAATCAGACAAGCGGCCCTGGACTATTTGCTGTCACCTATGTGCTTGGAAAGTTCTAAACATTATGTTATTTGCTATTTCGTTACCGTACAACTGATTTCAGTAAAAGTTTGGAAATTGCTTGAAAACTAGAAACCGAGTGAGACACTGTCAGAACTCCAGAATCACATCCTTATTATGTCATCTCACACCAACGTCTACTCTTCATATAAAGTTTGCAGCATGTAAGACGCATAGAGGACACCACATTCTGCTCCTGCTGTGTTTCATAATAGACCCAACAAGACTTCAGTACCAAGTCACGTCACCACACTTGGGCACTAGGGTTGAGCGATCGGGATCAGAAAAGATCAGATTCCAATTGGCGATTGAGCAAATTTCACGATCGGGATCGGCTGGAAAATGATTGGAAAATCGGATTTTAAAATCGATCCTGAAATCTCAAGATCAGCTCAACCCCATTGGGCAATCGTTTCCACCAGATCTGAATTGAACAGTTTTTCCAATAACTTGCTTTAGTGACAACGAACGAGACTTTTTGATATCTGAAAGTTATTGGTCAACTTGGACATGACTATGGCGGTGCGGTGAATCAGTACTGTTTGCATAAGGCGGATATGTACCACACTACTGAATGTAATAGTTATCTTCCCTACTATTGTGTAATATTCTATTTGTCTGTTTGTGTTTCAGTCATTTTCATCGCTGCACCAAAAACCATTATTTGTAGACCTAACCGTGGAAAATGGGCAGAGGCTGAAGGTTATTTTTGGATCTGCGGTGGGATTCCATGCCATTGATGTGGACTCTGGGACAGTCTATGACCTGTATCTACCCACACATGTAAGTACTGTATTAGGATACTGTTCTATTTTTAGAGTATTTTCATATAATCCTTAGAAGATACCGATAAATTTTTGTTTTTATGATACATAAGATGAATGATATAACTCAAAGTTTCAGTAAAAATAAATCTGAGGATGCATCTCAGGTCTGTTCCTGATGAGAGAACGTGTAAGAGCTCAAAATCCTCTACATGAACAGGATATGTCCTAAATGTGCAATAGATGTGGGTCCCACCTCCCCAGAATGGGAGCCATGCACTTGCCTAACCATTTTTTTTTAACTTCCATACAACTAAATGCAGCAATTTTTTCATTCACATTGATTGTGCCACCAGGTATAGCAAGGTTTGGGGACACACCATGTGGGTCACACCTTATTCCCCAGCAACCTATTGCTCAGCTCTGCTAATGGAGTAGCTGGGAGGAGAGACGTTGACAAAGTGATTCACTGGATCTGGAGCAGATAGGTAACATTTAGGCTGGTTGCAGATGACTGTGTGCTTCCATCAGGCCGTGAATTAAAGGGATTCTATCATTAGAATTCCCTTTTAAGTGCACATGGGAATAGCCTTTAGAAATGTTATTCTTCTTTTACCTTTATTATTCTGATCCGTGCCGCCGTTTCTGAAAAATATCTTCTTTCTTCCATATGTAAATGAGTTTTCAGACAGCACTGGGGGTGTCCCCTGTGCTGTTGGAAGACTCTCAGCGATTCCTGCATCTTCTTGTCTTCATCCAAAAGCATCAAGTGCGCATGTCCTTCGGCCATTTCCTGTGGCCGAACAGGAGAGACCACAGGAAAATGGCCGACGGACATGCAGAGTTGGCCATTTTCCTGTAGCCGAACGGGAGCTCTTTTCACAGAATGTCCATAGAGGTTTCCTCTGCAGACTCTCTGCTTCCATTATAGGGAAACTACCAACGTATCCATAGGTATAATTGACATGCTGCAATTTCCAAAACCATAACAGTTTTGGAAATCTCAGCATGTCAGTTGCGCAAGGTGTGGATGGGGTTCACTTGAATCCCATCCACCAAGTAGTGTCTGTAAAACACTACGGTTTGCACCCCATGGGACCCCAGCCTTACACAAATTTTAAGCACAGGTTTATGACTTAATCCAACTGGTGCATGCAACGAAAATAGGGCGCCGCTTAGGAAAGATTAAAGCGGACCCTCTACATGGTGTTTGTTTGCTCTTCCAGGCCAGTTCCCTACCATCTTGCTTGCCACAATAGCAGATCCTGCACAAGGTCTCGCCATCTGTTTACAATGAGAACTCTGACCCATATTTTTTGTGTTTGTTTTTTGGAACAACTTTATTGAGTACGTACATTTAGACTTGCATTGGGAAATCAGCTGCTCTGTATAATACGGTTTAGTGCGCCACATGGTGCTGAATTGCGGTAATTGTGAAGCTCCATATTACAATAATTCCGTTCTATCGCTTCTGATGGAACAAGATAGATTTCTGTTGTTCTGGCTTAATAGTAATATTCACAAACCTTTACTACACTTGTTAGCCTAGTTAGAAATATACCCACGCTGTCTATCTCATATTGCCGTACTAACATATAGTTCACAAACACAAACTTTTGGAAAGAAACATCAGTGTTCTAAAAATTTAGCATTTTCTCAGCAATTTTTAGGCTTGAAATGCACAGAAATACCAGCTGCCTAACTGCATTGATTACGCTGTGTGTGCCAGGTAATTGTCAGATACCATTGATTTCAATAGAGTTGGATTTTCTAGTAGCGGTTTATCCACTCCGCTAAATTGCTGTAAACAGCAGAAGTCAGCAGATCAAGACGGAAAAATCTGTAGTGTGGCATCCACCATTAGCATTTATTGCGGTGTTCTTCCCTCTAAATTCATATTATGGGTGGGTGAACTGGAATGGATACAAGGATCATAACACCACTGTTGGCATCGGGGTCTTATGGGCGGTAAGGATCATTGTCAACAGATGTTGTAGGAAGGTTTCCAATAAGATCATTGGTGCTTGCTCTATGGGTCAGTACAGTATAAGTAAAAGGTGATACTGGGGTCAGTGTAGTGTAAAGGACACAAGATGGTTGATGGTATCCATACTAGGGTTAGGGGCTGGGGCATATCACTGGGATTGGGCACCAGCTTCCATCAGATTTAGTACATGCTACATCTGATAGATTGTATCACTTACTAGTTCGGTATTGTTTGTATAATAGGGCGCATAAAGCTACACTAGTTCACCCCTAAACATGTCACATGACGATGGCATCACCCTGGTGCTTGAGCTTTCAAACAATGGGCATGAGAACAGTCATGTTGATTTGCAATGTATAGCATTCTGCCAATCAACGCTGGTTCTGCATCGAATTCTAACTTCAAACAGCTAGTAGTACTCGATCAAGTACGAGTATTTCGAATACCGTAGTATTCGATCGAATACCTACTCAATCGAATACTACTCGCTCATCTCTAGCTATAAGCGATAAGTTCTATGGGTTTTCTTAGTTCTACTTAAGTTCTGAATATTCTCTATTATTGTACCGGACTCTATTCCTGCTAAGAATCTGAGTAATCGGCTTCCCTACAGCAGTAAGGTAAGATTGCTTGCAGCTGCTGGTACATCCTGGACGATGGCCCAGATCTAGATGTGGAATGATTCCATATAATGATAGAAATATGCAGCGTCCTTGACACATGTAACAAATATGCTGGCAGCTTCCATTATCTTGCTTGGTTTCACCACTTATGAGAGTATGAAATACAAATTAAAGTATAAGGAATTCTTACATTGGTATTTTCTTTTGGTTAACTTAGTATTTCTTAACATTACTTCTTTTTGATTCTCTTTCTTTTTCTATTTCTTCTCCCTCTCCTCCTCCTGTCCATTCTATTCTTCTTTTTCCTTTCGACCACTCCGTCACGTCTGTATCTTTCTCCATTATCTGACCTCTTGTGATATATTGACCCTTGGGTGTCGTGTTATTTTTTGTTATGTTACAATTAGTGACATCTCCGTGTATCCTTCTTGTGTACGATGGGATCTCCCGACTTTGGGTTTATAGTAGTTAGATGGCCATTACTTGCAGGTCATCAATGGCCCTGGATGGATAACACCTCTGTAAATGAAACCATGTCCTGAAGTCATTCAAAAAGTTTCTCCAGTTTCAGACAAATATCGTTAGACAAATGTTATTGTTTGTATAATGAAATGCGGTATAATTTTCCAATATACTTTTTGTATCAATTCCTCATGATTCTCTAGATCTCTGCTTGTTGTCATTCCATCTTCTTAACGCCAGGGGACAAAAATCAGTCCACGGTCATGTGATATGCAGTCCACGGTCATGTGATATGCAGTCCACAGTCATGTGATGTACAAACAGGTTCACTAACCCCATAGACCATAATGGGGTCCATGTGGTTTCCACATGAAAAATGTGGAGAGATAAGTGTTGCTTGCATAGTTCATGTGGAGAGGGGAACAGAATTGCCCGAACGCAGATGTGAATCGGGCCTAACTGCCTTAAGCTAGCCATATATATCTAGATCTCTCAATACACATGCATGCTCAACTCACCAAGCGTTCATGTGCTCTGAATCAAAGGAGGGGGAAAAGCAGGGAAGGGGGAAAACCTACCTTACACCACTTTTATGAATTGTTTGAACACTTTTTGCACCTTGTCCAACAAGGGCACTTGGCTCTACAGAAAGATGTTTTGACTTAGTGCATGGTTTAAGATACACCATCATATACCAAAAATGTATCAAATTTTTAGCAGATGAGTTGGGCAGCACATAGAGGTTAAGTACTAAGTGGGTTGACGTGGGGATGATGCACCGTTTGATTCAAGCAACTTTCCGTATACAGTTGCAGCGAAGAATGACTTGGAGCTGTTGCAGCGTGATAACTCACAAAAATGCCATTGAAAAGCCAATGAAAAAAAGTAAAGTTAAATTTTGCTGCAGCTGTTTGGAATAACAAAAAGTACAAAAAAAATGTGATAAAAAACGGAAGTATAGGCTAGATATCACAATCTGACATAGTCAGTCACTTAGTCACTTTCAGATTCCAGACTGTCTGAAATTGTTACCACGAACAGGAGAAATATTTTACCAACAGGGATTTGATTCCTTGGTCTATTGCAAAGAAAAGAGTAAAATATTGCAGAAATACAGTACTGTGCAAAAGTTTTAGACTGGAAAAATGCTGCAAAGTAACAATGCTTAGAAAATAGAAGTGTTCATAGTTTATGAACAAATGACGTTAATGAACAAAAGAGAAATCTAAATCCCATCAATATTTGGTGCGACCTTTGCCCTTTGGAGGAGGAGTCCTGAAAGTGATAATCCGGCCACTGCAGAGCCCTGATCTCAACATCATCCAGTCTGTCTGGGATGACATGAAGAGACAGAACGATTGGAGCAAGCCGACATCCACAGAAGATGGCAGGAACAACCTCCTTGCCGAGTTCCTTCAAAAACAATGCATAAGTGTACCTAGAAGACTTGATGGAAGACAAAGGGCAAAGGTCACACCAAATATTGATGTGATTTAGTTTTCTCCTTTGTTCATTCACATAATTTTATTAATTGACAAAAGTAAACTATTAACACTTCTGTTGTTGACAGCATTCTTACTTTGCAGCATTTTTGCATGCCTGCCTAAAACTTTTGCATCGTGCTGTGTATATTTTCTCCTTTTCATTTTTTTTTAGGGAACTTACTGTTTGGCTTTAGTTAACACCTGCGATCTCTGCATGTGATACATCGATCACCTGTGTCTTTCGCCACCAGATAAAATTCTATAACCTACTTTAAAGTGTAATAGCAGCCTGCAAACTGTATGAACATTGTATCAAAATTACAGTAAGGGAGCCTTCACACGGAGTAACGTGCCGCGTGATGTGGCACGTATACGGCGTGTGAGAGTTTGTGCGCCATATACGCTCCCATTGATTTCAATGGGATTTAGGCTCGTATACGCCGCAAAATCACGGCCGCAAAATAATGCGGTGTATACGATCCTAACTAATCAATGGGAGAGTATACGGCGCACAAACTCTCACACGCCGTATACGTGCCACATCACGCGGCACGTTACCCCGTGTAAAGGCTCCCTAAAATCCATGTAAAAATGTTACCGCCATCAGCAAATACGTGCGAACGATTTTGTAAAAGTGTTAAAAAGAGGAGGGGGTAATATTGTAACCCTTTATTTGCTTCCTGAATTCCGAAAATGAAATAATTAATTTCCAGATAATTGAGGTCTTTTATTTCTGGCCTCACTTCTGAAAAGTAGAGCAGCTATTAAATACACAGGCCTAATATTTCTCAAAGAAATTATGTCCTTAATTTAAGGTTCCCCTCGGAGATTTTCTTGCGATTGTGCTATTTTTTTTTTTTTTTTTTTGTACAAAGAGAATCGTCTAAAAATAAACATCTCCCCTCCCTATTTAGTGTCAATGATCTGAAATAATGTGCGGATCTTCTCACTTCTTCACCGGTCTATAGAGCGGATAGCTCCGAATCTAAAAGGGTTATTTGATTTTAAAGGGCATTTTACAGATACCGGGAGAGCAGAACAGATTGTCCTTAGAAGAAGACTGCTGCTCTTTCCCTTCTGTCACTGCCAATGCTTTGTAGTCCTTTGCCCGTATCTGCCTTTGACTCATCCGCTCATGAAAATACCAAGGCAACGTATAAAGATCTCTCTCCAGCTGTGGATACCGGTCTTGGTATTACGGATAGTGATAGCGGAGAAATGGACATCAGAGGTCGGCCTCCGATTGTTCTTCCTGGCAAGTAAAGGGTGTTTGTGTTTACAATACCATTGCAACAATTAGTTAACTCGGGTTCTAGTTCGGAACCAAGAACGCGTCTGTGTGTGCATGTGAAACTTTGGTACTGGCATGTATGGGGTTAATTTATATCGCTTTAGGATACTTTTCATGTGCCGTTTTGATGCAATTTTTGAAGTCGATGCCAGAAATTGGAACGCAAGGAAAGAGGAAGGGTTTAGGAACAATTCTTACTTCTCTTATTTTCAATCCTTTTCTAGTTTTGGCTTCGCGAGATGCAAATTGTTTGTTGTGCTAGATTGATAGAAATGAAAAATAGAAAAAAAAAAAGTTTCATTGTAACGTGAAAGCCAAGCTGTGAAATAATGTGATGGTGGCGAGGTTATACTAACTTCATTCAGCGTGACTATGGGAATTGCTCAGGAGTGTTCCGTATAGTGACAGGCAGTGGTGCAGCCGTTATACCGAGGACCCTACATGATGCTGGGGATAGCGAGATTTGTGGTATTGCTACAAGTATCGGAACAAATATCCCATTTTATTTGTATGTTCACCATTTGTTTGCTACATATTTGTCGGGATGTGGTTGTCCTATTGGGACCCTCCCGAAGACTAGGGGAAGGAGCTGAGTAGCCTTTAGCTTCCCTGCTAGCCAGCCCACCTCAGCCAATCAGAGGAGCTTCAGTTACAGGAAGGATAAAGAAAGCAGACACTGGAACCAATCAGGAAGCAGTGGGTGTGTCTTAGACTACTCCAGACTCCCTGTACACACTGTAGCTAAACTATAGTCACAAGTCACAGCTCTGAAGATGCCAAACACATCCAAGCAGCTAAATGTTAGTAAAATAAACAACAAGTACTGTAAGCATCTTCTATACTATTCTATTCTATTCTATTCTATGCTATACTAACTTAGATATCATTTCTAATCTCATACTGGCCGTATTACAGTATAAAAAATCTAAAATTAAACAGGAAAGAAATTAGTTTACGGTCAGGTCATAGATAGGTAGTCATGTATCTATCTATCTATCTATCTATCTATCTATCTATCTATCTATCTATCCATCTCTATCTATCTATCTATCTATCTATCTATCTCCTATCTATCTATCTATCTATCTATCTATCTATCTATCTATCTATCTCCTATCTATCTATCTATCTATCTATCTCCTATCTATCTATCTCTCTATCTATCTATCTATCTATCTATCTATCCATCTCTATCTATCTATCTATCTATCTATCTATCTATCTATCTATCTATCTATCATCTATCTATCTATCTATCTATCTATCTCCTATCTATCTCTCTATCTATCTATCTATCTATCTATCTATCTCCTATCTATCTATCTATCTATCTATCTATCTCCTATCTATCTCTCTATCTATCTCTCTATCTATCTATTATCTATCTATCTATCTATCTATATATCTATCTATCTCCTATCTATCTATCTATCTATCTATCTATCTATCTATCTATCTATCTCCTATCTATCTATCTATCTATCTATCTATCTATCTATCTATCTCCTATCTATCTATCTATCTATCTATCTATCTATCTATCTCCTATCTATCTATCTCCTATCTATCTATCTATCTATCTATTTCCTATCTATCTATCTATCTATCTATCTATCTACAAAAAAACAGCTATTCTAATTAATTGCATTCAGGAAGACAAAAATAAATTTCAGCACTCATTGCCCCATGCAAAGGTCTCATCCATGGTCCAGATGCAAGGTGTACAACCTATGGCCATGACATACATCTACTGTATCCATTGACTTATGAAACACCCAATAGGATCAGTCAGAAGAAGGCCTGTGCTTTCTCTATTGCACTATAAGAAGCTGACTTACATCTATTTTATTGTGCGTATATTTCTTTCCGTGCCATCATTATCCTCATTTGTGGAAAATGCTTATTGCAACGTCTACTTGTATTTTCAGATCCAAGGAAATATTCACCCTCATGCTATTATCATTCTTCCCAACACAAACGGCATGGAGCTACTGCTGAGTTATGAAGATGAAGGTGTTTACATTGATACATATGGACACTTCACAAAAGAAACCGTTTTACAGTGGGGTGAAATGCCGGCGTCTGTTGGTGAGTAGAAGAAATTTGCATAAAGTCTATTTTTCTATTTTGTCTCTGTGTATGTGCTATGATAACAGAGATTACAAGGATAGTGAAGTTCTGCTCGATTCCACCATGGTGTGCATCTTGACTATCATATTGCAGCTTTTGTGACTTTGTATGAATATCGCATTGTGTATTGTAAAAAGGGAATCTCTTGCTATACATTAATTGCTCAAAAAGTAGACTTGTTTCCAGATCTGTGATTTCTAATACTGCACAAGTTCTGAATAGCTATAGGATTTTTAAAGGGATTCTATCATTAGAATCCCTTTTTTAACTAATACCATGTAGGAATAGCCTTAAGAAAGGCTATTCTTCTCCTTCCTTTAGAATTCTTCTCTGAGCCGCCCTTCCGTAGATCCCATTTTTTCTCTCGATATGCTAATGAGTCTCCAGACACCACAGGGGCATTCCCCCATGCTCGAACAGGCCCCTGTGCAGCTTGAAAACTCTCCAGCGCCGCCGCCATCTTCTACAGCTGCACCTATCCGCCGCGTCCTCTGCGTTGTCTTCTTCCGGCAATCCTGTCTTCGGGATGTAAATCCAGAACATGCATCGTCGACTCTGCCATCAGGCTTTGGGCAGAGCTGAATTCACATGATTATTCAGCCATTTTACTGTGGCCGCTTACATGAACAGTATGCTCGGACACAGTAAAATGGTTGAACAGTAGGGTTGAGCGATCGGGATTGGAAAAGATCGGATTTCGATCGGCGATCGAGTAAATTTCACGATCGCGATCGGAATTCCGATCCCGATCTTTTCCAGCAGGATCGACATCGGAGTTATCTGAAGATTGGCTCAACCCTAAAAGTGATTTTTCCCATAGAAAAGCATTGATTAGGGTTGAATATCGGGATTGGAAAAGATCGGATTCTGATCGGCGATCGAGCAAATTTCACGATCGCGATCAGGATCGAGATTGGCTGGAAAATGATTGGAAATCGGATTTTAAAATCAATCTTCAAATCTCAAGATCGGCTCAACCCTATTGAACAGACATGCGCAGTAGACTCTGCCTGAAGCCCAATGATAGAGCTGACTACGCATGCGCAGGATTTACATCCCAAAGACAGGATAGCCGGAAGAAGACAACGCAGAGGACGCGGCGGAGAGGCTCAGCTGTAGAAGATGTAGGTGTGCTGTAGAGTTTTACAGCAGCACAGGGGACACCCTGAGTTCTGTTTGAGCATGGGGGAGCGCCCCTGTGCTGTGTGAAGTAATAAAGTATAATAATTTACCCAAGGCCGGCATTTTAGTTTGCCTGAGAAGAATTCCAAATTGTTCGGTTTCGTTAACAGCCGAACAATTTGGAATATCCAGGTAGAATCCAGTTTGTTGCAAACCAATGTTCCATCTCTAGTGTGGATATTGCAAAAAAAGGGTGTGTGGCTTAAATGCAGCTCAATACACCTAAATAGTAGAGATGAGCGAGTACTGTTCGGATCAGCCGATCCGAACAGCACGCTCCATAGAAATGAATGGATGCACCTGGTACTTCCGCTTTGACGGCGGCCGGCCGCTTAACCCTCCGCGTGTCGGCTACGTCCATTCATTTCTATGTGAGCGTGCTGTTCGGATCGGCTGATCCGAACAATACTCGCTCATCTCTACTAAATAGAGTAAGCCAACTAAATGGTGGTATAACCGTAGACTGGACAGTCTAAAGATAAGCCAGACTCATCATCCAGCATCACCCGCATTGATAAATCTGATATATTTTCAGGCTTGCTAACTATTAGTAAATCTGGGCCAGAGGGTGCAAAATAAATTTTTGATATAGGTTATCAAACTTTTAATTCCGTGTCCTTTAATTCCTCCAGACAAAGCTATCAGCACATCCAAGCACGAGCAAAGGGTTCAATTATAAATTGGCTATGATGTCATGTGATGTCGAGCAGTAGGAGACTCTTGGCTTTAATTAGTTTTCGCAGGCCATGATACGACCTTCAGAACTTTGGTTAAGAGAGGGCAGCAAATGAATTGTGATACATGACACATGGAAATAGGAAAGCTATGACCGTCATTAGGATTTCATCTACACACAAGTTGGCCCTTTTAATTAAACAATGCTCATTACTTTAACAACTGTGTTCCGTAATTGATCGTATCAAAGGCATATTTAATTTTTACTCCAAAGTGAATCTATTAATATTATATGTAGCTAACTCTACAGCGTAAGACAAATTATAACCCATTGGAGTCCACTTTTCAGTAATTTGGTTATGTCTAAACTTTGGAGAAATGAATCCCTCTATAGTTAATTGTACGAGACAGCATTAGAGACTTAGGACGGGGCCTGCGCTGCAAAGACGAAAAACCGCTGCGTTTTACAGTACCTACAAAGTGGATGGGATTCAGGTAAATTCCATTCACACGTTACAGAAAAAACGCTGCAACGGAAATGCTGAGATTCCAAAAACACCGCATGTCCTATCACAGCATGTCAATTATACCTACGGATGTGCTGGCATTTTTCGTATAGTTATAATAGAGGCAGAAAATCCGCAGAGGAAGACTTTGTGGGAAAAAGACTGCGGAAGAAACCGCGATTCGCTGCGTGGCGCCTTAGCCTTAAAGTGGGCCTGTCATCTCATCCTCATCTGTCCTGTGAAATAATAAGTCTTTATAACTTAAAAGGGTTGTCCACAAATTTTGGAAACCCTAGAGGAAGCCAGGGAAGGGGAAACCTAAAAAAAAATGATACTCACCTGTCCCCAGTGCTCTGTTGATTACCATTGCTATCCGGTCCAGCATGTGCCAGTGCCTGTGCCAGCGGAAGTCCTGCACCTCACATGACCCCAGGTGCACCTGTTTTCACGGATCCCCATACATTTGAGTGCATGGAGGGGTCTGTGAAAATTTTATTTTTCCATGCAAAAACGGACATAAAACCGCCATTCATCATTGTTGTGTGAATATAGTTTTAGGTCAAGGCACCACATTGCAGTCACTTTGTTGACATAGGCTAAGCCGCCACATTGCAGTCGCTTTGATGACATAGGCTAAGGCACCACATTGCCGTTGCTTTGTTGACATAGGCTAAGGCGCCATATTGCAGTCACTTTGTTGACATAGGCTAAGGCACGTGGGGCTGCAGCCTAACAAACATTAGATCTGTCAAAAATGTCTGTCATCTGCAAGAGGCCTAAGTCTATATTCAGATGACTGAATTTAATGCTGCCCATGAATCACTATGTCAGTGAATGGGGGCTATTCACATAACTGTTATTTTGATGGTCTGTTTTCAAGGACTGTCAAAATATAGGTCATGTCCTTTGTTTGTCTGTTTTCACGGATCCCTCCATTCATTGATCTGTGAAAACAGGTTCCCCTTGGGTGCAAGGCGGCAGTGATAAATGGATGTTTTTAACGGCCGTTTGCACCTCAGTCTTCTAAATGTAGTCGAAGATCTGAGTTAAATTGCCAATCTTTATTAATATGAGAAAAATGTACTAAGAAGTGTCCAATAACTTTGCAGCACCTTTAGCTGTACATGCACCATAAAATACAATCTGCACTATCATATATGGCAATTGAAGCCATACATTGTCGTATATCCTCCAGGTTGTGGGTTGCCCCGCCACTCCCTGTGAAAACTGGTGCAAAGCCCTTAATGGGACCCCAATATGGAGCTGTAGTCACTCTGTGTATATTGTATGGTATTGTATTCTTATGACAATGACTATCCCTAAATCCTATGGAATATACCAATGTCTTGGATTCATACAGAATCTGACATAAAAAGCAAGTATTATAGAAACAAGATAAAGTAAGGCACGATGGAGGTCTATAAATGTTCCCTTGTGCCTCTGTGCAACCTAGAGGTTGTTCAGACTTATAATAGGCACCACAGGCCTTATGTCATACGCCGATATGTCCGGTGCTACCAGTGCTGGCAGTAATCTTAACATCTATTGCAGGTTTTCTATGAGCAGAAGTGAGAACATTTGTCTATGTGGCCAATGTAAACAAGAATGATCCGCACTAAAAGCTTCTTTGAAGGCGGCAAGACGCTGTTTATCCTGTCAATATTTGACTTTTCCCTTAGAGATGATGCCTAATGTTAATCAATAGCTTAATCGCTTTCAACCTTCTGGCCGCCGTTAGCAGCCATTTTTCCGCTATCCGTCAGGAGGGCAGGCGTGCTTTTACTATCTCGTCAGCTGGAGGAGTATATACACAGACATGTTTTATCAGCGTTTACAGTCAGCTGTAATCTCCTACGGACGATGAGACTCTTTCATTTTGCTCGATCAATTTGTAAGAATACATTAGCGGATTAGCAGGACAGGTTTTGGATTTTGATGTTCTTTTATATGGCAGGGCAGTCTATCTATACAAATCCCACTGTGCTTTAGTCAATGATCACAAGATAAATATTGTGCGCTGGTTATGGAAGTATCGTGTATACCTGATAACACCTACAACTCTGAGGTTATGGTTTTTTTCTCATTGATAATATTTGCAAAAAAAAGGATTGTATATATATATATATATATATATATATATATATATATATATATATATACTGTATTGTACTGGATTGCTGTATATATACTTTTTGTGCATACAGTACCTAGTTTGTGACAAATCCTGAACAAAGGTCTTTTCTCTCCACTGATTTTGGTAAGAAAATTTACACCTGGCCCACATCATTATAGTCAATAGGGTCCACTATTATCCGCATGTATCCGCTGTTTTAGCGGCCGACTCTACATTGCTCAAGTCCCTTGGTGGAGCCAAACAATGGAAAGCCCAGCGCAGACTTGAATCTAGCCTTACCCTTCGTTCACATCTGCGTTGGTATTCCATTCGGGGGAGTCCGCATGGGGACCCCCCAAATGGAATACTGAACGCAACTGCAAGCGGTGTGTAGTGAAAGCACACGGACCCCATAGACTATAATGGGGTCCATGTGTTTGCCGCGCGCTGCCCACACGAGTCATGGGCATTGTGAACTACTTTCCTGTCCGCATGATCCCTGTGGAGATTTTGCGGCAAACACACAGACCTTATTATAGTCTATGGGGTCCGTGTGCTTTTACTGGCACACCACTTGCGGTTGGGCTCGGTATTCCGTTCAGGGAGGGTCCTCATGTGGATTCCCCCGGACAGAATACAAATTCAGATGTGAATGAGGCCTTAGTCTGATCCTATACTTAGTACTTCTCAATGTTCTCTTTTGATATTTTTAGTTCAATTCCTACTCAGATCAGGGATATATCGGAACGGAACCAAACATCGGTACACACTCAGATTACAGACTCAAACTTTAGAGTTTTTGCTCCCCGTCATACAGGCTTTTTACATACACATTAAAGGGGCAGGCACTGAATAGGCATTTGGGCAGGCATTACAGTTGGCATAATTTCGGCAGGTAAATGATGATAGATCTCATAGCCTTGCCCTTACCACATCCCCTTCCAGAAAAGTGGCAAAGGCGTTGTAAATTTCATCCTATTGTATATAGTGTATGAGGTTTATCTAACATTGCAAGTATATAACTAATGTAAATTATGACCCAGGACATCATTTATGAGAATTATTTTCTAGTATTACTGCTAACGTGACCTTTCTAGGTAAGAGTCAGGATGAGGTCAAGTTTACAAAGAAATTAATTAGGCATGGACATTCACGTGTAAACATAGACTCTATAAATAATCCCCACATCAACCCTATGAGAGGATATTCCGTGATCCGGTCTGAACATGGCATCAGGTGCAGGTCTGTGGATGTCACACTGAGTTCCTAAGCCTCATTACACTCAGCTGCTCTATACTTTTGGCCGCAACCTTCAATGTATTATAAAGCGTGTGCAGATCCTTATACGTGACCCTGCAGCCCTAGTGCATGTCATACTGTCACGTGAGCCATAGGTACAAGCCTGCAGGAGAGGCTTCAATCTTTAGCCCCGAGGGGAACCCACATCAAGACCATAGAAGTGAGCATCAGCAGACACAAGCCTGCAGGAGAGGCTTAAATCTGTAGTCTCAGGGTGTAACAAGAAAAGGTATAACAGCAGGTCCGAGGAAGAGGGGAGACATACAAGCACGAGGACATTAAAGATATGGTAGGGGATGAGACAGAAGGGTGGAGTAGAGGAAAGAACATGGCAGCCAGAGAGGGGATACAATCCAGAGGGGAATCATGGATGGAGTGCAGGATTCATGTGAAGAAACTGGAGAATTCTGCAGACTTCTGAAATAACACCCATGGGTGCCAAAGAGCTTAGGAAGGAATTGGCAGAGTCCTCTGCCACCAGGGTCTCCATTGTCCATGTGTGGAGAAGTTCCTAGAGCAACTCCATAAGTGTGGGAATTGCATTGTTGGTGTTTTAGTGTGTGGAAGGTGATCAAGAACTTCAAGTAGTTTGCAAAATCTCCACTATAAGGTAGCAAACACCTGCAGAGGAATATTGCACATGCTACTCAACAAAACCTAGCTGTGCCACTTCTACATTGCAATTGTAATATGACTTTTACCTTTAGTGGTTAACATCCTGCTGAGATTTCCTGCTGTGAGAGAGGCAGAGGTAGCTGCATAATTCAGTATTTTTGCACAAAGTTGTTCACAGGTAGGTAACAAAAGGAGTTAAATGCAAGAGAACTACCTAATGAATTCCCTATATATCATATTGTGTTTTATTTACTAGGGAAATCTATTTTGTTTCTAAGAAATCTATGTTTAGGGAACTAGGGAGAGATAGCAGCCTGGTCTTTAGAATTCACCAGATGTATACATTTATCCCTTTCCAGCATATCTTCAGTCCAATCAAATTATGGGCTGGGGCGAGAAGGCAATCGAACTGCGCTCTGGAGAAACGGGAACTCTAGAAGGAGTATTCATGCACAAGAAGGCACAAAAGTTAAAATTTCTGTGCGAGAGAAATGACAAGGTAAATCATATCTAAGAATCAGCTATCAGCTATTTATGTGCTAAATAAAGGAAATATATGGCATTTTGCGCACTCACTGCTGGGTTGTTAGTTGGATTTATTTAGTACATTTTCTAGGAAGAATTATACGGTGTTGGAGATAATTATATCAGGTGAAAAAAAAATAAGATGAAAATATTCAGAGTTTTAGAAAACGGATAGCTTCATTGCTGTATCCACTGATCTCACAACTAAATCACCTGTTAGAAAACATCTTTTTTCTGTTCATTCTGTTCAGATAGTCTGTGATTATTGGGGAAGTTGGATTATAATCTGTAGGTGACATTAAAGGAGTTGTCCACATGATTGATAATGATTAGAGATGAGTGAACACTGTTCGGATCAGCCGTTCTGAACAGCACGCTCCCATAGAAATGAATGGAAGCACCTGGCACGGCGACCGGCCACCGGCAAATTGTACGTGCCAGGTGCTTCCATTCATTTCTATGGGAGCGTGCTGTTCGGAACGGCTGATCCGAACAGTGTTCGCTCATCTCTAATAATGATGACTTTTCCTTGGTGAATAGGACCAACATCCAAATGACCACTACCCAATGAACAGATCTGTGTTTCCGGGTTTTTCCCCAATGTAGGTCTGGCCTCGGAGGGGAGTGTTGGGTTCCCCCTGATCTGATATTGATGAGCTTATCTTTAGGATAGGTCATTATCAAAATCAAAAAGTTGGACAATCCCTTTAAAGAAGTCTGCCGGCAGTTTTGACCATGCCATGTGGGCGCCATGTAGAGGTGTTGCATTGAGATGCTCCACAACCCTTCTCTTCTACTCTAGCAGTGGTCTCCTCATTGGATACTACAGTTGTCAAGTCGAACAGAGGGAAGGGGATGTGGATCAGCTCAATGGACAGAGGACATTGCATGTCATAGTTGATCTATTTATCCCTTAGATTCCACTGTCCAAAGTATTTTGACATCTTTTACAAAGTGGAGAGGTCCCTAAAACTGTAAAAAAAATACATTGCCACAATCATATGGACCAGTATAATAAAATGAATATTTAATTTATACCATGTCGTGAGTCATATAAAAAACCTAAAAAAGTATATATTTTTTTCTGTCTATACCATAAAAATATTAAGAAATACATTTTATATACAAAGTATAAATCCTCAGATAGCTATATTAAAAAATGCTGCACTCTAAAGATCTCAAATAGGCTAACTCTTAAAGGGGTTGTCCGTAATTTTTTTTCTATATGGCCCATCTTTAGGATAGGCAATACATATCTGATCAGTGGAGGGTCAGCAAGCGGCCCCTGACCGATCAGCTGTGTAGGTTCACTTCTGAAACCGATACTACACATTGCACATGGCTCCGTGCTCTGTGTAGTGTTCTGGAGCTGGTACTGCAGTTCAGCTTCAATTGAAGGACCTACCACTGTTCTATCACAAGGTAGGTTGGGGCCCCTTTACAATTTTGCATTGGGGTCCATATACAGCCTACAGTACATTCAAAACTAGCTATAAAATCCTTGGATTTAGCTTCCCCTATTTTTGGAAACAAAATCATACCGTACTCAATCACTACTGTATGACAATTGGAAGCAGATAACGTGGACATCTTTTGTTAGAAATCTGAAGCTTCGACCTCTACACAAAAGAACTAAAATTAATGCAAAGATAATGAAGGTTTACACAATGGCGGGTTCTACAAACAGAATAAACAACGCGGCTCTATTATATCCTAAAATACCAACGTGAAATAAAACCATAAATTGTTCCGATCACGTATAGAACAGTAAAATGTGTATTAAAGAGCACGCTGATGCCGCCATGAATAATCCTCCCGGCTCTATATTTTAGGAATTAGGATTTGATTGCCTATAATTGGAGTTCGGATGATTTGCTTGTCATTTTCTTCACGCCTTGGAAATCACAAACCGGATTTGGCTAATAAATCAGATAAGCGAATGTCCCTGTCACCGTATGAACTCTGCTGTCATCTGATGATTCTTCCACGTAATGGCCTTAGAGAAGTACAGCATGTGACAGGGACATATCTAATAAACTGGACAGGGGTTGGACATTAATGGCAGCGGTCTGACCGACCCTGGGTTATTTTCTTTATTGCTGTGAACTATTTATGAAAATCTATTTCTTGAGGGGAAAGCTGTCAGAGACCACTCTTCTCAAATCACCATCTCCATCCACATAGGCTATTTATAGCACTTTAGCTTTTACTGAATTTTAACCGGAGAAGCGACTCTACAAAAGTCATATATAAAAGTCTGCTCTCTAGAAGTTTAATAGATAGATAACTGGGCAATGCACGGATGGAAGAAAAATGGATATGATGGAAGTATACCAAGTCCTTTACACTTTGTGACAAATTATAATCATAATGGTGCAAGCTCTTGGCCCCATCCAGTTTATTTGCAGGACCATTGAGCAATTGCACCAGAAAAATAATGGAATGGGTGCAAAGCCAAAAGTCAACGGCACATTGAGCAAAATAGTACAGTAAAAAATGGTCGGCGTTCAACTACGATGTGAAAAAGTGGACTATAGTAGCCCAAAGTGCAACAAGATTGATGCCCTTTGATCTGATAAAGTCAACTTCTTTTTGTTACATAGACATATGGAGAGAGAGAATAGATGGATAGGTAGATGGATGGATAGATCATAGATAGATACTCGTAAGGTCATTTACTATGATATAATGTAGATGTCTTTAACCCCTTCCCGACATGCGCCGTAATAGTACGGCACATGTCGGGTCTGTAACTATGGCGACCGCCCGGGAGCCGGGCGGCTGCCATAGCCGCGGGGTGTCTACTGCTTTAAGCAGTAGACAACCGGCTCTAATGCCTCCGATTGGTCCCCGGACCGATCGGAGGCATTAACCCCTCTGGCGCCGCGGTCAAAGGCGCCGGAGGCGCCATTTTCCCGGCGGCACATGGGCGCCGCCATTTTGGCAGGGATCGCCGGCTCCTGGAGCATGCTCCAGGGCTGACGTCCCGTTGCCATGACAGCCGGGAGCCTTGTACAGGCTCCCAGGCTTGTCTGCAAAGCCTCTCTTTTGCAGGCTGGTCTATGCAGCCTGCAAAAGAAAGGATGCTTTTTTGCAATGCATTAGCATTGTAATGCATTGCATTAGTGATCAGACCCCCTGGGGTTCAACACCCCTAGGGGGTCTAATAAATGCAAAAAAAATAAAAATAAAAAAAGTTAAAAAAATATAAAAAAATATAAAAAAAGAATTAAAAGTTCAAATCACCCCCCTTTCCCTAGAACACATATAAAAGTAGTTAAAAACTGTGAAACATATACATGTTAGGTATCCCCGCGTCCGAAATCGCCCGCTCTACAAATCTATAAAAATATTTTTCCTGTTCGGTAAACGCCGTAGCGGTAAAAATAGTCGAAAGTGCCAAACTGCCGTTTTTTTCACTGTTTTGATTCTGATAAAAATTTGAATAAAAAGTGATCAAAGCAGTAACATTTCCCGAAAATGGTAGAACTAAAAAGTACACTCGGCCCCGCAAAAAAAGATGCCCTATGCATCCCCGTACACTTACGTATAAAAAAGTTACGGCCATCGGAATATGGCGACTTTTAGAAAAAAAAATTTTTAACACAGTTTTGGAAATTTTTTTAGGGGTCAAAATGTAAATAAAACCATATAAATTTGGTATCCCTGGAACCGTACCGAAACACAAATTACAGTGGACATGTCATTTTGGCTGCGCAGTGAACGCTGTAAAACCAAAGCCCGTAAGAAAGTCGCAGAAATGCATTTTTTCTTCAAATCCACACCATTCTGAATTTTTTTCCTGCTTCCCAGTACATTATATGGAATAATTAATGGTAGCATCATGAAGAAAAATTTATCCCGCAAAAATTAAGACCTCATATGGCTCTGGGAGCGGAGAAATAAAAAAGTTATGGGGTTTAGAAGGAGGGGAGTCAAAAACGAAAAACGAAAATCAAAAAATGCCATCGGCGGGAAGGGGTTAAAGGTCCATCTAGCCTACAAAAGCCACAACCAAAAATTTGATCTAGAATAGTAATGGCGTCCATATTGGCCTGCTAGCTCGACCATATGGCCCTCAAATGTATATAAACAAAATCTTTAAGGGATCCTATCATTAAAACTCAATTGTTTCTGCCTACCACGTAGGAATAGCATTATGAAAGTCTATTCTTCTCCTACCTTTAGATGTCTTCTCCGCGCTGCCGTTCAGTATATATTCCGGTTTTCGTTGGTATGCAAATTAGTTCTCTCAGAGCACTGGGGGCGGTCCTAAGTGCTCAAACAGCACTGGGGACGTCACCAATGCTGTGAGAGAACTCTCCAGCGCCGCCTTCATCTTCTTCAGGAACGGGTCTTCATTGCGTCTTCTTCCGGCGGTGGCTTCAAACTTTTAGGCCTCGGGCAACTGACGGTGCGTGCCTGCCGGCCACAAGAAAATGGCTACTTACAATACTGTGTAAGCGGCCATCTTCTTGTGGCCGGCGGCCATGCACAGTCGGCTTTGCCCTAGGCCCAAGGCCTAGAAGTTTGATGCCACCGCTGGAAGAAGACGTGAAGAAGACCTGTTCCTGAAGAAGATGGAGGTGGATGCCCCTAGTGCTGTGAAAGAACTCATTTACATACCGACAAAAAACGGATTGTATACCAAACGGTGGCGCAGAGAAGACATCTACAGGTAGGAGAAGAATAGCCTTTCTTAATGCTATTCCAACATGGTAGGCAGAAAAAATAGAGTTTTAATGATAGGATCCCTTTAAATTCTAAAATTCCAGCTGTAATACCAATGTGGATGTCCTTACTATTCCAGTTCAAATACTCGGTTGTAGGTTTTGTACTTATACTGTAGATTAATGTACCACATGATCATGGTGTAGACTTATGTAATGTAGAACGTGTAGACATGTTCAGACTTATGTTCATATTAATATCACAGTATGGTTACTCTATGGTGCAGCTACATGTATGTATTCTAATGTACATGGCATGTTGAGTTCTCATCCTGATAATACATTTTCATGATTTCCTTTTCAGGTATTTTTCGCTTCCATACAATCTGGAGGCAGCAGTCAAATCTACTTCATGACCCTGGGACAAAATGTTCTTTTCAACTGGTAACTGGGGGGTCAAGCATCTTGTAGACTGAAAACTAAAATGGAGACTGTGAGAGAAGCCTCCTACAAGTGTGCACTATAAACCAAAGAAGGCCCGAGGAGCTGCACCTTGGTGGTATTGAGTATGCAATAAGAAGATACGGAGCTTGAGAATGGCTTGTAGCATTAAGTGTATCTTGTGGTTACATGGATGCTGGACACATGGGATTATCATGTTATTGAAGAAAATGGTGAACTGACCACTGGGGTCATAGAGTTAATGTAGCAGATAACATATAGATTGTGTTAAGTTTAGATACATTTATGTCCATACTTGAGGAAACAAGCATTACACACACTATACTGGTACCATATCATGTTAAGTGTCTTATAAATCAGATATGTATAGCAATGTATAATAGTCTGGCATATGGTTTTCCTAATTCTCCAGTATGCCGGATGCTTACCTGTCTAAAGAGGATTGTACTATTGTAGGCTGGAGATTTGATATAGAAAAAGCTTACAGGCCTTTATGTAGGGTAATACCATTACCACCTCCAAAATCACTTCTATACCACTTATAGGCTGTTGTAGGGGCAGCATATAAAATAGTGAATGTACTTTGTTTTTGTGTCCATCTTTAATCTTTCTGCTCAGAAAATCAACTTCTAATGCATAAGCAAATGAGCTATTTGGTGCACCCACCCCTGTCAGAGTGCCTATTTTTACTTGGAGTAACCAGTGCCGTTCCCATAACATAGAAATTAAAGGGGTTGTCCCATCTCAAAGATCCTATCTATACTGGTAGGTTATGTAAATTGAAGACTTTTCCTAAATATATTGCTTTAGAAATGCTGCTTTGTTTGCCTGCTATGTGAAATTATTCTTCCCATTGTTTAAACAGCATTGCTATAACCATGGACCCGTGAGATAGGACAAGTGACGTCACTTACTCAGTGCTCAGGCTAACTCAGCTAATTGCAGTTTGCTGAGTCTGTTATCGCTCTATGTAAACACACAGATAACACAGAATCCTTCTGTCCTAGCATCTGCATATTATCTAACCTGCATAGGCATTGTGATACCTCAGTGTCCATTCAGCAAGGGGGGGAAATACGGGAAGTGAGAGGAAGAGACTGCAAGCAGACTGCTGAAACACTGAGATGGAAAAACCCCTTTACTACATCCCAAAATGCAGCGATCACAGTGACAAATCAGTCCCTCAGAAGACGACTTGGCCATGACCTCGGTGCACGAATACATAATTTACATACAAATAACTTTTTTTCTTTGCAGCAAGATTACACTTGAACACAAGTCTAAACAGTTTAGAAGAGATTTTGGTGCCAGTAGACCCCTTTTACAGGGCAATTGTAGGTCTCCCCCCCAAAAATATATATATATATATATATATATATATATATATATATATATATATATATATATATAAAGGTCCAAGCCATATATATTACTATATTATTATACTTAATATCAGTGATACAGTATACATTCTTAAAAGGAGTGTACCACCGGATTTGTCCATATGGAGCTATTAGCAGTGCTGTATAAGATAATGTACAGTATATGTATTTTATATTTTATATATACCTTTCCTTGTGCACGGGAGGCTCGGCCTGGCCCAATTTAGTGCAACATTTAGATTATTGCCATAAAGAAGAGGCGCTTTAATTTCTGCACAGAACATGTATCACCCTATACACCACCGGTAATAGCTCGATGATATGGACAAATATGGCGGTTGACTCCCTTTACAGGAACACTAAACCTAAAATCATTGATACTAGTAAAAAGAAAAAAATCTTCTTCAATTTGCCAGTCTGATGTTATACAAACAGTCTTGTAGAAATCCTGCAGAGAACAAGGGGTTAATCTCCTGCTGGCAGATGGCCACGGGGCATTTTGTAGCCTTGGATATGTCTTATTGTACATTGTATCCAATTGTAGACCTAGAGGAGGGTGAAGGCTCCTTCTGCAGCCAGTTGTCTTACAGCTCAAAGGGGGAAGGGTAAAATGTCTGATCTTTTGGGGTACATATAGAATAAATGGCGATATATTTGTCGCTTTTTATTGCAATATAAGATCGAATTATTATTTTTTTCTTATTTAGTTCACTAAGAATGACATATCTGCATGGTGGCTTCAGTTTGTACCCTCTGCCCGATCTCTGGCACAATCGATGACGTATAACGTGGTCTTTCAGGTTGTGCTGAGACGTCCATTGTTTTAATGTTAAAATAACGCAAATGTGAACATGGCCTATGTGGTTCTTCCTTACAAAAGAATTATCACATAGATTTTTCCATATAACTGGCATTGTCCCCACAGGTCGATGTTCCTCTGATAACCCAAAATTGCTCATAGTCCCATAGCTAAGATGTCAGAGACGTTACTGTATTCTTACCAGTCTTTGCTACTTAAAATGTAAGGTGCATCGTAAGACCGTGTGTTCTGGATGACTACCAATCTCTATGATATTGCACTTTTTGTCTCAGAATTTGCCCATGTTCCTCTGACACTGTAATATAAATCTTACTTGAAGGACATGTTATTAAAATGTAGAAAGCCTATACTCTGAAATGTAAAATATTAATGTACAATAGTTTGAGTGACATTTTAGTTAGACAATGAATGCATAAAAAGTTCTGTTACATATGTAGAGAAAGTTACTTAGAATCGGAAAGTGATATCTAATGATGTCTAAAATGATATAAACTGTAACTCAATATAATACTAATAGGGCAAATGGAAAGTGTCACCGGGTTTGGGGCCCTCAACTAGATAGGTGGCCTAAACCACTGCTGCTTGTTTAGGGGCCCCAAACCTGGCGACCATTTCCCATTAAATAACATTTTTTGCTTTTAAGAGTTAGAACTTCTATGTTCCCTTTTTGACTCATTTTGTACTTCCTTTATCTCGCACTGATCCGATATTTAGTTCTTCGCCGTTTTCTCCTCCACTCACAGAGAAAGATAATCTCACAATCGTGCTCAGACCATAATGTGGGTTCAAAGGACAACAATGGTGGGGTTCACGTTACAAAATCTCTGCAGAATTAGAATTCTCAAGGCAGCTTTGGATGTGAAGTGTGAAAATGTCAAAATGTAACGCAAAATCGGTATAAATTAAGTACGGATTTTATCGTTTTATATTAATGTGAAGTCATGTATAGTTATTATATGGAGTTTAAAGTCATTTATATTAATCCGCATCCCATGTTATTCCATGAGGCTCGTCCATCAGACAGATGTTTCGTGCTATACATATCGTTCTTATCCCACATAAGAAAAAAAATACTCCGTGTACAGTGTGAACCAATCCAAACTAAAAACTGTGGAAGGGGGGATTTATTACGACTGGTGTTTCCTCCGTCAGTCTCCTTCCATTCCTCATGGGAGTTTACTGAGCTTGCTTATTTTATAACAACTTGTAGTATTGTCCATGCCAGGTATAAAGCCACATAAAAAAAACATTATTTAATCATAGGACATTTTTGGCTACAGAAGTCCTTCATCAGAAATTTTGTGGTGTCAATAGAAATATGGATGTAAAGATGAGATAGGGTCTAAAAATTAGAAACCCTGGTAGATCCTGGAGTGGAACAAGGACCTACCAGGGTTTTCCATTTTTGGACCCTACCCAAATTTAAAGGGTACCATGGTCTATTTCCTAGGGGTTGGAGGGTCAGAATCATTCTATTTAGTGGACCCAAGTTATCTCAGTCGAATACTGCTCCAATGCAATATCTGTAAAAAGACTACCACCATAATTTATAATACTGATGCCTTCTAATGTAATGGAGGGGCATTTGGGCACCAGAGTCCAGGACTGACTTGCAAACTCTACGCTTGTTTCTCTGGGCCATTTAATAAGCTCAAAAATGATTTACTATGGTGTAGAGTGGTTATGTACAATGAATTGTGACTTAATCCCTAGCGTTCCAGCTCCTCACGTATACACATTATCACTGATTTTACCAGTCAACTGGTTTAGGGTAAGTTCACATGGGTTTTTTTTGGAGCGGAACCTGAGGTGGAAGCCACCTCAGGTTCTGGTCCAAAATACGGGTAGCTGCAACTGGATGTCAGTGCAGTGCATCAGCATCCTGTCATGCACTCCGCTCCGTATTAGGCCCAAATGAATGAGCCTATTCGGAAGGGAGTGTCTTCAGGCAGATGTCGCAAGGCGAATCCGCCTGCAAGAATGAGCATCTCATTCATCAAAAAAGAACTGACCGGCTCCCATCAAAAAAGAACTGACCGGCTCCCATTGATTTCAATTCAATGGGAGCCGTCTTTTTGGTCAGGATTTTGAGGCAGGCCTCAAAATCCTGACCAAAAAACCCCGTGTGAACTTACGCTCAGGCAAACACAGAATTTCGGACATGTGCAGAATTCATTCCCCAGAATACAAAAACATGCTATAAACCTGAGGCCTGAAGGAATATGTCATATGTAGAGATGAGTGAGTACTACTCGAAACGGCCATTTTGAATAGCACGCACCCATAGGAATGAATGGAAGCGGCACGCACACAGATTTTGCTGGCCGCTTAACCCCCTGTATGCCGGCTGCATCCATTCATTCCTATGGGTGCCTGCTATTTGAAACAAAAGTTTCAAATAGTACTTGCTCATCTCTAAGTCATATGTAATGATGTTTGGTCCAAGAATGTGCCCTATAGATAACAATAAGGTGATGTCAACGAATGGAAAACTAGCAATAAGCAATAGTCAATGGGAAACGGTCTATTATACTTCCTAATGTTGGGGGATACTTTTATAACTTGACCAATTGGACAAGTTATAAAATTATAATGAAATGGATGGTTGTGGGACGACTTTATGGATAGTATCATATAATGTGAAATAATGTTATGGTATGTGTATATATGAAAGTCAAGAGGAGAAAGTTTAGTTGAAAGTGAGAGATAACGTTGGTTTAGTAGGTTGAAAATGAAAGTTCTAGAGCATAGGATGAAAGTGTAGGATTATAGAAAGTGATATAGAAGAATGAATTAGAAATGTGACCATTACTGGAGTAGGCAAGACCCTGAAATATAAGGTATTATAAGGTAAGTAAGTTCCCCTATTTAACAACTTGACTTAGAAAAGGTCATGTAAATAGCAATAGGGAACTATGAGTAGCAAAGCATCTAGAGTAGCAGCGTCTAGACTCCTGGAAATGACCCTATAGTACAGTAATCTTGCATATAAGGAATATAGTCCCTTTGATTTTGGGACACTAAATGGTTTTAACCAGGGTATCCCATAGACTTCCACCAGTGCTCCTCCAAAACTTCTAACTATTCCTTCATTATTTTATAATAAGACCCCTTGGACCATTAATCTCCAAGATGAGCTCCACCTTTTATATTACATTGGCTCTATAGACAGCACATGTACTTTATCCAGTTATTAACACCTTATGGCCGGGACCCCAAGTTGCAAAAATGCAGAGTTTTGGCAAGACAATGCAACATTTTACATTGCCTGCAATGTGGATGGAATTCTGGCTAATCCCATCCCCACATTGAAACGCTGCAATTCCAAATATGCAATATCGTATAGGTGTAATAGAGGCAGTCTTTCTGTGAAAAACACTGTAGAAAAAAATTGCGATTTTTTTTTTTTTTGGCTGTGGCTCGCTATGTGGGACCGTAGCCTAAAGGTAAAACTAAACCCAGAAATGAAAGCCGAAAATATATAAGCAATAGAGTTGCCCTGAGTTTGTTGGCTAGCGGCACGTTGAGCATAATCCAGACAAAGTTTTGTTGTAATACTGTACAGAACAAAGATATTCATTAACCCCGGAAACCTCCCCCCCCCCCCCCCTTTAGGAGTCGCTATTAAAATTTCCATAGATAAGAACCAGCCCATTGATGTTACTGTGACTGTGACGCTTGACTTCCCCTGCTGCTGAGGGTGGGAAAACCCCTCGTGGTTGTTTATTCCTCTAGTATCGGTTACTTGGACATGTCCCGGCTTGTTCAGACACCACAACAAGTTATTCTGTACCAGTATCCGGGTTAAGGCAGATGCTTTAACTTTACCCAATTGATTTATTGCTAAAAAGTACATCCTTGCTGCTGTCTATACTGCTGCCTATACTGTTCTTGCTGTTTAGTAGGCAAAAGTAGTCACCAGGCATTTGTTTTACTTATTAATGTAGCAACAACATACTCTGTAGCAATGTACAGAAATTGTCATCGCTCACATTATATCCTGTCCTCACTGAGGCTCACAATCCAAATTCCAGATCAACCTGTCAGTATGTTTATAGAGCAGCGATGGCAAACCTATGGCACGCGTGCCAGAGCGGGCATGCAGAGCTCCCTCTGCTGGCACACGTGCGGTCGCCTTGATCGCTTACTGTACAGGATTCCCCGTTAGTGAGCGATCGCTACCTTCAGCTGGTTGTGCAAATTCACGGTCACTATAAAACGGATCCTGTGCGATGTAAATTGTGAACATTAATTGTTTAAAAGTAGAGATGAGCGAGTAGTATTCGATTGAGTAGGTATTCGATCGAATACTACGGTATTCTAAATACTCGTATTCGATCGAGTACCACTCACTATTTGAATGGAAAAATTTGATGCAGAACCAGTGTTGATTGGTCAAATGCTATACAGTTGGCCAATCAACGCTGGTCTTCTCCTCGCTGCGTCCCCGCGGCGTCTTCCGGCTCTGAATTCACTCTGCTAGGCATCGGGCCTGGGCAGAGCCGACTGCGCATGCCCGCGCTACAAGAAAATGGCCGCTTTGACTGTAAGCTGTGACAGTCGTCTCTGCCCAGGCCCGATGCCTATCAGAGTGAATTCAGAGCCGGATGACGACGCTGGGACGCTGTGCGGAGAAGACTTCTTGGAGAATCTAGCCCGACCCTCACTCGTAGACTTGGTAAGTTCAGTTTGATTGAATGTTGCCTACCCCTGAAACGAGCATTTTCCCCCATAGACTATAATAGGATTCGATATTCGATTCGAGTAGTCGAATATTGAGGGGCTACTCGAAACAAATATGGAATATCGAGTATTTAACTACTTGCTCATCTCTATTTAAAAGTACCAAATGCAGAGACCTTTACCTTTCAGTACAAGCTCTGTAAAGCCCCAGTCACACGACTGTAATTTGTGGGTCCATAATTGTCCGAGTATTAAGGTTAAATTGCCGTGTTGGCAATAATTTACTGGGTTTTGGGTTGCAGTTTCGGCACTCGGTCTCAAAAAGGTTTGCCATCACTGTTTTATAGAGTATTGGAGGAAACCCATATAAACGGCTAAACCTCAGGGGTCGTTCACACTATTGTCATTCATGTCCGCCGTTCTGATCCATCATAGGATCAGAACAACAGACTGCAAAGCAGGCATAATAACTATGGCTGAATTCACATTTGCACTCAGGGATTCCATTCAGCTTAAAAAATGTGGAGAAAAAAGCATTTTTTTCGCATTTTTTAGGCAGAAACCTTGCGGAAAACAGGCGGACCCCATAAGGGTCTGCGGTTTTCGTCAGGTAGCCACTTTTTAAGCGGACCTGAATAATGGAAACCCAGGCACAGGTTTGAACCTAGCTTAGTATAGAAATCGCACCTTCCTTTTGCAGTTTCTGTCTTGTTTTTAACATTACAGTGAATGGAGGCAGATGTAAATAGAGGGTGCTTCATCTCCATCGGTCATTCTGTTGGCTTTTTACACCATTGGTCTGACCCTATGACAGATCAGAACAATGGACTTAAATGAGGACAATGTGAATTTAGCCTAACTTTTCTCTTTCTTACAGGCATGTGATATAATCCTTGCCTTGATTTTGCACCGTGGAATTACAAGCAGAATAGCCAGAGCGTTTAGAGTAGCGGAGGAGTCTGGCAGCATTTAGGACGCAGGACGTATGCAAGTATAGACAGGTCAGGAGAGATGGGTGTCATTTGGGTGCCAGACAATGTTTAATAAACCCTTGTATTAAATATTTGCGCCTTGTTGTATTTTGCTCCATTGCAGTGGAAGGACTAGGGCTACGGAGCTGGAGCAGCAAACTGGATATCCTGCCTGGGTACAATTCTTATACAGTTACATACATTATACAGTTACTAAAATAGTCATCTGACCTCTCTGTGCACCCGCTAGATAAAATTTTCTCTGATCCTTCCCTTTTATAAAACAACATAATTTTCGCTTCCTTCCGTACATCCTATGACACATCATTCTGACTAACTTCATAATCTATTCTTCTTTATTTTTAAGTACACCACATAAGATGTAACAGGAAAGTGGAGACATGTTATAGATATCACCTAGATATTACCTCTGCTGCCTTATGCACAGTATATTATGAATGTAAAGCTTATAAAGGTGCTGCATATGGGAAGAAAGAACTATGTTACTATATAGGCAGGGTCCAGGAGGATACAAGTTTGATACCAATAACGTATCCTCAGTATAGGTCATCAGTAGGGTTGAGCCGATTTTAAGATTTCATGATCGATTTTAAAATCCGAGTTCCGTGAAATTTGCTCAATCGCCGATCAGGATCCAATCTTTTCTGATCGTTCAACCCTAATTGTATATTATATATACTGTGGGGTTGAGCCGATCTTGAGACTTCAAAATCCAATTTTCGATCATTTTACAGCTAATCCCGAACCGGATCGCGATCATGAAATTTGCTCGATTGCTGATAGGAATCCCACAATTTCACAATCCCGATCGCTCAACCCTAGTCAATGCTTCTCTATGGAAATAGTCACTTTTAGGGATGAGCCGAGATTTCAAAATCTGACTTTCAATCATTTTCCAGCCGATCTTGATCGTGAAATTTGCTCGCTCGCCGATCGGGATCCGATCTTTTCTGATCCCGATCACTCAACCCTAGTCATCAGTATCAGATTACAGAGGGTCTGAAGCTCAGCCCTGCACGAATCAGAAGTACCAGGTAACCTCTGGCACCAATATCTGTACAGGGGATGGAGCTAAAACTAGAAGGCTCTGTTCACTATATAGTGGAGGTGCCGGAGTACTGCAGCTTTACTCCTATTCAAGTCAATAAGAGCAGAGCTGTAATACTCCGGCATCACCGCTGTACAGTGAACAGAGCCTGCTGCCTTTGTATAGGTTCCAGTACCAGAAACTGCCTGGAACAAAAGATCTGTTATGGATGTGGTTGTCAGACCCCCACTGATCTGATAATGAAGATATGTCATCAGTATCAAATACACGTCTTGAAAACCCCTTTAGTCTGGGTTCGCACAGGTTTTTTGGTCCGGAAAATGAGGCGAAGGCTGCCTCAGTTTCCGGACCAAAAAACAGGTAGCTGCGACTGGATGCTGGTGCAGTGCACCGGCCTTAGTGCACCGGCATCCAGTCGTGCACTCCGCTTTGGATTAGGCCCAATGAATGGGCCTAGTTGGGAGTGTCTTCAGGCGGATTCACGAATGAGCATGTCGCTTCTTTTTTCAGGGAGCCGGAACAAACAGCTCCCATTGATTTCAAGCCATCTTTTTGGTAAGGATTTTGAGGCAAATACAGCCTCAAAATCCTGACCAAAATACCCCATGTGAACTCATCCTTAGTATGAACAGCCGTTCCGGCACTGAAGTTAGTGCTCCTTCTCTTTTGTTTGTAGCTCCTTCTGTTGCAGAGATATCATTGTTGTTCGTTGCCTATTAATATGACTGTACTGGTAGGGAGGCCGTCTTTATAGCCAGGGCCGGCTCCAGGTTTGGATAGGCCCTTGGGCAACACGCCGCTTTTGGAACAACTCATACACACCCCAGTAAAAAAAAAAAAAAACATTGAGCGTTTTTGGCTGAGGCAGACCTACTGGAGTGGACTCCTCAGTCACTGGGACCAACAGAAATGTGATGTGCCATACTATAGAAGGAATGGGAAAAGATGAACCATTATAATTTGTAATAACATTTTAAGCACTTTTATCTCCTGTAAATATGCCCTGAAGGTATCAGTCCTGGCATAGACTCTTATTGTAGAGAAAATGATTCTAATTCATCTTGTGACATGCCTGAAGATAAACTCAATGTGCAGTCCTAGATCTCAGACCCCCACAGGAGACCTGGGCCATTAACATGCAGAATAAATAAAAATACTTCCATTTACAAGTGAAAGGATGAGTCCATACATGATCATTTTATCCATACGAAGTACATGTTTCTATACAGAAGCTCACAAAGTATTAACCACGTATATCCTTGACTTGAATAATGAATCTTTAAACGTTAGATTCAGGTTTAGGTTCTATTCACATGCAGCAGATCTGTTGCAGAAATTTTTGTGCATCAAAAAAATAACACATCTAAATGGGATTGATCTTGCAGTACGCGTATGGATTTTGGCAAACCCCTTTCGTATGCACAGGACCAGTGTCGGACTGGGGTATCTAGGGTCCATCACTGGAATTCGTTCTGAGGTCCACTATAGAGCTAAATGAAACTATTAACTGCCCCCCATTCTTTTTGGTATTTGCTACCTAGCACTTGTCTTGGATTATAGCCACCTTGTGAGCAAGGTGACAGTAAAGAGATTGAGCCCAGGGGGTGGAGGTAGTGGCCCAGGGGGTGTAAGTAGTGGGCCCCTAAGGATAATTCACACGGAGACTTTTGGTCAGGATTTTGAGGCCGTATCCACCTCAAAATCCTGGCCAAAAAGATGGCTCCCATTGAAATCAATAGGAGCCGCTCAGGTCTTTTTGTCCGGGAGCCGTTTCTTCCGACTCACGGAAAAAAGAAGCAAGATACTCATTCTTCAGGCCGAGTCGCCTCACAATTCGGCCTGAACACACTCCCTCCTCCGGACTAGGCCCAGTCATTGGGCCTAATCCGGAGCGGAGTGCGCGGCTGGATGCCGGTGCAGTGCACCAGCTTTCAGTTGCGGCTACCCGGCTTTTGGTCCAGAACCTGAGGTGGCCTCCGCTTCACGTTCCGAACCAGAAAACTCCGTGTGAACTTACCCTAACTCAGGGAGCTAGGTGCATGTTATCCCACCTGAGTTAGGGGCCCACCAAGGGATTCCCCTGCTGCCCTGTGGACCCATCCAAGCCTGCATAGGACATCTGTAAAAATTGCAATAAATCTGCTATGTGTCTTTAAAGGTTGAATATATAATGATATAATTGGTTTATATCTATAACTAATTTAAATATTGTTTTTAATAAGTCCTTTGTAGGATTCATAAAATATATGTAAAAGCAATTTAAACAGACCTATAAATATGATAAAAATATGTGAAATTTATACACTGTTGTATGTTGCATACCTTTCAGTCTTGTCGCACCATACTGATTTTATGATTTGTGTAAAATGTTCAGCTTATTGAAGAGAATGTATCATCGAAACATGACAAATTTCAGTTTTTATTATAAACGTGTCTTTGCAATATTTTGACTGTGTTATTTTTATGTAACTTATGCATGTAAAAAAAATCCTGAACTATTCTAGTTTCTACATTGATCAGTAGAGGAGTCCTAATAAGTTGATATCACCATTTTCTGCTGTGCTGTATAGATTGGGACCGAATGAGCGGAGTCATCTCATTAGAGGGTAGCCAAGGTGATGACTCTGTTGTACTATGGGAAACCTAGATAAGGCACGAAAGTAACATTATACACCATATACACCATGTACACCATTATACACCATGTACACCTCTTCGAAAGTAACATTATACACCATGTACACCTCTTCGGGTGAGGCTCCACATTGCAGAAACGCACCTATTTTTTGTTGCAGATTTTGCTGCCAAGAATGACTACAAAGGAAATGAGAAATATATACTTCTATCTTCTATACTTCTCCCTTCTGCTCAATCCTCTCCTGGTTTGTCTTAAAAAAACACAGCAAAATCTGCAACAAAAAAAGCTGCGTTTCCTCGACGTGAGGCCTCAGCCTTCACTGGTCTATGGTAGAGACTGAATTCACTTCCTGCAGACTGTGTGACATTTCTGTACAACTGCCATAAAGTACACATACTCTGCTACATTGTCTATAAAGGAAGGAAGTATGTGATTTCAATATGGCTGCCCCCTGGCAAAATTCAACATCATATATTACTTACCGTATATACTCGAGTATAAGCCAAATTTTTCAGCACAGTTGTTGTGCTGAAAAAGACCCCCTCGGCTTATACTCGAGTCAAGCAAAAAAATGTTTTATTTTTTTTTGGGAGGGGGTCTATGACCAGCCGCAATAGTAATGTATAGAATGTCCCATAAAATAGTGGGGAAAAAAAAAAAGAAGCTTTAAAAAATATATAATAAAAAAATAAAAGTTCTATATCCCTCCTTTCCCTAGGATACATATAAAAGTAGAAAATGACTGTGAAACACATACACATTAGGTATCCCTGTGTCGGAAAGTGCCCGGTCTACTGAATATAGGGGATCTGCAGTGCTCCTGTTCCATCAGGAAGGGGTTAATAGGAGCACTGCAGATCCCCTATATTCAGCCAGACTGAATTCCAAGTGGGGGGAAAAAAAAACAACTCAGTCCTCAAGCTCAGGGAAGGGGCAGACAGACAACCAAAACACCCCCTCCCCGTCCCCAGCACCCAGTAACTACTGCACCCAAAAACTCCGACCATTTTAATTTTTGAAATTTTCCAGTAGCTGCTGCATTTCCCCCCTAGGCTTATACTCGAGTCCAGTTTTTTGTGGTAAAATTAGGGGCCTCGGCTTATATTCGGGTCGGCTTATACTCGAGTATATACGGTACATACCTAAATCTAATCGATCAATCTAAACTTAAATTCATGACATAGTCCTATTAAAAAATCTTGTGATGGAACCTGTTCTAGAATGTTCATGTTATTCTCTGTTTTCATTGCACACGCATGTTCACATGTATCCTTCCTAATCCTATACAATGACCCTTCATGTTCATCATTTAGCTACTGTGACTATTAGACAGGAAATACTTTGTGAAACCTCTATGTAATACAGTGAATGAAACACAAAATGTGAGTCAACCCAAGAGTCTTCTTTTCACCTAGGGCGAGCAATACCGAAATCTCAGACCTTTTTTATCTTTGTATATTTAAATTGAACATATGTTCGTGATACTTCCGAATTATGTGAAATCACTTGTCAATTAATAATAAAAGGATTCTGCCAAAGGCACATCTGCTTTTTGTGTTATTGTTTTCTTTCGGTAAGTGGCAAATATCCACATGGGCACTGCCTGACCATCAAAAGAAGGGGATGTTGTATGTGTCGTTGTGTTTGATTACTACAGATGCAACCTAATTGGCAGTGAAGCCTCCTAAGACTTGGCTATAAGCTTGTCTTTCACAATGTGAATATTGGAAGAGGCTGCACTGTTTGTTTACTGTGCTAAAATACACTTTACACCACCTCATGGGAAAGTAAATTTACTGCGCCTCCAGCAGCAGCTGTACAAAGACGCTGCGGTGCGCCTTGGAAGTTGTCGGTACAAATGGCAAGGAATGTAAAGCATAATTTACATCCTTCTAGAACACACACTGCTTGGATTATATTATCCTTCCCGAACTCTTAACATGAAAAATGAAATGGCGTACATAAAGAGACGCAGAGTTAAAATCACGATGGGATCCTCCCGATCCATAGCTCAAAAAAGATTATTACTCATTGGGCCCTCCTTATTGAGAGATTCTCAGGCCTGTAAAGAGGGAGGACAATGTACATGTTCACACCACCATGAAAAATGAAATAGAAAAAAGTGGCGTATATTAAGGAACACAGGGTAAAAATCTAAATGGGATCCCCCCACTCACAGCTCCAAAAAGATCATTACTCAGTTGGCCCTCTTTACTGAGAGATCCTCAGGTCTGCCTTCCTGTTAACATTGTGTTCCCCATGTGCTTAGTGTATGGATGGAGCCACTAGGTCTGAAGCCAACAGTTAAAGAGGACCCTTCACCACCTCCACCACTTCAAGTTCTTAGCATCTGTTAATAGGCGCCGCTCCACTGAATTCCAGCACAGTTGGAATTTTTTCTCTAGCCCCCACCCTTCCCAAGCAACAAGCACAGTTAGTTCTTGTGCCTGAGGTGCCATGTAAGCTCTGTAATGTCAAGTGGGCAGTGTCAGGCAGGGGGTGTGATTCAGAGGCAGCCAGTGTCGGAGATCAGAATCACACCCATTGACTGCTCCTACCTAACACTGCCCTCCTGACAGTACAGAGCCTAAATAGTATATCAGGGACCAAAACTAACTGCAATAAGTGCTCAGGAATGGTGGGAGCTAGAGAAAAAAATTTGAACTGTGCAGAATCAGTGGAGCAGCGACTATTACAATTATAAAGAACTGGACTTGGTAGAGATGGTGAAAGGTCCTCTTTAATAATAATATTTTAATAAATAAATAAAACTGATACCTCCAGGAATTGTATGCCTATTGGAGGTAGCTATCCTGTCAATGCCCCACCTATTAAATAGTCACAAAATATGTGAGACTCCATCAGTCAGCAGATGATCTCTGCAAGTAGAAACAGTGCCCTAGGTTTACACCAGTGCTCGGTTTCCATTCACGGATTCTGTCCCCTATTCCGCTTCAAAAATACGGAGTGAAAAGTCCGGTAAGCAGGTCCCCTTTTTTCGGGTGGAAATTAGGCAGACCCCATTATAGTCTATGGGGTCCACAGATTTAAGTGGATTAGGTTTCCGTTTTTCATTTCTTCAAGCGGACACGAAGAGCAGAAACCAGAGTGTGCCTTGTGTAAGACCTAGAGTATTAAAGATGACCTTTCACCTCCTGGGGCACATGTGGTTTTATATACTGCTGGAAAGCTGACAGTGCACTGACTTCAGCGGCTTTCCCGTTCTGTGCCCCCGCTTAAGAGCTATCGGTGCCGGTACCGTAGCTCTTCACTGTCAGAAGGGCGTTTCTCACAGTCAGTCAGGAACGCCCTTCCTCACAGTAGCGTCTATTACACTGTACTGTGAGAGTGGTAAGGAACGCCCCCTCCCCTCCTAATAGTACTCGTCCATAGACGAGGACTGGGGGGCGTTCTTCACCACTATAGACGCTACTGTGAAGAAGGGTATTCCTGACTGACAGTAAGAAAAGCCCTTCTGAGAGTGAAAAGCTACGATACCGGCACCGATAGCTCTTCACTAGGGCACAGAACGGGAAAGCCGATAGTGCACTGAATTCAGCGCACTGTCGGCTCTCTAGCAGTATATAAAACCGCATGTGCCCCAGATGGTGAAAGGTCCTCTTTAATAAAGGTGATACATCATGTTTTGAGAGTAGACTCATTTAGCATGTAGAGTAAGATATGGGACCACCACCCAGTACCAGCAGCCCTTGGCAGGATGCCAGATATAGGTGTGTGTACACTTTGTGGCCAATTGGTACCTATTCCAAACAGAATCTTTGCCTCAGATGAAAACACATCTAGTCTCGCCCCCAGAGGGTTGAAAAGAACCTTCTCCGCCTATACTAAATTTTGGTTTCTTGATGGAGATGGGCTGTCTAGCTTATAAGACGGATGAAGAAAGCTTGTATAACTGGGACCATTAACCCGGGTACTCAGGTTCTGCACTACACATCAGGATACTTTGCACATAAATGGTTTTCTCCACAAATGGAAAATAAATACAAGCGGCAAACCAAATTTGACGTCTAATAACTTCAACAAATCAAATTTCAGCAGCTTTATTTGTGGCTAAAACCTAACAGTGAGCCCCCAAGCACAAGCGCACAAAGGCCCGTAAATACGGAAGCGCGGCATTGATTCATTCACGACAGCCAGGAACAACTTGACAGGGCATTTTCATTTTAGTACCGGATGCAAAACTCACCTTTCTGTTTTCTATTTACACAATAAATACATTGCTATTCCTCCGATACAAAGGCAGCGCCGCCGCAGCGCTTATTCAGGAAAAAGTTGTATTTTCTGAATTCCAGACAAAAAAAAATAATAAATGAAGGAATAAATAAAACATAGCGACTGAATAAACATTATTGTTGTCTGGCTCTGCTTTTATTATGCAAATGCTTTTAGGAAAATGTCACAGATATGGAAAATAATCCACTTAACATTTCCACTCATTTTGCCAAAGAGGGCAGTTTCTGATGCATAACAGCAGTTTTGCTTTAAAAGCTTTTATAAATTTATGTTGTGTCTACCTTATAAAGGTCTGAAACGTCTTCTGCTGTTGTCCTACAGTAAAGAAATGGGATGCAAATGACTTTATTGTGTGCGGACGCAACTATGGATTGGTACTGCAATTACCATACTGCGCGGCCAGCCTACTGATGTGGGATATAAGGCAGCGGCAGAGGTGCGGGGAAGACGCTGGTTGGCAAACCTTTTACATATCTAGCCAGTAATATATTAATAAAAGTGAAAGTCTACAGCTATGTAGACATGATAAAGGTATGTTTATAACTTGTTGCAAAAATTTCATCCACTAAATATCAGCCCCATTTGGTTGGAAGATTCAGATAAATGGGGCAGTCACAGAATTTCTGCAAAAAGATATTTCAGCCTCAAGTCCGGTCCCCACGTGTCAAAAATTTCAACGTTTTATAGTCACTGCAAAGTCTACCGAATCCCATCCAAACATTGCAGAAAAATATGCGCAGTGGAAATGCTGCAATCTCCAAAAACGTTGCAGTTTTGGAAATAGCAGCATGTCAATTATACCTATGGAAATGGTGGTGGTTTCCCTATAGATATAATTGAGGCAGAAAGTCTGCAGAGGAAACCTTTATGGACTTTTTGTGAAAAGCACTGGGGGAAGAACCGCAACGCGTTTTCGCTGTAATATTTCCAGTGCTTTTTCGCTGCAGATCGCTGCATGGGGCCTTAGCCTTACAGACTACAAAGAAATCTGTGTGTACTCTGATCTTATAATTATACCACCGCCTGTTTGTCCCCTACATGTTTTTAACCCTTCCTGACATATACCTGTATGGCTGAGTACAGAAGATGTTCCAGCATAATGTTACACATATTTGGGAGAAGATGGCACCAGCTCAAGATGCCATGAATAGTGGGATGTCAGCTGTAATAAACAGCTCACACCATGCTGCAGCAACAAAGATAACTCACACTGCATGTGTTTAATGCCTTAGTTGCAATGGTTAATAGAGATGAAGCATAGAAAAAGTGGAGTCCTCCCTCTCTAAGCCATCGGAGGCTCCTGAGGCACTTTTACAAGGGGCCAGTGTCAAACTGGGATGTGCAATTGATTCTAGGGGCCCACCCTACTGCTACTGGTTGTGAGACAAATCTTATTGTTTGTATATTTCCAATACACTTTCTGCATCAATTTCTCATGGTTTTCTAGATCTTTGCTTGCTGTCATTCATTATCTCTACTCCCAGTTGAGAGAAATCAATCTATGGCCATGTGATGCGCACAGGTGCACAGCTGGTTATAGTAACAGCACCGTAATCAGACTGGTAACGAGCCGCGCACCTGACCATGGACTGTATATCACATGACCATGGATGTATATCACATGACCATAGACTGTATATCACATGACCATGGAGTGTATATCACAAGACCATGGACTGTATATCACAAGACCATGGATGTATATCACATGACCATAGACTGTATATCACATGACCATGGACTGTATATCACATGACCATGGACTGTATATCACAAGACCATGGACTGTATATCACAAGACCATGGACTGTATATCACATGACCATGGACTGTATATCACATGACCATGGACTGTATATCACAAGACCATGGACTGTATATCACAAGACCATGGACTGTATATCACATGACCATGGACTGTATATCACATGACCATAGACTGTATATCACATGACCATGGACTGTATATCACAAGACCATGGACTGTATATCACATGACCATGGACTGTATATCACATGACCATAGACTGTATATCACATGACCATAGACTGTATATCACAAGACCATGGACTGTATATCACATGACCATGGACTGTATATCACATGACCATGGACTGTATATCACATGACCATGGACTGTATATTACATGACCATGTACTGTATATCACATGAACATGGACGTATATCACATGACCATGGATTGTATATCACAAGACCATGGACTGTATATCACAAGACCATGGACTGTATATCACATGACCATGGACTGTATATCACAAGACCATGGACTGTATATCACAAGACCATGGACTGTATATCACAAGACCATGGACTGTATATCACATGACCATGGACTGTATATCACATGGCCATGGACTGTATATCACATGGCCATAGACTGATTTTTATCCACTGGAAGTAAATATTGAATGACAGCAAGCAGAGATCTAAAAAAACAAAAGGAATTGATACAAAAAGTATATTGGACAATTGTACAACTTTTTATTATACAAACAATAATATTTGTATCTCAATATTGGTCTGAAAGTGGCCAACAGGAGAGTTTTCTAGACATACTCTGTGCAGGAGGGGAAGATAAGCTGTGACATCAACTATTGTCTGTAGCGGATGCAATGATGGGCTAATAGGTTTACCTATAGAGGTGTTATCTTATATTGTAATACTATTTGTGATGTACTGTAAATGAGGTGACAGTTGCAAAGAGAAATGCTCAAAAATGCTCAAAAAAATATTAATGGTAAAAACCTGGTTTAATATAAAAGGCCATTTTCTGATGACACATTCCCTTTAAATATGCTTGAAGCATAAGTAGTATTAGTTTATACTTTCCTTTTGGAGAAGACCCGCTACCTCTCTGGGCCCAGTCGTGCTCACACCTCCAGTGATTGTGACTCCCTAAGATCTAGATCAAATCAAGATTTGTTGTGACCTTTGCCTTTAACATGAGTTTTTCTAGATACACCTGTAGATAGTTTTTGAAGGAACTTAGCAGGGACTTTGTTCCTAACATCTTGGAGAACTAAGTACAGGTCTTCTGTAGATGTAAGAAGCTTGCTCCAATCCTTCTGTCTCTTCATGTCATCCCAGACAGACTGGATGATGTTGAGATCAGAGCTCTGCGGGGGCCGGATCATCACTTCCAGGACTCCTGAACCAAAAGGCAAAGGTCACACCAAATATTAATGGGATTTAGATTTCTCTTTCTTCACTTAATTTTGTTAGTTGACACAAATACACTATTAACACTTCTATCATTGAAAGCATTCTTCTTGCTGCATATTTTCCATACCTAAGACTTTTGCACAGTACTATAATCTTATGTTTTTGGATTTAGAATTGGACTTAGCAGAAGTAAGAAGTATAAGAGCTTCCTTTATTCCTATTCCTTTCGAAGACACTCTTGGCTTTGGCTCAAAAAGACGCCGCAAAATCGGCAAAACAACCACCGCCTAAGGAGCATTTCTCCTACTTCTTCTACAGTGTTTTTCTATAGTGGATGCGTATTCCTATTAATTAGAATGATTAGTTATAATAATATAACTAACAATATTTTTTATTTATACAGCACCAACATATTCCACAGCACTTTACCAAGAACTTATCTTACACCCAGCCAGATGTCTCCTTCACCTAAAGCCTTCTTCAATCCTCTTCTTTCATGTGAAGCCAAAATGCGACTGGTTGTAAGACACATAGATTAACAAAGAAAGATCGCTTGCAGGAATGCTGACGCCCAGAAATATACTTATTCAAGTCTCAGGCCAGGCTCCTCAATTGCAAATGCACATACAACTGAAAATTGACAGAAGATTGTGACCTCTGTCCAGACACAGACGTGATGACATCATTCATCAGCACCTGCATTTCAGTGGAAGGAGGAGGATGCCCGGCTGCTCTACATGGAGTACAGGAGCATATTATACTGTGTGGAGGACACTATGGAATATATTATGTTCCACATTGTGTCCCGCACAGTATAATGTAGTCCACTATGGCCTCCATACAGTAAAATACACTCTGCAGTGGCCCCCACATAGTATATTATACTGTGTGGGGGACATTGTGGAATATAATATACTGTGTGGGGGATACTGTGGAGCAGATTGTATTGTGTGGTGGTCCCTTCACTATTTGTATCTGTTTCATAGCAGACGTGATATTAGTACAGGCTGTAATAACATTGCACGGTCACTATAAAAAAAGATCCTGTGCGATGTAAATAGTGAACATTAATTTTTCCAAATGATGCCAAATGCAAACTTCTACCTTTCAGTACAATGTTGTCTGTATCACTGTAAACACCCTTTCACATGACCATATTTTGAGAATGCATAACCATCTGCAATTGTGGATCCGCACAGTATTAAGGATTCGATTGTCGTATTGGCCTTTTCAATAAATTTGGGTTGCAGTTTGGGCACTCAGTCTCTAAAGGGTTCGTCATCACTAGTATAGACTGTTACCTCTGACCATGACTAGTGAAGTGCCAAGACTGTACTGGTTTCACCATCCATTGTGGGGTTCACGTAATCTCTGCAACTTTATAAATAAGGACCAGTGTGAATACAGATAACTGTTGTCATAGGAGTGACAGGAGGTTTGTAAAACACTTATTCAGACTATGGGTAGGAGAGTTAACCCAAACGTCTGCCATTAGTTACACTGCTCAGCATATATATCTTATCACAGAAGACAAGAAAAAACATGGAAAAGTCATTAGAAAAACATCTATCCACGACATTCATTGTGTGATATCATGCTGCAGTAGAATTGCAGACGTTCGGGTTAACTCTGCTACATCTGTATATTTACAAGCCTGGAAATCCCCCCAATAATACCACAAACACTGTCTTTATTAAATCATCTTCACATCTTCTTCTGTTTACTTAAGGAATCAGTCATCAGATCAGATATCACCATACACAGCGGATGAGGTGCTTTCCGAGAAAGCAGATTTATTACAGATGACTAAAAGCACAAGCCTTGCCCCAAAACTTAGAAGGAGGTAAACACTATAGCGGACGAATGCTAGAGAGCATACTGCTTAATAGAGAAGGAATAACCACTAGTATGGATGGACAGGTGAATCCACCTATAGTCTCCATGATATACTATCAACTCATAGACCGTTTACATTGGATATCAATTAGCCCCAATGTTGGTCGCCAACCGTGATTGAAAGGCTAGTGCACAGGCGGCACATGGATATGTTCACTTGCCGTGCACCCACAGCCCTATTCATTCAGTGATATGGGGGCCACGGAAGCACGGCTGCAAAACCAGACAGGAGTAGGACCTGCCCTGATTTTTGTGGCCCAGACTGTAATACACAGCCATGTGGACTTTCTGTGAAAAGCGCTATGGGATAACTACACGTTTTTCCCGCAGTGCTATTCTGCGACCTTTGCCCAATGTAAAAAAACAACATGATTTTATTGATTACAAGTTACAAAACCTCAACCATGTATAAGCTATGGTACCTGGGAACGCCTTTTAGGCGCCAAGACATGTCTGCGGTCTGTTTGCCATGGCAGACATTATTCTGTAGAGTAAGCACATCGCAGTTTTATCACAAGCCGGATGCCCGGCGGGGTCTGACTCACTGCATATTGAACTGAGTTAACCAATCGACACTGTAAGGAATGAGCTGTGATTCCCCTGAACGGATGCATGTATCACGCTGCAGGGTGAGCTCACAAAATTCCCCTTCTACAGTATAAATAGAGATAAATAATACGTTGAATTCCCTTTGGATACCGGCAACTTTCTTCACTTGGGTTTTCTATTTTTGTGCTAGCAAACTGTTCATGTGGTTATCTTATTATGATCATCGTGACCTATTTATACCAAGCCAACAATATGTAGAAAAATGTGTGAACAAAACCCAAAAAAACACCATATCAGTAATTACGGTATGTCTATTTCAAAGGGAACCTTAATCTTCCACGGGTCCTGTATAAACCTCCCTCAATGCATCTTACATAATAACAATGCCCCTGTATAGACACAGACTTCTGTATTACTAGTTTTGTAAGACATATACATATATATATACATATATATATATATGATATATATATATATATATATATATATATATATATATATATATATATATATATCCCATAAGTAAAATGAGTTTAACCACTTGCTGACAGCCTATTGACTATGTATGTCCGGGCAGGCCCCCTAGAATGCCCAGATTGCAGAGTTTAGTTCCAACAAGTCAAGTACTAGCCTTGACCAGAATCCCAGAGAGGCCTAGTCAAAGGCTATGAAGCCCTGTAACAATTCTCTTCAAAGTGTAAACCTGCACACATAAGCTGACTGACTGACCAAGAGCAAGAGGTGAGGGAACACTAAAGAGACTAGCCCAATCCCCTGCTAGAACATTCTAGGAATATAATGAAGTTGAAAGGAGATTCTCTCTGTCCTGCTCCATCCACAGATTACAGTTGTAGGATACTACATAATCACTAAGTAAGGCTGGTCTGACACGACCGTATTGACAAACAAAAATAATGTGCCCAAATAGCAGACAGACTTCTGCAAAACTAGACATGTAGTTATGTCTCAGGCAGAAATGTAAATTACCGCTGTGGTCTATAAATAGTAGAGATGAGCGAGTAGTATTCGATCGAGTAGGTATTCGATCGAATACTATGGTATTCAAAATACTCGTACTCGATCGAATACTACTCGCTATTCGAATGGAAAAGTTCGATGCAGAACCGGCATTGATTGGCCGAATGCTATACAGTCGGCCAATCAACGCTGGTTCTTCTCCTACCTTTAGAAGTCTTCTCCTCGCAGCGTCCCCGCGGCGTCTTCCAGCTCTTCATTCACTCTGCCAGGCACCTTGGTCCTCAAGATATACATTCTTACTTTGGACTTCAATCATTCTGTCTCCCTTGACCACTGCCACAGAGCTATCTACAACTTGAGGAGTACTGCTTGAAGCTCGTGCCCATTGGAGTTTCCCCCTCTAACCAGGTGGGGCAGTCTGACGCTCAGTGCAGTGATCTAAGGGGGACAATAGATCAGCAGCTCAGAGAAGATAGCTACCCCTAGATTCATATACAAAGCATAAAAAAACCCCTAAAAGTATCTACCTAAAATTGTGCATCACTATGTCATCCAGAAATTGGTATCTAGCAGCCTTCATTTTGTCATTATTTTTCTCCATGTCCCTCATGATCACAGCATCCAGAAATTTCCATTTTCTCTTCAAGCATTGCCACTCCTCTTCCAAGACCCCTTTGTGAGAGTTTTCAAAAGACTAACACTAGGGTAAGGGCTCGTTCACACATGAGCCCAGGGGAGGTTTTTGACAGCGGATTTCGCGTCAAAAAACTCCCCTTACAATGGTGGTCTATGCAGACCACCAGGCTTCTTTCTTCCGCTAGCGGCGGGCTGCTGCTAGCGGAGAAAAGAAGCGACATGCCCTATCTTCAGGCGGAAGCCGCGCGGGCTGAGCCGCGCGGCTTCCGCCCCCGGCAGCACCCTCCTATGTCGGCTCTTTCATTTGAGCTGACAGCGGAGGGGAAAGCTGCGACCGCGATGGTCGCGGCAGGCAGGTTTTGACCAGAGAGAGACGCGGCTTGACGCGTCTCTCTCGGTGTCAAAACCCATGCGGGCAGTTCACGTGTGAACTAGCCCTAAGCAGGTGATTGCTTTTTATAAGTGTATGAGCCGATGTTGTGATGATGTCATAAGCTGTTGGCCAATATGAGCAAATGGGCCACATCAGCATAAACCACAGAATGGATCTGGTAGAACTTAAAGTGTGGATGGGGGCCCTGGTGAGAGCCTAACAGACCTGGGCAACAGAAGCCTGATGATGAATAGCCCAAGAGGCTCTGACAACTCTTGTGGAGTGAGCCGTCACACAAAAGGGCAGAGCCCTACCCTGAAGTAGGCCTCCTTAATTGCAAACCAGATTCATTGGGAGATGGAAGCCTTGGAAGCAGGCAAGCCTTTGTGAGTGGCCTCAGGAAGGAAGAAGAAACCGTCTGAATAACGGAAAGGCTCAGGGCTCGTTCACATCTGCGTCGTCGGTCCTTATTGCAGGTTTCCGTTTCCTGCATAAAACAGATGCAGGAGACGGAAACCTGCAGGAGTCTCTCACCCATTCATTTGAATGGGTGAGAAAGCTGTCCGGCCGTGCGCGGCAGTGAGCGTTTTGCACTCTCCGCCGCGAAACCGGGTTTTATAATCCGGACACAGAGTCGGACATGCAGTACTCTGTGTCCGGATAAAAAAATCTGGCATGCAGAAGACGGAAACCACAGAACGGAGACCCCAGACGCAGGTGTGAACCCAGCGTCAGTGAGACAAATAGACCCGAATCGGCTGGAGACCATCCAGGCAGGGAAGAGAACGCTTACGTACATGCTTGGAATGCAGAAAGATGGCAAGATTAGGTCTAAAACTGGATTAAAGGGGTATTCCCATAACTCTTGTTCTGCAGCCTGCAGGCTCTGTGTTCTCTTCATTTCCTGGATTTTTCAGCACATTGGTGGGCGGGGTTTCACTTGCTCTGCTATGTTTGCAGTCAGTAATGAGGGATTGGTTGTAAATGCATTACCACAGTATAAAGCTGATGTGGAAACTGATGTAGCAGAGCTGGATTTGAGTCAGCTTGCATTACATACAGAGGTAACGGACTCCTTATCTCAGCCCTTATCAGCCAAATTTAATTAAACCGGCTGATAAGTGGAAACGCTGAAGTACAGTAGTCCTGAGCTCTCACCTCCCCTCTCCCCTATCTGAGGAGCTCTTTTGCTTGTCAGCCCCTCCCTCCCTTCCCACTTGGGAAATGAGCAGATAAGCCTAGGGGGCCATAGAAACGCAGTGTCAACAATGAAGTGAATAAATTAAGATAGAGGCCAAACAAAGCAATTTTGATAAAGCAATGTAGTTAGGAAAAATCTTAAATCCACATAAACTAGCAGTATAGATAGGATGCTTTTCATTTTCATGGGACAACCCCTTTAAAGAGGACCTTTTATGTCCTCAGAGACATGTGGTTTTATATACTGCTAGAAAACTGGCAGTGCCCCAGGGCAAGAGATGTTACCGAAATCTCTTCACTGTCAGAAGGACGTTTCTGACAGTCTAGCTGGCCTGTGAGGAACGCCCCTCCTGACTGTACTCATTCATAGCCCCGTACTGTCAGAGAGGGTCGATCCTTACCACCCACCCCTGACTATACTATAGACTAATACTGGGGGGTGTTCTTCACAGCTTAGCGTCATGGCTAGGCGGTAAGGATCACCCCCCTCTGACAGTACAGGGCTATGAATGAGTACAGTCAGGAGAGGTGTTCCTCACTGCCCAGCTAGACTGTCAGGAAGGCCCTTCTGACAGTAAAGAGATACCGGTAACTGCACCGATATCTCCAGCTTGGGGACACATAACAGGAAAGCCGACATTGCGCTTCTAGCGGTATATAAAACCGCATGTGACCCAGGACATGAAAGGTCCTCCTTAAGACCAGCGCCGCACCTCCCATGAGGCGACCTGAAGCGAGCGCTTCAGGCGGCGCTATGTCAGGACCCCAGGGAGGGCGGCATTTTTGATTATCTAAGCCAGTCCAAGACAAGCTGTCCTGGACTGGCTTAGCACCGAGCGGTGGTTTGGGGAGGCCACTGGAGCAGCGCTGCTCCAGCAGCCTCCCCTCACGCTCAGGCAGAGAGCAGGTCTTCTCCGTGCCTGCTCTCTGCCTGCGAACGGTGCTAAGCCCCGCCCCCTCCGCTCCACCATGCCCCTTCGCTCCACCACGCCCCTACGCTCCGCACCCCCCTCCCGGGGGGGGGCTTTCTGTAGTTCGCCTCGGGCGACGAAAGGGGCAGGTTCACCCCTGCTTAAAACTGACTAAGCCCAGTGTCTGGGAGATGGGTAGAGCCGACAGCTTTCCATTTTCCTAGTGGCAGGGTCTATACCCATGATGCTATGTCCCCCAGTGAAATAAGAGAGAAATTTTGGCAGTAATTTTTTTTTTTTTTTTTTTGCCACCCTAATTTTGTAATACAAGTCACTGGCCATTACTGGGCCCGTGCACTGTTCTCCTCAATATTTCATGTCACTTCTCATTGTGTCTATTGGGCTCATGTGCTCATAGTTTACGCCTGTTGTCTGTGTAGGATCTGGGTTAGTCATGTTTGGCCCGGCCGTCTTCCTCTTATGAACACACCCAGGGTTATGCACTGTTTGGCCAACCCAAATTTACGTACTATTTTCAAATGTGTTTGTGTACGTCACTTGTCGGCTGTGAGGCTTCTTGTCACTCAGCTTTATGTGTACTCATCGGGAAGAACATGTACGAGCCGCTCTCGGAGTTTGATGCAGTGAGCCCCGGTCCTTCCAGCAGGCGATCCCCCAGTCCTCCGGCCGAGCAGGCCTCAGGCTCCTGGCTGCTGCGTACCCGGGATCAGCTGTGTCAGAGGCTGAGGGTAGCGGTGCGAGGGCCGGTGCCGGTGACAGTGCTGGCCGTGCAGCGATACTTAGGGGACAGCTCCGGCTATTGCTACGATGTCACCCTGTGGGATGGGGCTGAGCAGGACACTTGGCTGCTGTCCTCGGAGCTCAGTCCCCTGGTGCACAGGAACCGGCTGCGCTGCGGCTCTTGTGTCATCGTCCGCCGCTGCTCGTACCGTTACCTGGAGAAGAAGCTGGCCCAAGGGCTGGTGTGTATAGAGGAGCTGGAGCCCGGGGAGCAGGAGGACCAGCCCGGGGGTGTACAGCTCCGGGGACCGGCCGGCCCTCTGTGCGGGGACAGGAAGCATTATCTGCCGCTGTGGAATAACGAGGACCCGTATGGTGACCTGTGGAGGAGCCGGGGACAGGGGCAGGACGGCAGTGTGGCGGGTGAGCCTGGCATATGCCATGTATTATCAATGCCCTGATGTCATAGCCTACCTGTGTGATGTCATAGCCTGCCAGTGTGATGTCATAGCCTGCCAGTGTGATGTCATAGCCTACCTGTGTGATGTCATAGCCTGCCAGTGTGATGTCATCATTCTGTCCCTGTACACCGCTGCGGATGGACGTAAAATGTATTTGCTAATTTTGCTCTGTCAGACTGTGGTAAAGCGACCACACGAGCGTTACGATAAAACGGTGGCTTATCGCAACGTGGCGGGAACAGTTTTAAAAATTCTGAACTTCTCCCATATACCGGGTTGTAGGACGCTCGTGTTATCCCACAATTATACCGAAATAGTCTGCTGTTTCATTGACATCACACTGGGGTCACGGTTCTAGTCGGAGAATGAAGACTGATGTTAAAAAAAACAAAAACCTTTAATTTGCTAATAACGTATTCCCTTCAATCCGGCAACCGATAAGTTAATAGGGGCTGGTTTTGGCGGTCGCACAGCTTTACTAGACTGACGTAAGAGCTGGTGTAGATGTCACCCATCATTTACACCACTTTATTATAATAAATATGTCGGGTCATCTAGTCGCTGCCCCGAAGTGCCCACTATTGTGAAATGTGCCGAGTATGACTCAAATCCTACAAGTCACGGCGTTGTGTGCGAGTAGGGCGTGAACAAGAAAACGTAACGCACTGGTGTACAGGAATGAATAAAAGTGCCGCAGTGGGGCTTATTGTGTTAGGCCTCGTTCACACTTGTGTATTTTAGTGGTTTGCAAAAATATTTGTGAGTTAAAACTAGTAATGGAGAATACACAGAGATCAGGTGTCATGGAAAGGGTCACACTTTTTATATTTCGTATATTTTTTGTTATTGAAGATACTCCTGACACATACTGACCCTTACATGTCCAAATGGGGGTCTGTTTTTTTTTTTTTTTTTTTTTTTCCTATCAGTATGTCTTTGTAGAATGGGAGGAAATCCACGCAAACACGGGGAGAGCATACAAATGCCTTGCAGATGTTGTTCCTGGCAGGATTCGAACCCAGGACTCCAGTGCTGCAAGGCTGTAGTACTAACCACTAAGCCACCGAGTTGCCCTGGGGTCTATATTTTTGACACCTTTAGCATGTGGCTACGTTTGCTTTTGTCACAAATGTCCCCGAGAAATCCGCATAAAGTCCTGCACACACAGATTTTTCATCCGCTGCCTTTAGATTTCAAACAGTGGACGCCGGATGGACCCCATTATAGCCAATGGAGTTTTCTGGGCTCCATATTTAGCCTGTGACTGACCAGAACAACGGACAAGCGAGGCTAGTGCGAACTTGTCATCAGTGAGTGCGTCATGTTTCCATCCGGGTGCTATGTGGCTGTGACACATGGGTAATATAATCTCGCTTTGTACGTGGAGGCATAAAATATGCCTGTGTGTGTGTGTGTATATATATATATATATATATATATATATATATATATATATATATATATATATACACTCCACATACACATAGTCTTGTATGTGTGTATGTATATGTGTGTATATATATACTCCAGATACACAATAGTCTTGTGTGTGTGTATATATATATATATATATATATATATATATATATACACTCCACATACACCATAGTCTTGTATGTATATATACACTCCACATACACAACAGTCTTGTGTGTGTGTGTGTGTGTATATATATAATATATATATACACTCCACATACACAACAGTCTTGTTACTATATGAAGGTCTTCCAGATTATAATCTCTATATTATTCTGAGTGTTCTGCAGCATCTACTTGCTGGGAGTCAATGGAAACCTTGGCTTTACATCTCAGTGCTGAAAACCAATACAGACCTAATAATTTTCTGCGATTGTGTGAAGTGTTGACAATACGGTTTGATACGTTTATCAAATATTGTACAATGCGTGATACATTGTAACAAACTACCAGCTCACTGCTGACACTGCATACGCTTACAGCACTTCTTCCACATAGTGACTTTGGCCGTGTTTCAGAAAGATTACTTGATAGACAAAACGGCAGTCACAAAAACTCCAAACCTCGCTGTTTTTAGTTACAAGTTGCAATCGGCCTTGGCAGCCTGGACCGCCGTGTAACTTATATACAGTTATATACAGGGCTGTGAGGTTAGTAGGCCAAACCACCGACTCTGACTCCACTACTTCTCCACAGCCTGACTCCCTGATAGATGGCTGACCGTCATGGTCAGTCTGAAGTAGTAAAGATCTTCTCATTTATTAAAAAGTCTCTGACTGAATTCCTGTGAAAGTACCGTATATACTCGAGTATAAGCCGAGGCCCCTAATTTTAAAATGGTTGGAGTTTTTGGGTGCAGTAGTTGCTGGGGAAGGGGAGGGGGTGTTTTGGTTGTCTGTCTGCCCCTTCCCTGAGCTTGAGGACTGGGATTTTTTTCCCCCACTTGGAATTCAGTCTGGCTGTATATAGGGTATCTGCAGTGCTCCTATTAACCCCTTCCCAACGGAACAGGAGCACTGCAGATCCCCTATATTCAGTAGACCGGGCACTGTCAGACACAGGGATACCTAATGTGTATGTGTATCACAGTCATTTTCTACCTTTATATATATATTCTAGGGAAAGGAGGGATTTACAACTTTTATTTTTTTTATTTTTAATTTTTTAAATATTTTTTTTAAAGCTTTTTTTTTTTTTTTTTTTTTCTATTTTATGGGAGATTCTATACAATTCTATTGTGGCTGGTCATAAACCCCACCACCAAAAAAAAAATAATTTTTTTTTTTTTTTTTTGCTTCTCTCGAGTATAAGCCAAAAACTGTGCTGAAAAACTCTGCTTATGCTGGAGTATATACAGTAAATATGTAGTAAGCTATACGTGTAATTATATAATACTAATCAGTGTATAATATAAAACTCCACAGCCCTGTTTTTGAGATCTCCATTTTTGGAGTGGGCCTGTACATAGCAGACCATGGGATTTGGGAAGGGCTTGGTAATAACTTTTCATTTGCTTTGGTCGCACTACATTTACAGCCCTTAAATCTCTACCCGTTTACCCTATAATCAGTGGATAAGTGATATATACTTCTAGCTGGGATACGTCAAGTCTGTATCCTATTTTGCACTGGAAAAAGTTGCCAAAATTTTAAAAAATAAAAATAAAACTTTTGTTCTGTTTTTTATGTTTCTGTTTCCAATGGCAGCAGCTCCAGTCTTCTGTATACTGATCACCGGTGACGTCCCTTTTCTAACCCTAATGGGAACGCTCTTATAAATGGCATGTAACTGCGCTGATGTGGCAAATGTAAAAAGATGACTGCTAAGGCTCCATTCCCACATAGTAACACGCCGCGCGTTCAGACACTTATACACGTGTCAGAGTGTGAGCGCTCAAAACAGATCCCATTCACTTCAATGTGTGCCGGCTTACGGGCGCTACACATTGAAATCAATGGGAGGCTTTTTAACCCATTGATTTCAATGTGTAGCACGCATGAGCCGGCACCCATTGAAGTGAATGGGGTCTGTTTTGAACGCTCACACTCTGACACGTGTATAAGTGTCTGAATGCGCGGCGCGTTACTACGTGGGAACGGAGTCTTAGGCCTGTGAATGGCTGCAGTGGTCACATGTAAACTGATGACCAGACCTTCTGCCACTGGAAACGGAGGATCGAGGAGCACTATTAAAAATCAATGAATGAATAAATATATATAAATATAAATATATATATATATACTAGCTTTTACCCGCGACTTCGTCTGCGGTGATTTGAGAATTGGGCGGACACAGACGTGTGAAACTGTAAAAGTGCTTTAAGAAGTTTGGTGGGATAGCAAATGTGATGTTATATTGTTATATTGTGTATGTAGTAATACAGACAATGTGATGTGTTGTATTGTGTATGTAGTGATACAGACAATGTGATCTGTTGTATTGTGTATGTAGTACAGACATCTGTTATATAGTGAGTGAGTAGAGTGAGGGCTACTCCTGAGGTGACAGTAAGGAGTGTGCAGGCAGGTTGAGGCAGGAAATGCCAGGCAGTGTGTGTGAGTCTATAGCTGGGGCTAGGAGTCCTGCTTTTGTGAGTCTCCTGCTAGGAAGCCATGTTGTTTAGTTGCACCAAAAGTAGCCTGTGACTCAATCCTAAGGGAAAACTATGTTTGTGGAAAATTGCACGCAAATCCGTCCAGGCGTTTTAGCGTGATTGAGGAACAAACATCCGAACTCACAAACACACAAACTTTCACACTTATAATATTAGTAGGATAAGGCACTGTATATAGCAGTGATAGGAGATACATGTAATTATATAGTATATACAGCCTGTGTACAGGGGTATATATGTATCAGGTACTGTATATAGCAGTGATAGGAGATACATGTAATTATATAGTATATACAGCCTGTGTACAGGGGTATATATGTATCAGGTACTCTGTATATAGCAGTGATAGGAGATACATGTAATTATATAGTATATACAGCCTGTGTACAGGGGTATATATGTATCAGGTACTCTGTTTATAGCAGTGATAGGAGATACATGTAATTATATAGTATATACAGCCTGTGTACAGGAGTATATATGTATCAGGTACTGTATATAGCAGTGATAGGAGATACATGTAATTATATAGTATATACAGCCTGTGTACAGGGGTATACATGTATCAGGTACTGTATATAGCAGTGATAGGAGATACATGTAATTATATAGTATATACAGCCTGTGTACAGGAGTATATATGTATCAGGCACTGTATATAGCAGTGATAGGAGATACATGTAATTATATAGTATATACAGCCTGTGTACAGGAGTATATCAATGTGATGCGTTGTATTGTGTATGTAGTGAGTAGTGATACAGACAATGTGATGCGTTGTATTGTGTATGTAGTACAGACATCTGTTATATAGTGAGTGAGTAGAGTGAGGGCTACTCCTGAGGTGACAGTAAGGAGTGTGCAGGCAGGTTGAGGCAGGAAATGCCAGGCAGTGTGTGTGAGTCTATAGCTGGGGCTAGGAGTCCTGCTTTTGTGAGTCTCCTGCTAGGAAGCCATGTTGTTTAGTTGCACCAAAAGTAGCCTATGACTCAATCCTAAGGGAAAACTATGTTTGTGGAAAATTGCACGCAAATCCGTCCAGGCGTTTTAGCGTGATTGAGGAACAAACATCCAAACACACAAACTTTCACACTTATAATATTAGTAGGATATATATATTTAAAATTACTATTATTATTATTATTATATTAATGTAGAAAAAAATTCTTTAGGCTAGGGCCGCACGTATTGATGATCTAAACTAAGAGTAAGTTGGCAATCTCCTAGTCCCAGGATTATCTTGCATATGACTTGCTGTTCTTAGGTTATATTATATTATGAGTTTGGTGGGACTACAATCTGGGCTGTAGAGGTTTTATAATAATTGAATTTATGCTTGTTATACACGCAGATACAGATGTGTCATATCAACACCTGAAAAACATTTTATACCCATTGGGAACAGTATTAATACATATTTCTTTCAGTCTATAGTACAACCGATATGGGTGGGTTCACACTACCGTATGATAGTGTCTGTTAAAAAAAACCAAACAAACAAAAAAAAAACCAAAACAGACACTTCTCACAGCAGAGATAAACAGAAACTAACTGATGTTAATGGGTCTGTTTTTGTTTTTTTTTTCTGATCCATTTAATGGACACATTAGCAACAGTTGTGTCCGTTTTTCTACTGTCGTGTTTTTATTTTATTTTATTTTATTTTCTGCTTTCTGAGCATGTGCACAAAAAAACGAATAGTAATAATGGACAGTATGATTGACTCCTGTTCATTATCCATCCATGACTTTAATGTTAAAAAATAATGGACACTTGACGTCCATCATGAAACTAGAGAAAATCCCAATGAAATAAAGGGATATAGTTTTTATTTTAAAATAGTGTGTGTGTGTGTGTGTGGGGGGGGTTAAAATAAGATAAGCGGTGCCTGAATAGCCCTTTTAAAGGCTATCCACACATATGTGGGGCTCATACAGCAAAATTTTGCTGATGGAGCCCCTTTAACGGACCTGTGACAGTTCTGGTAGTGTCCGTTGCTTTAATCTTGTAATGGCCAATAGCAACGGACACTACTGATGGTCATCAGTGGTAATGTGAACGACCCCCCCGTTAATGATCCCAGGTACAATCCTCCTCAATTTTTTTTATTTATTTATTTACAATATTTAAAAATACATAAAATTCTGATTCCCCCCCCCCACCTCACTTCTTCCTTTCCCTAACTCAAAAATAAAAATCCCCATGTCCAAATTCTAAAAGTATAAAAATATTTAGCAAGGATGCGGTTTTAATCTCAGTGTGTGTATTTTCCTACTTCTACACTTGATGTTTGTGTTCATGTCTGTGGATTTTTAATCACTATGGATTAAAAGCTAAGTCTTATATAAACCTCCGGTTGAGCCGACCCACCTTTTTTCCTATACAATAAAAATATTTAGCCCATATGGTGAACACCACAGTGGTTTAAAAAAAAAAAAAAAAGGCCAGATTGCTGTTTTGCCTCTCAAGAAAACTACCGTATATACTCGAGTATAAGCCGAATTTTTTCTTTTTTTTTCTTCTTGGGGGGGGGGGGGAGGGGTGTCTATGACCAGCCGCAATGTCAATGTATAGAATCTCCCATAAAATAGTGGGAAAAAAAGAAGCTTTAAAAAAAATTAATTAAAATTTCTAAATCCCTCCTTTCCCTAGAATAGACACAAAAGTAGAAGATGACTGTGAAACACCAACACATTAGGTATCCCTGTGTCTGACAGTGCCCGGTCTACTGAATATAAGGGATCTGCAGTGCTCCTGTTCCGTCAGGAAGGGGTTAATAGGAGCTCTACAGATCCCCTATATTTAGCCAGACTGAATTCCAAGTGGGGGGGGGGGGGAATCTAGTCCTCAAGCTCAGGGAAGGGGCAGACAGACAACCAAACACCCCCTCCCCTTCCCCAGCATCTACTGCACCCAAAAACTCCGACCATTTAAATTTTTGAAATTTTCCAGCATCTGCTGCATCCCCCCCCCCCCCCCTTCCCCCTCGGCTTATACTCGAGTCAATATGTTTCCCCAGTTTTTTTGTGGTAAAATTAGGGGCCTCGGCTTATACTCAAGTATATACAGTATATTATCTATCTATCTATCTATCTATCTATCTATCTATCTATCTATCTATCTATCTCTATAGAGACAGCTAAAGATAAATGTAGACAGTAGATGCCGGGGTGGTCTTTAGGTCCCCGCTGCTGTGGACTTCGTTGTTAGTTTATTCATACACTTCTAAGAGAAAAAAAAAAGTGAACAGCCCAATGCAGAGTTCCAAGAAAAGAATTCCTATTTTGGGGAAAATATAATTATCTGCTAAAGCGGACATTTTAGGAGAGGTGACAGGTCCTGGATTCATTCATAGAAATTCTTTCCAGATGTGTCCATTATAATTTAGCCCTTTTTATTTAATAAAAGGATAAAATGAAAACCAGTTTTTTTGCATTTTTTGTGTGTGTTAAATACATTTAGAAGGTTTTCCAGTGCATTAGTTGTAGATAAAAACGGCATTTGTTAAGCTTTAGGCCGTCCATACAGTGATGGTAATGCCCCCCCCCCCCCCTAAATTAGTGATGGACAACAGGACCTGTAATGGGCTCGGCCTCATTCATTTAAAGATGGCAGTAACTTGTAACACTTCATGACGAGTCTGGCATTGCAGCGGATATACAGATGTGTTATTAATTCTATCCGCCATAGTGTAAACCGCACTTCTCCATGTAAATATGTTACTTCATTCTTTACAGAACTTTCTCTTTATCTCTTATTGAACAGCATTAATATTCTGATGGGATCCTTCTCCGGGGCTATAATTACTGATTTATGCTACATTTCCATCTTCACACTTGATATTGTACTTGTGAATATGACGGGATGATAAGCGGTATCTGGAACAGTGTTACACAAACTGGGATTCTGAGTCAGGAGATCGGTGTTACATTGAGGGGAACCAGTTTAGGACTGTAAACCCCCCACAGGTTTGCGTGTATCTGCGCTGTTCTTCAGTGGCGCTATAGATCTACACCCCATGTTCATTGCACATGCCCCGTAAAGCCGAAGCTGAAGAACTGCGCCATTGCTGGGAGTGCAGTTCGTAGGTGACACTAAACCCCTGGTCCATAAAGGCCTGTGGTTGGTTTTGTATCCCAAATTGCCTTGACTGTTTCCCTTTAAGGCTGAGGGCCCACGTTGCGGAAATGCATTTTTTTTTTTTTTATGTTTTGTTTTTGGGGAGTGTTTTTTGCTGCGGTTTTTTGAGCCAAAGCCTGAAGTGGATTGAGCAGAAAATAGAAGTATAAGAACTTCCTATTTCCCATTCTTTTTATAGCCATTCTTGGCTCAAAATCTGCAGCATAAAAAGCTGTGTGTCTGCACTTGGGTCCTCAGCCCTGGGCTACGGCCCCACTGGGTGGAAACGCCGTGAACTCATTGCTGTTCTTCCCACAGAAAGTTCAGGGCGGGTTCACACCAGCACCCTATCTCCATTATCCAGGTTTCTGTTTTCTGCCGGCAGAAGACAGAAACCTGGCATTCAATGTCCGGCCGTGAGCGCCGGTGAGCGTTTTGTGCTCTCCGCGGCAAAACGTGTGTTTTTTGTTTTTTTTTTTTTTTTTTTTTTTTTTTTTAACCAGACACAAAGTCCTGCATATCCGACTTTGTGTCCGGTTAAAAAGAAACTCTCACGGCCGGAGACTTTTTGAAAAATGACTGCAGGTTTCAGTCTCCTGTCCAGTTTCAGGCAGGAAATGGAAACATGCAAAACGGAGACCGGGGCGCAAGTGTGAACCCAGCGTCACAGAGTTTTCCTCCGCGGACTTTGTTACGATTATATCTATAGGAAAGCCACTGGCATTTCCGTAGATATAATTGACATGCTGCAATTTTCAAAACCACAACTGTTTTGGAAATCGCAGCGTGTCCGCTCTGCAATTTTTTTTCCGTAAAGTGGGCTTGGAACTTGCATGAATCCCATCCACTTTGCAAGTACTGTAAAACGATTCGATTTTTACCTCAGGGTTTCTGCCACGGCCAAATCGCGGCGTTTCCGGCCAGTGGGGCCCCGGCCTAAAAGAGTTTTCCAAAATTAAAGATGGGTCATCCATATCAGGTTGGTGGGAGGGATAACACCTGGCGTGTCCCCCCCCCCCCCCAATCAGCTGTTCACAGCACATAGGAAGTATAGCCCCGTTCTCTGTGTAGTGGCCAAACTGAGTCACTGCTGTTCCCCCTCCCATTCAGGGGCCTGAACATCTGTCATAAACCCTGGACAAATAAAGTCCAAACCATGGAGCCTGCACCGCACAACTTTCAGGAGCTATAGGGATTCCCCAAGGAGTACTTCAACACTTTCTCACTCCATGTTTGTTTTTGTTTTTTTTAGACAAGCCACAGATTTTTGTGCTGGGTCCCATCAAGAGCCCTGGGGACAGAACCAGACCAGAAACCTGTGGTTCCTCCAAAAAAGAACCATGGAGGAAATAAGTGGTGAAGCACACCCTAGAGAATACCTTTAAGGCTTAGTTCACACAGAGTTTTTTGGTCAGGGTTTTGAGTCCGTATCCGCCTCAAAATCCTGACCAAAATGACGGCTCCCATTGAAATCAACGGGAGCCGCGCAGGAGCTTTTTCCGGGAGCCTAGCGATTCGGCCTGAAGACACATCCTCCTCCGAACTAGGCCCATTCATTGAGCCTGATCCGGAGGAGGGTGAGCGGCTGGATGCCGGTGCCGGAGGCCGCCTCAGGTTCCGATCCAAAAAAAACTCTGTGTGCACTTAGCCTAAAGGTTCTGCTGCCTTCATGTTGCTGCAGATGCAACAGGGCACTTATGGAGTCCATACCTTGAATGGTCAGTGTGGGTTTTGGTAGCACAAGGAAGCCCAACAGTTAGCTGGTTTTAATGTTCTGGCAGGAGGTCCCCTCTTTCTTCCATCAGTCAAGCGTCTAGTTATCAAACTGAAATCTTCAGCAGTGTGACCAGTGCATTTGGCTAGGAAGACTATACAATTCATGAAGGAAAGGGCTTCCGTACAGACGTCTTGTATCATTGTGATGATGTCTCTAGAAGGCCTGACAGCTGTTGGAGTTTCCTTTTGTTCGGGGCTGATATGTGTTTTGTAGAATCAGGTCATGACTAATGTCACTTTTTCTGTTTCCTCCTAGTCAGCAAAGTCTGCTCATTACAGAAGCTGGAAATGACTGGGCTCTCAAAAATCGCCTTACCTCCTCTGCTGGTGCGGGTCATGCACAAATCTAGGCTTCGCTATTTTGGCAAAGCAGAGAAGACAACGGACTACCCCTACCAAGTAAGAGAATACCAAGTAAACTGCTAAGCATTACAGATGAGAGAATCGATTCAACACCAATTACATTCAATCCAAATTTTCCAAAAGTTTCAGATTCAAACAGATCTGAAATTATTGGGCTTTGTTTCTGACAAATTGCTCCTAATGGCAGCTAGCTAGTTCACTATTTAAAGAGGACCTTTCACCACTTTTGGGAACATGCAGTGTTATATACTGCCAGAAAGATGACAGTGCGCTGAATTCAGCGCACTGTCGGCTTTCCCGATCCGTGCCCGGTGTAAAGCGCTATCGGTCCCAGTACCGTAGCGCTTTACAGTCAGAAGGGCGTTTCTGACCATTAGCCAGAGACGTCCTTCTGCCTCGCGGCGCCAATCGCGCTGTGCTGTGGAGCTGGGAGGAACGCCCCCTCCCGCTCCTGATAATGCTAGTCTACGGACAAGCTGTGTGAGCAGAGGGAGGGGGCGTTCCTCCCCGCTCCACAGCACAGCGCGATTGGCGCCGCGAGGCAGAAGGACGTCTCTGGCTAATGGTCAGAAACGCCCTTCTGACCATAGAAGAGCTACGGTACCGGGCCGTAAGCTCTTCACACCGGGCACAGATCGGGAAAGCCGACAGTGCGCTGAATTCAGCGCACTGTCAGCTTTCTGGCTGTATATAGAACTGCCTGTACCCGGATATGGTGAAAGGTCCTCTTTAATCTATAGACAAATAATAAAAAGAAAAACCCTGGCACTTGTAAGATGGAGCAGCTACTCCCGGACACCAACCTGGAAGGTGGTGAGTAAACACAAGGGAAACATTCAAAATGGTAAAACCGGGTATGAGAGCGCCACTGAGTAGATGTAGGTTAATAAAATCACATTATTGGTTCCAAAGACAGAGGGAAAAGAAGGCTACGCATTTCCACGCTGGTCTAGCGTCTTCCTCAGGCCAATGTAAAGTCCACAGGTTCCCACGCTCTGACAGTGGGCTTTACATTGGCCTGAGGAAGACACTGGACCAGCGTGGAAACGCGTAGCCTTCTTTTCCCTCTGTCTTTGGAACCAATAAAGTGATTTTATTAACCTACATCTACTCAGTGGCGCTCTCATACCCGGTTTTTACCATTTTCAATTTTTCCCTCACTAGTAATCTATTAGTTTTAGCTGGTCATCATTTAGCTTTTGGTCATTGACTTGCTTTACTTACTTTCATTTGTGGTCCCAGTTACTTGCGGTCAATGACCTTAAGTAACCCTTAGGCTAAGCCCAACGTTGCAGAAACATAGCTTTTTTTTGTTGCAGTTTTTTTTTTTGTTTGTTTTTGTTTTTTTTAGCCAAAGCCAGAAGTGGATTGAGGAGATGGGGGAAGTATAAGAACTTCCTAAATAGTTCCCATTCCACTTGTAGCCATGCTTGGCTTTGGCTCCAAAAACCGCAACAACAAAAAAAGCTGCGTTTCCACAATGTGGGGCCTTGGGCCTCATTCATATCTGCGTTGGTAATCCGTTCGGGGGGTTCCCCATGCATATCAAGTGAACTGGCAAATCAGTGGTTAGCACTGCAGCCATGCATCGCTGGAGTCCTGGGTTCGAATCCTGCCCGGAACAACATCTGCAAGGAGTTTGTATGTTCTCCCCGTGTTTGTGTGGATTTCCTCCCATTCTACAAAGATATACTAATAGGGAACAAAAGGTACATTGTGATCTCTATATGGAGCTCACAATCTACATAAATAAAAAAAAAAATGCACTGGGGTCCATGTGCTTGCCGCGAGATCCCCACAGAGAACATGTGGGTGGGAAAGTACTTCACAATCTACTTTTGTGTCCGCATGTTACGTGTGGAGATCTCACAGCAAGCATATGGGGTCCGTGTGCTTTCAGTGCACACACCGCTTGCAAATGCGTTCGGTATTCCATTCGGGGGGTCCTCATGTGGACTACCCGAACGCAGATGTGAAACAAGGGTCAGCCTTAAGGTATGTTTAACACTGATTCTTTTGCAGGTGGATTTTTTTAGTGGTGGAATATTTAAAAAAAAAAAAAAAATGAAAATAAAGTCACAAAGTTAAAGAGGACCTTTCACCATATCCAGGCACAGGCAGTTCTATATACTGCTGGAAAGCTGACAGTACGCTGAGTTCAGTGCACTGTCGGCTTTCCTGATCTGTGCCCGGTGTGAAGAGCTTACGGTGCCGGTACCGTAGCTCTTCTATGGTCAGAAGGGCGTTTGTGACCATTAGCCTCGCGGCGCCAATCGCGCTGTGCTGTGGAGCGGGGAGGAAAGCCCCCTCCCTCTGCTCACACAGCTCGTCCATACACGTGTATTATCAGGAGAGGGAGGGGGCGTTCCTCCCCGCTCCACAGCACAGCGCGATTGGCGCTGCGAGGCAGAAGGGCGTCCCTGGCCAAGTGTCAGAAACGTCCTTCTGACTGTAAAGCACTACGGTACCGGACCGTAAGCTCTTCACACCGGGCACAGATCGGGAAAGCCGACAGTGCGCTGAACTCAGCGCACTGTCAGCTTTCCAGCAGTATATAACACTGCATGTGCCCAGATATGGTGAAAGGTCCTCTTTAAAAATCAGCTCCTGACTCCCATTGAAAAGAATGGGAGAGTTGTGAGGGTTTTTTTTTTTTTTTTTTTTTTTTTTTGAGACAGATTCCACCTCAAAATCCGCCTGCAAAAAAAATCCATGTGAACTTGCCCTTATTAGGTTAAATAAACAACTTTAATGCCAAACCACATCTGGCAGCGATTACACTCAACAGGGAAAGGTTACCAAACTGAATTACAAATTGGTGCACAAGCGATATGGTAGAGATTGTATTGGACAGCCAGGTGCCAGCCTGCAGGAGTGCCGACCACTGAGACACATTAAAGAGGACCTTTCACCGATTTGGGCACAGGCAGTTCTATATACTGCTGGAAAGCCAACAGTGCACTGTATTCAGCGCACTGTTGGCTTTCCTGATCTGTGCCCCGGGTGAAGAGCTTTTGGTCCCAGTACCGTAGCTCTTTACAGTCAGAAGGGCGTTCCTGACAGTCAGTCAGGAACGTCCTTCTCCACAGCAGCGCCTATCGCGCTGTACATTGTGAGAAGGGAGGAACGTCCCCCTCCCCTTCTGATAATACTCGTCTATGGACGAGCACTGTGAGCAGAAGGCGGGGGCGTTCCTCCCCGCTCACACTGTACAGCATGATAGGTGCTGCTGTGGAGAAGGACGTTCCTGACTGACTGTCAGGAACGCTCTTCTGACTGTAAAGAGCTACGGTACCAGGACCGATAGCTCTTTACTCGGGGCACCAATCGGGAAAGCCAACAGTGCGCTGAATTCAGTGTACTGTCAGCTTTCCAGCAGTATATAGAACTGCCTGTGCCCAATCTAATGAAAGGTCCTCTTTAATAGCCTAGGCTGCACTATAAAGGCAAATTCTGTAGTGCCACAAAATGCGAGTGTCCTTCTCCTCTTTTCCCAATTTAGCTATGCCTGTCTCTTTCTTCTCCTTTGCTCTTTCCCCTTTAATTTGTTACTTACACCAGATGTTCCGCTGTTTGTCTTTGGACAGAACAAACAAACTGGATGTTCCTCAGTACATGGCCATTGCGCTCTGTATGCAGACTACATTTGCCGTACCCTGTGTGCCACCAGCATATGCTCATATGCACTTCATGTATTAAAATAGAACTGTGGATGTCTGTAAAGCGCTGCGGAATATGATGGCGCTATATAAGTAAGCATAATAAATAATGGCTAGTGCAATTCTCTCTATGGTGGAGTGATATGGAGAGGCCACCACGTGCCACCATTTAGTGCATTGCATGCTGATCCTGAATACTAGCGGACAGATACTAGTTAATTATAGTAGTAATAACCATTAATATTATTCATAATTATAACATTATCAATAATAATATTAATAATAGTGAATAAAATCTCATTTATTTATTATTTCTAGGCTTATTTTGAGGTTGCTGATCACTCCGGTATGATGTCTCTGGTGCTCTGGAATTCCCTGTGTCTGGAATGGTACAATACTCTCCAGGTCGGCCACGTAGTCGTCCTACACCAGTACGCTGTGAAGAAGAGCTATATGCGGAGAACGCTCCCAACCCCAGGGAATTCGCAGGTGAAGAGACTGCCTACCCTTGGTAAAGTATTTCTGACATGTTGTGGTATGCCTCAACCCAATACGTCAATGTAATGTAACGCTGCCAAATGAGACAACTTAATTATCCAACAACGAACGACCTTTTCTACGACCTTGTGTAGCAGGGTGAGGATTCCTCCTCCTCCATTTCTATTACTTCCCTAAGATAAGCGTTATTTGGCCTCTTATCCCTGTTGCCACTTTAGATCTACGTTCACTTGCCTCCCTGATCCTACAGCTACATGATGGCGGCGGATCGGCGTGTAGCTCGCTGTACATACAAGATAAATGCTCCTATCGAAATCTCAGTATATTGAGAGTCAAATAGACAATTACTATAATGTAAACGTGTGGACCAGACAATATCTTAGGATTGAACATATACGGCCTGTAGAGCGGTGACGGGTGAAGCCTCAGACCATGGGGTGAGATCTAGAATTTGTTTTCCTAAAGAACCCTGAACTGTAACAGATTCATTCATTGCAGACTTTTTTTTGTTTGTTTTTTGTCTGAAGCTCCAGTTACAGATTTACTATTATAGGTTTACCTACAAGGAAACTGCTGGTGTTTCCGTAGATATGATTGACCTGCTGCACGTTTCCAAAAAATGTGACTGTTTTGGAAATTGCAGCATTTCATTCTCTTCTGGGAACTATATGACATCCTATGGATATACCAGAAATGTCAGTGGTGGAAATCATCCTAAAATAAGCTGGCCATACGTGAAGCTTTTACACTACATGGTCTCCGTGTCTTTAAAGGGATTCTATAATTAAAACCACATTTTTTTTCTCGCTCACACGTAGGAATAGCCTTAAGAAAGGCCATTCTTCTCCTACCTTTAGATGTCTTCTCTGCGCCGCCGTTCGGTAGAAATCCCGGTTTTCATCTGTATGCAAATGAGTTCTCTTGCAGCACTGGGGGTGGGCCCCAGCGCTCAAACACCACTGGGGGCGTACCCAATGCTGCGAGACAATTCTCCAGCGCCACCTCCATCTTCTCCAGGAACGGCCTCTCTGTGCGTCTTCTTCTAGAGCTGGGTTTCAATCTTCTAGGCCAGGGGTCCTCAAACTTTTTAAACAGTGGGCCGGAGGCAGAGCAGGTCGCACAGACAGTGGGAGCGGTGCCCTCCAATAGGTCCATGGTCTGGCCCAAGCTCCCCAGGAGCTTCATTATAAATGCACGCCTGCCGGCGTTGTCGGCGGGGCCAGACAGAAGTGCTTGGTGGGCCGCATGTGGCCCGCGGGCCGCAGTTTGAGGACCCCTGTTCTAGGCCTTGAGCAGAGCAGACTGCGCATGCTCGGGCCGCAAGTAAATGGCCGCTTACATCAGCTTACTGTATAAGCGGCCACAAAAAAATGGCCACTTACACCAAGCGGCCATTTTCTTGTGGCCCGGGCATGTGCAGTCTGCTCTGCCCGAGGCTTAGAAGTTTGAACCCAGCTGCAGAAGAAGACGCGCAGAGAGGCCGGTCCTGATGCAGATGGAGGCGGCGCTGGAGAGTTCTCTCACAGCATTGGGGACGCCCCTAGTGCTGCGGCGAGACAACTCATTTGCATATCGACAAAAAATGGGATTTCTACCAAACGGCGTCGTGGAGAATACCTCTAGAATAGCCTTTCTTAAGGCTATTCCTACGTGTGATCGAGTAAAAAATGTGATTTTATTGATAGAATCCTTTTAAAGTGGATTTGTTCTCGGGCTGTGTTGCTCTGTGTAAATATAGGCTGATGATGGATACACTTCAAGGAATGTTTTTTTTTTTTTTTTTTAAACTTTCAAATTGCCAAAGATCTCACATCTTCCATGATTCCGGCATACCCATACTGGATTAATCGCCTACATCCATGAGCGGCCTATCTTGTCACAGGTTCACGCCATACTACCGTTACACACTGCTCAGCTATGCCGTCCTCTGCTAATTCTCCGCTTCTCCCATCCTCTGCTCGTGAACTATCGCCTGTTGACAAGTAGATAGGATTTGTTTCTGTTTCCCTGCATGAACTAAGCAAATTACTTGTCAGAGACTGATGGATGAGTCAAGGGCCTTATTACAAGGAAGGGGCTGGCTGCAAACCGCCAGGGTGAGACGCCTTACAATGCGGCTAATATGATCTATCGCCTAAAAACTGGCTGAACTCTGATTTTTCTGCTATTTAAACCACATTTTTTTGAGCAGTCCTGCCGTCTTTCATTAGATTAGATATTAATGAAAACCGAGCATTTGCTTTGCAGATGTGCCGTAATAAGTGCCCTGTGTCTCTTTATTTCCTTCATATTTCATCTTTTCGGATGATATTGTATCTCATGCTGGCTCTGTATAATCTGCCTGTAATGGTGGAGTCTTAGATCGACTTACATATTAAATATTCTCTAATCCATCTGTGATACCTTTCTGCTATTACCTGAATACGCCAACCTCGCTAATCCAATAAACCTGTCTGGTAACATGACGCAGGGAAGCATCTGAGCACGTCCTCTTGTTTCTAGCGGGTATCCGAAGATAAAATGATGATTTATGACCCGGAGATAGAGAACACTAACTCTATGTAAATATTCATTCATCTTTGCTTGATGTCCATTAATTTCCAAGTGGACGTTTCTAACTGTAAGCGTGAAACGGAAAAGCCGGTGGTTATTGACATGAATGTAGTCGGTGGCGGTAGAGTTAGCATATTGCTAAGAAAAATGGTTGTCAAGTACGGTACGTTACATAAAGAGTTAAAGGGGTTATGTAGGGAAGAATGGAGCTCACCCAATGCATTCCCTGCACTCTATATTGGAGTCCTGAAGATTAGCTTTAGGGTCCATTCACACAGAGGAATATGGTGAGGAATTCTGTGTGGAATTTCAGTGCTGAAAAAAAAGCCTTCCATTGACTTCAATGGGTTCCTTAAAGGGGGTATTCCCATCACACTTGTTAACCAACCTGCAGGCTGTTGTGCTCTCTTCACTTCCTGGTTTTCTCGGCACATTGGTGGGCGGGGTTTCACTTGCTCTGCTATGTTTGCAGTCAGTAATGAGGGATTGGTTGTAAATGCAATACCACAGTATAAAGCTGATGTAGCAGAGCTGGATTTGAGTCCGTTTGTAATACATACAGAGGTAACGGACTCCTTATCTCAGCCCTTATCAGCCAAATGCAATTAAACCGACTGATAAGTGGAAGAGCAGGAGATAAGAGCTCAGAAATCCCAGAGCTCTCACCTCCCCCCTCCCCTATCTGAGGAGCTCCGTTACTTGTCTGTGGCAGAGACATACACAGCTCAGAGCTGCTCCCAGCACTCAGCCCCTCCCTCCCCTCCTGAGAGCAGGGAGCTATGTCACTTGACAAATGAGCAGATAATCCCAAGGACCAGTGTCAACAATGAAGTGAATAAATTGAGAGGCCAAACAAAGCAGTTTTGATAAAGCAATGTATTTAGAAAAAGTCTTATAGCCACATAAACTAGCAGTATAGATAGGATCCTTGTTATGGGACAACCCCTTTAAAGGAACCCATTGAAGTCAATGGGAGGCTTTTTTTTTTCAGCACTGAAATTCCTCTCCATTTTGCTCTGTGTGAATGGACCCTTACAGAGCACAGCAGAGGAGGGCGGACATCTTGTAAATTCCTGGGAACACACTAATGCCCTTTATTTGTCCCTGCATAATACTTGTAACGTGTGATCCGTCACTGTCCAAAGGGATTTCCTGGGGTCATGATATTGATTGATGGACTAGGCCAATAATATCCCGCCAGTGATGGATCAGCTCTGTAGCCCCGCTGATCAGCTCTTCCAATGGACTGGTTACCTCTGTTTTATTGGGACAGAACTATACCTGCAGATTCAGGTTACAGACCTTACAGGGCCACTGAGGTAGTCTAAGACACACCCATCTCCTCACTGGCTCAGGCCACCTATTACAGGGGCTGGTTTATATTACAGTAAGGGCAAATTTATTATAAAATACTATTAACCATGAACAGTTAATGGAGTAAATGACCCTTTAACTTCCCCTACAGTTCTGCACAAGTCCTGCTCGGGGTTTAAACCAAATGCATTACTGTTAACTCCGAGCAGGAGATGTCCAGGGACGCTGTCACTTTAAACTCTGCCTTTAATTCGAAACCAAGATCATGTCTCTATCTTATACAGATTATGAGATATCACTAGTTAATGCAGAGTTGCATGTATTCCTACTTTAACCAGTGTACAGGGGAACACGTGCGACTGACCGAGCAGGGGGAGGAGAAAATGGTTATATTAGTCTCTTGTACCTGTCACTTCAGATGAGCCCAGGAGAGGGGATACCATGGACTCTTGTTCAATTACCAATCAGAAGGCATACTTGCCATTTAACCCCTTAAGAAGTGTTCACACTACCGCTGTTTTCTGCCATGGGGTTTCTGTCCTAAACCCCGGAGGAACTGGATGCAGGACGGCTTGCTGGCGGTCCGCTTTAAAACCCATTCATTTGAATGGGTTTTTAAAGGGATTCTACCATTAAAACTTTTTTGTGTGGCTAAGACGTTGGAATAGCCTTTAGAAAGGCTATTCATCTCTTACCTTTAGATGTGGTCTCCACCGTGCCGTTCCTTAGAAATACCGTTTTTTACCGGTATGCAAATGAGTTCTCCCGCGGCGATGGGGGCGGACCTCAGCACTCAAAAAGTGATGAGGGTGTCCCCACCGCTGCCAGAGAAGTGTCTCCAAGCGCCGCTGCCTCCTTCATCCGCCGCATCATGTTCAATGTCTTCTTCCGGCGCAGACTCGTAACTTCTAGCAGGGCAGACTGCACAGGTCACGGGAAAATGGCCGCTTGCACAGTATTGTTAGCGGTCATTTTCCCGTGGCCTGTGCGCCTGCGTAGTCTGCTCTGCTCTGCTAGGTTACGAGCCTGCGCCAGAAGAAGAAATTGAACATGACGCGGCGCTTGGAGACATTTCTCTGGCAGCGGTGGGGACGCCCTCATCACTGTTTGAGCGCTGGGGCCCGCCCCCTTCGCTGCGAGAGAACTCATTTGCATACCGGTAAAAAACAGTTCTTCTGAGGAATGGCGCAGAGGAGACCATGTTTAAAGGTAGGAGACGAATAGCCTTTCTAAAGGCTATTCTGACGTCTTATCCACAAAAAAAGTTTAAATTGTAGAATCCCTTTAAAGCAAACCCTTTTTTTTTTTTTTTTTTTTTTTTTTTTTTTTTTTTTTTTTTACGGACACAAAGCTGTACATGCCAGACTTTGTGTTTGTGCAACAAAACCGGTTTCCAGGCGGAGAGGCCGCATTCGGACCTTCAAAATTCAGATGCCTGAAGTTATATTTTTTTGTTCATCTCACCTTTCAAAGCAAAAAGTAATAAAAACTGATCAAAAAGTCTCATGAACCGAAAAAATACAAGATCTGGTAAATCTATGTGGAAATAAAATACAAAAAGTTGTGCTAACAGAAATGCAGAGAAGGACAGACTGTTACTGTCTTAAGACTAAAGTGTATTAGATTGCTAAAGGGTTAGAATATACATAAGACACCGAGTTATGCGCCAGCAATATTTATTTCAGCTAAAAAATTCAAAATCTGCACAAAAAAAGTGACATTTTCAGGAGGGTTTTTGCAATTTAAGGCGACTGCCAGGGTGTCACTATGGGCGGCCTGGAAAGTCAATTTTAATAAAATTTCACTTTTTAAATTTCAGAAATAAGCCTGAACGCCAGAGATCCTCCGCCCAAAATTACCATTCTTTCCGAAAGCAATGTGAAGCCCGAGTGGAATTTGCCAGCTGTGAAATATCAGTTTGTCACCAGGTATTGAGTGATCGGTACTGATGTGTCTTCTGTCTTCCTCTAGCACCCACATTTATTTTTCGGTTAGGGTTGCTTGGTTTTGCTGGGAGTTTTGTAATCACTGCAAAAAGACTTGCGGTTTTCTGAGGTTGTCACAATTGTCAAAATGACTGTAAAAAATCAACATTAAATTTTGAGTCAGAAGATTCCTTACAAGACACGGGTTTTGTGTCATGTAGATAAAGGGGACCTTTCACCTCCTCCAACAAGTGCAGCTATCTACATGAATTAATAGTCGCCTCTCCACTGATTCCAGCACGGTTGGAATTTTTTCTGTAGTCCCCACCACACCTGAGCAAACAGTGCAGTTCATTTTGGTGCCTGATATGCTATTTAGGCTCCGTACTTTCAGGAGAGCAGTGTACTAGCCTGCAGATCCTGGTTAGGAATAAATGGGGGGACACAGCCTAATACCCAGGTCTTTCCCGTGGTCTTGGTGGGTACCAAGTTAACCCATTTATGCTGGAGGTTATATAGGTTTCAGCAATACAACAGCTGGGGAGCGTGCATGCAAACAGAACTCTAAAACAAGACCTACAGATACCAGAATGCATGACTCACAACACATTACGCAGCCGAAGTGGGACTAAGACACAGATCTGAGCTAGGTTCACACTAGTGCGGTCGCTCTTGTCCGTCAGACCGCCAAAACAGCGGTTACACACTAGGACCAGCAGACCCCCATTGACTGTAGTAGGGTCCGTCAGGTGTCTGTAGTTTTAATAATGAAAGTGGAGGAGAAAAAGTCCTCCAACTGAGACTTGACACAGATGCAAACCCAGCCTTATATAGATGCAGACACACAGGGAACCTTGGGAGGAAGTAAGCAAACGCTAATGCTTAGAGATGGGATCAGGACAAAAAAAAGACAAATAAGTTAGGTCTGCTAAGAAGGACAGAGGCAGTGCGTCAGCTAACATAGGTTACTAGTAGAGATGAGCGAGTAGTGAAATATTCGAGATTCGTTTCAAGTAGAGCCTCAATATTCGACTACTCGATCAAATCTTGAATCCCATTACAGTCTATGGGAAAAAATGTTCGTTTCAGGGGAAACCACTATTCGACTAAAGAAGAGTCACCAAGTCCACGAGTAGCAGGAGGAGAGTGTTTAGGAGGAGTGCTGTGTCGTTAAAGCGCACGGACCCCATTATAGCCTATGGGGTCCGTGCGCATTAACTGCACAGCGCTTTCAGTTGCGCTGATATTCCGTTCGGTGGGGGGGGGGTCCTCCCGCTAACTCCTTCTGGACGGAAGGCAAGCACTAATGTCAACCGGCCCTTACTCGTCCTGCAGAACCAGCATTGATTGGCCGAATGCTATACAGTGTATAGCATTCAGCAAATCAACGCTGGTTGTGCAGCAGGCTGGTCCTTGCTAGTCGGGAGAGCTGGCAGCTTTCTGTTACGAGGGAGCTTACTTTTTCTCATAGAAACGGCAAACAGACGAGCCTCTGGCAGAACCAGTGTTGATTGGCCGAATGCTGTACACTGGCCAATCAACGCTGGTCAATGCATTCCTATGAGAAAAAGTCAGCTCCTGCATAACCGCAAGCTGCCAGCTCTCCCGACTAGCAAGGACGAGCCTGCTGCAGAACCAGCGTTGATTTGCTGAATGCTATACAATGAATAGCATTCAGCAAATCAATGCTGGTCCTGAATCGAATCTTTACTGCGAATAGCTAGTAGTAATCGATTCAGTACAAGTATTTCAAATACCGTAGTATTTGTTTGAATACCTACTCGATCCAGTACTACTCGCTCATCTCTAGTTACTAGCAGTTAGTGATCTACTTCTGATGACCTCTAGTAACCCCAATCTAATACAGTAGGCTAAACCATTCAGTGCTGGGGTTGGCAGATACCCATTACCCATATGAACTGATGGGCTAGTTATGTATTCACATAAGGTGACTCCCAGAAGTTCCTAGCCACTCAGAGACACAACGGACGCATTGAACTAGCACGATTTGCCAGATATCTTTTGCGCTGCTAGATCTAATATGCATAGTATATACATATAGTACATAAAGCATAGTGCACTGCATAGAGTGCTGTTGGTAGAATAGCAGATTGATGCTCAGTGGTAACGCAACAGTTAAAATCTTCTACTGAGCGCTTCTAAGAAATATTTAGCGTTTGCGGGATTTTGACTTTAAGAAGCTTAAAAAAGAAGAGAAGACGATACTTCTAGGAATATAAAGCTAGCCACATCCTGTGATACGAGTCGTGGCCATCTTGTTACATCATGCTTGGGTACACACGGTCGTAAATGCAAAGACTTGAGATAAAATTGATGTCTAGAAGGGTAAGTGGATTTACTTTGGATTCCTGCCTTATGATGGAAACCGTCAATACATTTTCTGTGCTGAGAAATAGTTTTTTTTGTTTTTTTTTGTGTGTCTAGAACGGTCATGCTGCAGGTTTTACAATCTGCATGATTCTCAATGGTTTGCCTACATAGGCAAGCATGGTAATGGATGCTCGTATATACATCATATCAATGTATTTAGGAACGGGAGGTGGCAGACGGCCGGCGTTTAAAGCCAGTTTTTTAATGTGTATATTTTTTGTTTTTTCTGTGTATGTTAAACAATCATTGTCATCTTTTTATTCTTAGACTGGAATTTAATGGCCTACCTCACAACAGGATCTGTGACGTCATAGGACTTGTCACCTACGTTGGAAGATGTGAAAGAACACGCAAAAGAGGTGAGTGATGGAGTCGGAGTGGTCTTACTATTCTTCTAAACACCTGACCTATGTCCCAACCTTGATTTCAGAGTGGTTCTCCAGGACATTGTAAATAAAGTTGATTGAAGAAGGCGCTGTATGTACTCACACTCTGTAATATCTTCTGCAGCCATTTGGACCATGTGTGCAGATTTTAGGGGCCTCATCTACAGAGACGGCAGTGTTTCTTATATACAGCACGTATCTAAGTCAAGGTATGTGTCCACAGAGGGCTATTTATAATGTCTCGGAGAACCTGGCAGTAGTTTGGACTAAAGATAAATGAGTAACCATTGTCGCAGCCATTTTACTAACCGGTTACAGCATATTTCTACATATATATATATATATATATATATATATATATATATATATATATATATATATATATATATATAACTGAATGTTTAAAGGGGTTGTCCAGTCTTTTAATAATGATGACCTATATTCCCAGCAGTCACCAATGCCAGAACTACACAGTGGACGGAGCTGGAACAGGTGTTTACTGGCCGTGTTGGATTAGTAGAGTCCAGCTCCCATTCACCTGAATGAGAGCTTAGTTGCTGTCATCCAGTAAGACTACTAGACAGTGGACAGATCCATTTGCTCCCAGCTCTGGTCATATCCACCTCCAGCAGTTAAAGAGGACCTTTCATGGTCCAGGGCACAGGCAGTTGTATATACTGCTGGAAAGCTGACAGTGCGCTGAATTCAGCGCACTATCGGCTTTCCCTATCTGTGCCCCGGGTAAAGCAATATCGGTCCCGGTACTGTAGCTCTTCATCGTCAAAAGGGCGTTATTGACAGTTAGCCAGGAACGTCCTTCTCCACAGCAGCGCCTATCGCACTGTACAGTGTGAGTGGGGAGGAACGCCCCCTCCCTCTGCTCACAGTGCTCGTCCCCCTCCCCGTTCACAGAGCACAGCACGATAGGCGCTGCTGTGCAGAAGGACATTCCTGACAGACTGTCAGAAACGCCCTTCTGTCTGTAAAGCACTACTGTAACGGGACCGATAGCTCTTCACCCGGGGCACAGATCGGGAAAGCCGACAGTGCGCTGAATTCAGTGCACTGTCAGCTTTCCAGCAGTATATAGAACTGCCTGTGCCCAATGTGATGAAAGGTCCTCCTTTAAGTGTTGGTGTTGCCCACTGTTGGATACCAATGGATCTTATATTAATGACCTATTCTAAGTATAGGTCATTTAAAGCTTGGGCAAGCCCTATTACCATTAGGTTGCGGATTTGTTTGTCTTGCATTGGAAAGTTCTGAAGTCGTTCTTTGCCTTCAGCGCTGGTTTCTATTTTTTATTCCTCTTTCAGATGAGTGGGAAGACTTCTGGGTGTATCGATGGGTACAGATGATTGATGGCACTTCAGACCAACCTTTTCTACTTGAAATTTTTGCAACCTCACAGCCTGAAATATTTGAAAATATATGTCCAAGTACGTATTACGGATGTCATTCTGTGTGGTATAATGTCTTTTTAAAGAGAATATTTCAGCACAGCAATCATTATGTCATGTTCCCCAGTGCCCAGCAGTGGGCAGTCTTGTGAGCACCGTCATACTTGTATGTGTTGCGATATGCCAATGAGTATGACGTGGAATAGGGGAGGTGGCAGAGTCTGGATGGGCTTAGTTTCCGGGTCTGATTTTCCACCCACGTGCTATTCGATCCTCTCTGCTTCAGCGTCATGTTGATAGCCTTTGGCCATGTCATCTGGGAACGTGTACTGTGCATGTGCTAGCTAGACATGGAGTCTGGAAAGAAGAAAGGGTGTTGGGTAGACAACACTGGGTAGGGTTGGGTTTTTAGAGGAAAACCTAGAAAAGGAGGTCTACTGTTACCCCATTGCACTTTATGCCAATTACCATGGCATCAAAGATGTGACTTTCATGCAGATGAAGCAGAGATTCCTGCAAATAAAATATGAGGGGACTTGTGAGACTGTCCACTGCTGTGTACGGGGGTGGGTGGCATCATTGGCAACTTTTATTAAAAAAAAAATCTGCAATGGTGCAAAATCTACCGCTGGCCTATCCTAAAAGTGTCCCAGAACACCCCTTTGTTAGAGGAGATATGCCACACAATTATATATCCATTAACATACGGAATATATTGCTCATTGGTGGGGGTCTGACCCCTAAGAAGCCCATCAAACCTGAGAATTGGGCATTATGAATGTAGCAGAGGATCTCCACCTAAATTAAAGTGCCTGAGATTGCTTGAAGGGAATCTGTCGTCATGAAAATAGTCTAATGTGCAGGCAGCCTGTTATAGAGCAGGAGGAGTGGAGCAGATTGATGTAGTTTTGTGGGATTCAGTATAACCTGTCATTTATTTCTCTGTTTTTTCCATGCTTACAAGTGAGTCAGTCCAGTAAAGGGTCCTGACTAGAGATGAGTGAATAGTATTGGATCGAGTAGGTATTCGACCTAATACTACGGTATTCAAAATACTTGTACTCGTTTGAATACTATCGCTATTCGCAGTAAGGATTCGATTCAGAACCAGTGTTGATTGGCCGAATACTATACAGTGTACAGCATTTGACTAAACAACGCTGGTTCTGCCGAAGGCTCATCTGTGACGAGGTGGAGTCTAAGATCGGACAACAGTGGAGACTGCTGTGGTCCGATCTTAGACTCCGCCTCCTCACAGATGAGCCTTCGGCAGAACCAGCATTGATTGGCCGAATGCTGTACACTGTATAGCATTCGGCCAATCAATGCATTCCTATGAGAAAATGTCAGCTCCCACATAACCGCAAGCTGCCAGCTCTCCCAACTAGCAAAGACGAGCCTGCTGCAGAACCAGCGGTGATTAGCCGAATGCTATACAGTGTATAGCATTCGGCCAATCAGTGCTGGTTCTGCAGGACGAGTAAGGGCCGGTTCACATTAGCGTTTGCCTCCTGTCCGGAAGGAGTCCGCAGGAGGACCCCCTGAATGAAATATCAGCGCAACTGCAAGCACTGCTCAGTTAAAGCGCATGGACCCCATAGTATATAATGGGCTCTGTGTGCTTGCCGCGCACTGCCCACATGAATCATTTGTGTGATAGAAGGTACAGACGAATAGATGGATAATTGACAAGTTATACAGAATATTTTCTTACAAAATGATCTATGAATCCACTTGGCTCCTCCTGCTATTACATGCTACTTACACATTACACAACAATTTCATAGTGACGGGTTCCTTTTTAAGTACAGTAATCGGCAACTTCTGGCACTCTCATTGAAGTCCATGAAATAGGGGGTGCATTCTGCGTCCACAGTTACTTTTCTCAGCATTGGTGGTGGTGGTCTGACCAATGAGACCCCCTAATCAGCAATTTATCCTCTATCTTATGTAATAAGCATGCCTTGTAAGACAGCCCATCACCACATGTCCTATAAGAGCATATCCATGTCCCTTCTGTAAACCATGAACAACAATTCATCAGAATGTCACGTCAAGTGAGAAACTGAATATACCATATTAAATATACATGTAAATTCTATATATATTTTTTTTCTTCTTTTCCTAGTGTCTTATTTAGTGTGCTCTCAGATGCGTGTGATCCACGAATATCCTGGGGATATCTCCTGCAAGGCCTATCTCACAACTACTAATGAAAGTCAAGTGTTCATAACCGGTACGGCCATGGCTTGCGCTGAGCTTGTGGAAAACTGCAGTATTTCAGTCCTCACTGGATTGTGCATTGAGACATTTTAGATAGAGATGAGCGAGTAGTTAAATACTCAATATTCGTTTCGAGTAGCCCCTCAATATTCGACTACTCGAATCGAATTCTATTATACTCTATGGGGAAAAAATGCTCGTTTCAGGGGTAGGCAACATTCAATCAAACTGAACTTACCAAGTCCATGAGTCAGGGTCGGGCTGGATTCTCCTAGAAGTCTTCTCCGCGCTGCATCCCTGCGTCGTCATCCGGCTATGAATTCACTCTGCTAGGCATCGGGCCTGGGCAGAGCCGACTGCGTATACCCGCACTACAAGAAAATGGCCGCTTACAGTCAAAGCAGCCATTTTCTTGTAGCGCGGGCATGCACAGTCGGCTCTGCCCAGGCCTGATGCCTAGCAGAGTGAATTCAGAGCTGGAAGACGCCACAGGTACGCAGCGCAGAGAAGACTTCTAAAAGTAGGAGAAGAACCAGTGTTGATTGGCCGACTGTATAGCATTCGGCCAATCAACGCTTGTTTTTCCATTTGAATAGCGATTGGTACTCAATCGAGTACGAGTATTTTGAATACCATAGTATTCGATCGAATACCTACTCGATCAAATACTACTCGCTCATCTCTAATTTTAGACTGCTCATACGAGTCAACCAACGAAATTGAAATCCTTGCAGGGTCCGTCACATGATTGATCCCCACAGTGTTTGGTGGACCCCTTGAACATAATGAATTACGATTTGGATTAAAAGGGGGTATTTCAATCTTGGGTAGCCATATTAGAGATACTCTGTACCTTTCTACGTTTCCTTTTATAGATTGTACAACAGGATGTGTATTTAGTACAATTCATGTCCTCACCGAGTCCTCCTTGCAGGACCTTTCTCTCCACCAATTTTAATTAGAATCTGATGTGGATTCCCGTACGGAGACTCCACTGCCGATGTGAACCTAGCCTAAGTTGGTGCCGGTTATTTGCTGGATATGTTAATTTGATCACATTCTAGAGGAAAACGCTGAAAAATCTTGCCTTGGTTTTATAGTGTGATGTCAATTGATTTTTTCTTCTTTCTTTTAAATTTCAGGCCATCATAAAGGACAGCCATATATAAGCGATGAAAAAGTAAAGAACTATATAAAGTGGACGAAGACTCAAAATGAAGCTGAAATTAAGAGGAAAACTTCAATTGGTGGCTACAATCCCTATCCCCTAATACCATCAACCTTTGCCAAGTTCTGTAATGATAGAAAAGGTTAGTGTTTGATTTACCCTCTTGGTTACATTATATTGCTTTTCTGCAGGTGATGAAAGATCAGCCCATAGACATACGTGGATATGCTAGTTCTGCAGTGATGAGGAGATGTTAGTAGGAAGGAATTGTAGCGTCATTTTACAGTGATGACACTGGGAGCCATCACTGTAAAATCACAGATGCCCCCTCCACCCCAGGCGTCACTTTCTCACTGCACTTGTAGGTAAGGAGTCTTGTAACGTTAGGCCCCTTCACATCAATGCTATGCTTTATACTGTGTACAGATGAAAATGTCTGGAATTTAATGGATGAGATGTGATCTCTACTATGATGTGTTTTTACTATGAGATACAAATGGTATATTTCATCTACTCGTATATGGGACGTATTTTTTACAGCAGAGGAAATATTAACCACAATCTGGGAGCTGAAGGCACAAATAGAGCGGCTGCATTACAGGGAGCACAAGCGGGTGGCTGTGCAGGGGATTATCGCTGCGTGTGCATTTGTGGGAAAAGGTGCCAAAACGGAAATGGTATGTATACTTTATATTGTGTGTTTATGATGAATGTGTTTGTATGTGTGTGTGTGTATGTGTATATATATTATATTGTGTGTGGTGTATAGATAGATAGATCTATCTCATTGTGATGTACATTAGAGATGAGCGAGTAGTATCGATGGAGAAGGTATTCGTATGAATTATATGGTATTCGAAATACTGGTACTCGTTCGAATACTATTGCTATTCGCAGCAAAGATTCAATTCAGAGCCAGTGTTAATTTGCCGAATGCTATACAGTGTATAGCATTCAGCCAATCAACGCTAGTTCTGCAGGTGGGATGCTACAATACTATCCTGTGGGTCTATCATTCTCCCCGCGCCGTGTCCTACTCCTTCCACTTTGCTTTTAGGGCCGGTTCACATTAGCGCTTGCCTCCCCTTCCGGAAGGAGTCCACAGGAGGACCCCCCCCCCCCCCCATGGAATATCAGCGCAACTGCAAGCGCTGTGCAGTTAAAGCGCACAGACCCCATAGGCTATAATGGGGTCCGTGTGCTTCCCGCGCACTGCCCGCACAGATAATTTGTGCGAGCAGTGCGCTGCAAGCACACGGACCCAGTTATAGTCTATGGGGTCCGTGCGCTTTAACTGCACTTCGCTTCTCCTAAACACTCTCCTCCTGCTGCTCGTGGACTTGGTGACTCTCCTTTAGTCGCATAGCGGTTTCCCCTGAAACGAGCATTTTTTCCCATAGACTGTAATGGGAATCGATATTCGATCGAGTAGTCAAATATTGAGGCTGTTCTTTAAACGAATCTCGAATATTTCACTACTTGCTCATCTCTAATGTATATGCCTTTTAAGACCAAACCTCCCATTCATGTGTACTATGTGTACCCTCTGTTACCCCTGAGGATGCCTGGTGTACAGGTAACACGTGGGGGATCTTTTAATTTTCTTTTTAATCTAGCAATGTGATACACATATATATATATATATATTTATATATATATATATATATATATATATATATATATATATATATATATATATATATATATATATAATTTTTTTTTTTTTTTTTTATAATTTACCACTCCTTTGGCTAACATGGCAGATTAGTCGTTGACCTGGTGGATTATGCGATATTCTCCAGTGTTGTGAATACATGAATATTTATCCATAGGAGACAATATGTGTAGTTTAGCCTCGTGCTAATATAGTATATTGGAGGTCCATTTACAGACCCCCGTTTGATGTATGCTTTAACACATTTGTCTCCTTTATGTGGACTGTACCAACCAATCCTTGTCATTACTATTGCTAAAAGCCACAAATTGTAATATTGCTCAATATGTATTTCAGTTTTTAGACACAATTTTTGCTAATAGTTTTAAATTTTCTCCATTAGTAAAACCTCTTAATCACTATTAAGCATAAATAAATATATATTTCTTTTTATATAGAGGAAACTGGTCGGTCTTTGACAACTGTGGCATTTGAGTGGTTCTCCCCCACGGTGCCGCTCTGGTTCTTTGGTGATATCCTCCTATTGGCTCCAGCAGTGCCATTCCTGTATACAATTATGCCAGTCACTATCCTCAGCTGTATATGGCATGTGATTGCTAAGGTCAGCGATTGGCTGCGGTGCAGTGAGGAGGACCAGAACATGGTGCAGAAAGTGACGGGTTATCTTATGTTTACCAGACCTTGGCCATTTATAATATAACTGATAATCCCTTTATCCACCTAACCCCATGGTTGCTATTGACGGTGGCATCTAAGGGGTTAAACAGCCAGAATCTAAGTTAGCTGACACAAATGAAGATGCCGTGTTTGTTTTTTAGCGTGACTCTTACTTTCCTCATTGTTTTGATCTTTTCAGGCGTCTAATCTGCCAAATATTGGGCGCACAGACCCCAGCTGTGAGGAGCAGATTCTAAGCAGGGACGCGGCAGTGGCGGACCACTCAAAGCGATGTGCAGAGCAGCGTACACCCCGGGGGAAATCTAACCTGAGAAAGAGAAGGAAGCAGTCAGACTCTGAAGGAAGCCAGTAAGTGGGGCTCGTCCGCTTGGCTATGTGTGCTGTGTTTTCTTCAAATGCAATTTTTTTTATATACATTTATTCTTTTACATTGTCTTCTGGGTGTGAGCTGACGCTGGCACTGGATTCTAGCGTTTAGGGATTTGTCTCTATTCATAAGGAACAGCTATGCATTTTATGATTGCATATGTTACAGATATAGGGGAGCGAAATCTAATCCTCATGATCAGCTCTTTTTAAGGAGTCAAAACCGTCATCAGACTACTTATAATTTGGAATTTTATAATGACTGTTGTGTGTGGGCAGTGTCAGGCAGGAGCAGAAAAGGGGTTGTGATGCAGAGCTCTCTGCTACTGTCTGCCTTTTAAATTAGGCATCATAAGAGGGCTCACAATTGCACCCCTCTAGAGATGAACGAACAGCACGCTCCCATAGAAATGAATGGAAGCACCTGGCACGCTTAACCCCCCGTGTGCCAGCCGCTTCCATTCAGTTCTATGGGAGCGTGCTGTTCCGAGCAGTGTTCGCTCATCTCTACACCCCTTCATGAGACCACCCTCTTGGCAGTAGAGAGACTATTATCGTATCAGGCACCAAAACTAACTGCATTGATTGGTGCTTAGGAATGGCGAGGGCTAGAGAGGAAAAAAAAGCTCCAGCTGCTCTGGAATCATGGAGGGGAAACTTTTTTAAAGGAATGGAGCAAATTGAGGTGCTGAAAGATCCTTCTTTAAAGAGGATCCTTCATGTCCTCGGGCACATGTGGGTTTATATACCGCTAGAAAGCAGACAGTGCGCTATGGGGTTCATGTGGTTTCTTGGCTAACCGCTTTTTAATTGTGTATAGGTTTCCATGCGAAGGGGTCCCCAAACGGAATACTGAGCGTATATGTGAATTGGGCCTCACATCTATCATGTATTTCTGAGGGACATAATTGCATGAGAAACTGGGAACAGGTTATAAACTGCATATTGCACCATAATGCTATGCATCATATTGCATCTCAGTGACAGAGCCAGGGAGCTAAGCTCTACTCTCATCTGGCCCTATATCCTTGCGTTTGTGTATTGCCTAATCGGCACACCCGGAAGCCATGGGCTTGAGGACCTTCTCACTACGGTTCTGCCGCTTCTGGGTGTGCTGTGATGCTACCTGCACACTACACCTACTCCAAACTGGGAACTTCAAGCATGAACTCGAGAATACAGACCTAGGAGAATACAACAGAGGCCCAGATATTTTTAGGGCCGTAAAGCAATACATACATGTGAGCTTTATGTATATATGCTTAACCCTGGTGACAAACTCCCTTTAAAACAGAACCCGATGACAATCTTTCCCTAGATTAGACCTACAAAACTAATTGCCATCTACTCCTATTTAAATAATTGGAAAATTTGCACACAAAAAAAATGACGTTCTACAATGTAGCATTCCAAAAGGCCATGAAAGTCCCAAACCCCCGCAGTCCTGAAAGGGTTAGTAATGGTGACTTGAGTCTTTGAGCTATTTGAGGTCAAGGAAAAGCTTTGACGATTCGCCGTTACAACAGCCCTGTAGTACGACAACGATTCATAAAGTGGCTCTTTAATATCCCCTTCTCTGCAAAGCCAATTAAAATCCCTTTTGGCTTGATAATATCACATCTAATGCGTCCATTAATTTCAGCTTCAGAGGCTCAGGTTTCATTTCAGTCCAATTAAAAAATAATTAATAAAGTAAAAGCCAATGCTACTTTGATGTAGATTAAAGTGAGATAACATGAACATGCATCAGTTCTGGACCACAGCAACTTTCCGTGTGGCTCAAGGTCTGCCCCATATTCTTATTAATCTCCTACTAAGATTATTCCTTTAGTACATAATGCATTGTGTTATCTTGTATTACACGGTCTACAGTCCTCTATTATGGGGTATATATGTATATCCCTGTATATAATCTCATGGCAACATCTTTTAACTTCCATTAATTTTTCTTTCAGTGCTGTTTCTGAACCAGAGGGTATCCCGGTGTTGCAGAACTTAGGCCGAGATGTGGACACCTGGTCTGGGGAATCCCTTAGTTTTGAAGGTATTTTTTTTTTCTCCTATCAGTATGTCTTTGGAGTATGGGAGGAAATCCACGAAAACACGGGGAGAACATACAAACACCTTGCAGATGTTGTTCCTGGTGGGATTCGAACCCAGAACTCCAGCACCATGTTGCCCCATTTTAAAGGGATTCTGTCACCTGGAAACTCGATATAAAACTAGCCACGGTGCAATATAGGGGACATGCTGAGCACCCTCATACCCTTAGATCCAATAGATTTGCCATTTCCTTCCTTTTATTAAGTTTACTTCATGAAAAGTTGAAATATGTTCAGGGTCTTGCTGGGCAGTCTGTTCTATGACTGTATAGCAGATCCGGGAACACTAGACTTAGGTATAGGGCAAATATAGGCAGAAATGACACAGGAAAAGAGCAATCTATGGGCACCGTTAGGGAAGCTGCTTGCTGTCTGTGAATAATGTCTCCTCTATAATCACACAAGTAAATTAGAAGACTTTTGTTATATTGTTAGTTGTGAGATTTGTAGAACATTCAGTTCTTTGCACAGAGCAACAGTTTGCAGATGTGTGTGTAGGTTGTGACGAGAATCAACCCCTCCCCTCTCCATCCACTATGAGAAAAGAGAAGCTCACTCACTTTGATCCTGTGTTTCTGTAATGTATCTATGGCTGCACTTCACTGGTAACAAAGGCGTGAACTGTAAATGAGCTAGAATGGGGACACCTAGTGGCAGAAACTTTAACCAAGTTTTAGAGACAGAAAGCAGTAATGTTTGTATAAGTCACTACACGTTAGTCCAGAATCACATGCTCTTTTAAATGAGACTAAGTTGTCTGAAAGGTGGTGACCATTAAAGGCCACAATAGTTGTCACATGACCAAAGATTGCACTTTGACTACAGCGCAGTGTAGTAAAAGTGAAAGGGATTGCTTTTAGACTCGGGTTGCTGCATCTGTGACACTGCATTTGCAAGAAATTCAGCAACAATAGTCACAGAATTGACAACCTGCAAGTCCCAGTTTGTGTCTTTTTCCATGTAATTGATGTACACCGTGATACCATCTACCTATAGGTTCATGCGCCTTCTTATAAATGTCCGTATGTTCCTAGATGTTTCCTATTATACGGACGGTGGCAGTTACCAAACCATTTGTCTTGTATTATTTTCCTACAGGTACAGATGAAGGAGCTGGAAGCTTTGTTACAGAAAGTGAAACAAGTGATGAAACCTCATGTCCCAGATTTTCCTGGGAGAACCCATTGTGGACTGAGATTAAGGACAGTGTAAAGGAACATCTACACTACAGCAAGTTATTCCCAGAAAGTGTGACTCAAAAGTTTGACTATAAACAGAAAGAGATTCTTATGCAGCCTTTTAACCTTTATCCAGGAAAAGTGACAAACCTAACCAGACGTCCCCCTGGCGTTACTAGTGCCAGCTGGCCTGGTCACTATGAACTGACAATACTAGGTAAGTGAGAAAATACATGGAATGGTAAAAAGTAACTCAAGCACATGTGGGTTTTTATATATCGCTAGGAAGCCAACAGTGCGCTGAATTCAGCTTTTCTGTTGTGTTCCAGGGCTGGAGATATTGGTGTTGTTACTGATGTCTGCCCACTGTCAGAAGGGCTTTCCTGGCAGTCTAGCCTGGCTGTGAGGATCGCTCTCCCTAACAGTACTTGTCCATAGCCCTGTACTGTCAGAGGGGGCGTGACGGTAAGCTGTGAGGAACAAGTCTATGGACATGTACAGTCAGGAGGGGCGTTCCTCACAGCCCAGCTAGACTGTCAGGAACGCCCTTCTGACAGTGGGCAGAGATCGGTGCTGTTATAACGTCAAGGATATCTCCAGCCCTGACAGTACGCTGAATTTGGTGCACTGTCGGCTTTCTAACAGTATATAAAACCACATGTCCCTGAGGACATGAAAGCTTCTCTTTAAAGGGTGCTGACAAGTACTCTCCTCTGATTCCCCACCACTCTGGTTCAGGTAGTGCAGGGACCCCCTACACTAGGAATGCCTGGAGATGCCGGCTCAGCCATTCACTATTATGACATTATGTCTTTGTCAGATTTTTGTAATCCATATTGCACCAGTCACATGTACATTCAGCTGTTCAGCTTGGGCACAACACAGCGGCAGCTATTTTCATGATGATAGTTTTCTCCCTATAATAAAGACGACACCGTAAATCAGGGTGGATTGGTGGGAAGAGCGGTATTCATGAATGTGCTGGACTCCGAGCTGCCATTGCACGCTTTGTCTTCCAACTACTGACTGCCAAACAGCAAATTTCCATATGATAGATGTGTTTAGCACAGGCAGGCAGCATGAATAGCCTTAATGGTTTAATATTGGTACATGTGGTGGATCATTCTCCGCCAATCAGCAGCATTAACTCTCCATTGTTGAGATTCTGCTGTTTTTGTCAATATGAAAATGAGCTCTCCGGAGCTACGAGGACCCCCTCTCAGTGCCAAAGAGCTCATCTGCATATTGACAAAAACTGCAAAGTCTGGGCAATGGATTTACAAGGTAAAGCACTGTTAGATTGGTGCAGGTGACCCTAACCCACCTGTCTACAGGCTTGGTTCATATCCTGGGGTCTGGTTGTGCTCCACCTCAGTTCCTATGGATAGACGTGTCTTGTAATATCTCACAATTTTATTTCAGGTATAAATCAGAACATAGCCATAGATGTGTCTTTACCAACGTTTGAAAACTTCCGTGTATTTGGTATGACTGATCTACCAAACCATCTCTCACCTGCCAGCACAAGTAATACTGAGGAAATCCAAGAACGCCATTGGCTTTCTCTTAAAGGTAAGGGATGAACACCTCTCCGTATTGGGGCTATTTAAACGCCCAATAAATCTGGCGTCACAGCTGCTCAGTTTATGACGCTGCAAAATTTCCTCCTTCAACTCCTATCAAACACATTTGCCCATGGGGGCCCTTTTTCTGAGAGCCATGTTTTGTCTTTAATATCCTCATACACATGGTCCCAGTATCTATATGATTAAATGAGAGAGACCCAGCAGACCTCATAATAGTATATGGGCTCAGCGGCTTTCCGTAGGGAGAGGGTTTCTGTCTTTTGGGTTCCCATGCGGATCCAAAGGATGGAAACTGGACCGCTCGTGTCAACTTAGCATTATAGACCTAGTGAGTGGCTGAGATAACAACTCGGTGCAGAGACGGACTGAGCAGTACGCCCTGTGACTTTTCGATGGTGCTGGGGGATTGAGTCAAGTGCCAGTCAGCAGAGTCTCCAGGACTGGAACTGTTTACAGCAAGGCCGAGAAAATTCGTTAGTGGGGGGCGCTAAAATTGATTTTAGTACTGCTTTCACCAGTTGTTGATTGCACTAAATTCTTGCATTTGTTTAATTTCAGCTGAGCTTGAGGAATATGCGAGGTCACAGGACAGGCTACATGTCATCTGCATCTTGGACATATGTCACCTTGGAGAAAGCAATGCGGAAGTTTTCTTAAACCGAGTCTATCATCCGACCATAGACCAGACTGATTAAATTATACAGCATACAAATCTGTCTTTTCTCATGCACTTTGTCATTTATCATATATTGAAGATATGATAAATGAATTTTATGTTTTTTGGGGTTTTTTTTTTGTAAAATAGTGTTTAAAATGCCTAAGATTATGACCTGATGAGATTCTTAACCACGGTAAGATTTCATAGTGGTTTATTAATATTTAAACTATTTTTTTATTTATATTTTTGCTTAATTTTTATTGGAGTTTGTCGGAGGCTTAAAATGTAATGCCGAATTTTAATGTTTTTCTGCTCTATTTATATAAAAAAAATTTCTCTATTTCCCCGTACATGCTATAAAAGATCATGGCTGTCTCCTGTTGACCTGGTGTATTATTTGGCGTATGGCCTTCGTACAGAGCAGTCGCCTGCTTTAGATATCCTGCTATGAGCCGCAGTGAAGAGGTAATCATTTAAAGGGATCCTTTCAGCTCCATTACCATTACCTTAAAGAGTATTTTATGTGTTATCCAGTGGTGGTAGATGATTCAAGTCAAGAGGGTAAAGAGCTGGCAGCAGGCGTGGACTGGCCCACACGTGAACAGGTGGGTTCCTGTGCCAGGTCGGCCCTGGCACGCCACACTCTGTACGTCATACTCATTGTACAACATCTCTACCAGGTTATGCTTCCGGACCCTGGACAGATTACTAAAGAAACTACCCAGTTTTATTTTTATATAGTATTAGATATAGTATAGAATAGATTGTATATACTATAGACCAGGGGTGCCCAATACGTCGATCGCAATCTACTGGTAGATCGCAAAGGACGTATGGGTCGATCGCAGGATGCAGGGATCCCCGGTGTCTGCTTCTTCACAGCGCAGGCTGAGAGTCATCTCCGGACACTGGCAGGCTGGGGCTGCCGCAGTGAAGAAGCAGACAGCGGGGATCCCTCGGCAGCCACAGAACTCCGCTGTCTCCTGCTTGTCACAATCCGCCTGGCCCCGCCCACAGACACGCCCTCCACGTCCACAAGCCAGTCCGGTCCCGCCCATAGGCCTGCCTACAGGTCCGGCCCCGCCCTGGTAGATCTTCTGCCTTGGTCAGCTAAAAAAGTAGCTCACACTGCTGAAAAAGTGTGAGCACCCCTGCTATAGACACATTGCATAACTGAGATGACCTCTAGGTGCAGAGTCAGGCCATTCTCCCATCTTCTCAATCACACTACAGGGTCCTCGATCATCTTGTAGGATCTTTCTGCTGCCAGCAACCTGCTTCTGTGTGAGCACATCCCTGGATCACGGAGCTGCAAGCAGACTACTGACATGATAGGAACGTCCACAGGCAAGGACTAGGCTGCAAGCTAATACTGAAGGATAAACTTGTCAGTAACATTTTAGGAATTTGCGAATGATTATCAGGTAATATTTGCATGTAAATGTGTAGTGGGCCCCCAGAATGAATTTAATGGCTGGCCATAAACTCATCTGTCCAACACTGGCTGGCAGTACCGGTTACCCACAGACACCATAGACTATAATGTCTACCAGGTTTCTACCGAGAATGGCAGAGAGAAAAGTCCTGCCACGTCCATTACTGGGGCTATCTGATAGCACGTTCTCCTGAGTGGGTACTATACTGACTATGATATACTCCCAATATTAGTACTGTTATCTGGTGCACTCTGGCTTTTGTTAGATGGGAGTAGTATTCTGTCTGTCTTGTATACCAGTATTATTTATCTGTACTGTATGGCTTTATAATATATTTATTCACTATGTTTATTTGTATGTGTTGAGCCACATACAGTAAATATTCCTCTAAACTCCCTGATAAAAATATATTTGTAATAATAGTGTTTTTTTTACTCTGTATTAAATTGTATTACTATTGTACCTTTATTGTATATGGAATTCTTCCACTTCCTTTTAAGGGGATTTTTACAACTCGTCCGCTCACCAACCTGCATACTGTGTGCTCTGTTCACTTCCTGGTTTTCTTAGTACATTGGTGGGCGGGGTTTCACTTGCTGTCTCCCAGACAAAGCTCTGCTCTCTTTCTTCATAGCAGTACTTGTTTGCAGTTAGCAATGAAGGATGGTTGTAAGTAAATTAACACTGTATCACTGGAAGATGCACAATATGAAGCTGATGTAGAAGAGCTGGATGTGATAGGTGATGAGAATCCCAAATTTACATGCTACAGGACCAATAGTCAGCTTGCAATAAACTCCGTTTTAGGTCTGTGCTTACATAGAGAGGTAACAGACTCCCTGTTTCAGCCCTTTTCAGCAAAATTCAATTATCCGATCTGATAACTGTGAGATAAACAGCTCAGAAATACAAGCTGCTCCAGAGTCCTGAGCACTCAGCTCCCCCTCCCCTCCTGAGAGCAGGGACCTACATCACTTATCCTGGGCGGAGAGATAAGATCATCCCCAGGCCCGTGGTTATGGAAACACAGTGTAAAGAATGAAGTGAATAATCTGATAGCAGCCAAAGCAAACAAAGCAGTTTTGATAAAGCAATGTATGTAGGAAAAGTCTTGAATCCACATAAGCTAGTAGAATAGATAGGATCCTTGAGAACCCCTTTAAGGTTCATGTGCATTACCCTAAAGTGAAGCCCCTATTTTTAGGCAACTCTTAACCAATTTATGGCCCCTTTAAAAATGAAGGTACTTTGTGTTGAAGCCAATAAATGCAGCCGCAGGAAACAAGCAATAAGATGTGATGTGCTAGCTTACTGATACAACTACGCCCCCTGTAGACGGGGCGGCTCAATGCAGCAAGGGTTCAGAATACACAATTTCATTACTTGTAATAAAAGTGCCTTTGAGGGCGAATAAAACCACGTGATCACTTTTCATAGTAATGTATTAATGTTGATATTTGGCCATTGTAGGATATTGTGATATATTGTGTCAACACAGCCGATTAACTCCGTGAATGAGACTCAATTTCCTCGATTTGGAAGCCACATACACCATGATGGGACCTACAAAAGAAACCTGCAGTTGTACCGCAGCAAATACCTTCTGAATTTGGGCGGCTTTTGCTGCAGCAACTTGCAGGAGGATACACTGCGTCAACTTCTGTTGACCTAATATAGAAATTCTTAATATCTGTTTTTCTGATAGATCATGATAGTCCGTGTGAACATAGCCTTAAACGTACACTTTTATGAGTCTGTGATTTATTATTTTGCAATGATACACTTTAATGTCCGCATCCCTTTCAAAACTTGCAGAAATACACCCTGTGTTCACAATCGATGATATAAAGGTATCACAGGCCGTAGTTGCTGTTGGTGGATCATGACATGGATGTTAATGTTCAGTTCATTTTGATGTTAATGTATCAGAAGGATTAAAACCGTACTGTCAGCAGAACCCCAGCCGCCACCGCTCCGATCTCTTTTATGGTCAGCTCAAGTTAAACTAACTTTGGATTTTTGTTCATTAAATAAAAGTATGACTGTATTAGCTCAGCATAGTACTGCTCAGCCACGGTTTTATGTCGGCCATTCATGCTAGCTATACAACATTTTTATGATCCTTTTTTAACTTCTGCTTAAGATGCATATGTTTATTAGCGCGCGTGTCATGGACGATTACATTTTGTGAAATAAGGGCAGAACTTGTTCAGTTATAGAGTCCTTGTTCAGTGGGAAGTATACACAGATCAATTACTCCTAATAGGTTTTCCTTATCATACATTCGTCCGCTGAGACACCCTGCACCCAAGGAGATGTAATAATATTAACCCAACCCTCCTTCAATGAGCCATGTCTATTAGAGGGACCCTCTGAAAATACACCGCCGAAAAAAAGTAAAGGGACCCCTCCAATAACACCTTCTAGATCTGAATGAATGAAATATTCTCATTGAATACTTTATTCTGTACAAAGTTGAAAGTAATGACAACAAAATCACACAAAAATCATCAATGGAGATCAAACTTATTAACCAGTGGAGACCTCGATGTGGTATCCCCCTCCTCCCCCCAAAATTAAAGTGAAGAAACGCACTACAGGCTGATCCAACTTTGATGTAATGTCCTTAAAACATGTCACAATGAGGCTCAGTAGTGTGTGTGGCCTCCACGTGCCTGTATGACCTCCCTACAACGCCTGGGCATGCTCCTGATGAGGTTGCAGATGGTCTCCTGAGGGCAGGGGTGAACGTACCTATTTCGCCGCCCGAGGCGGATGACAGAAAGCCCCCCCGGGAGGATGGGGCGGAGTGAAGGGGGCGTGGTGGAGCGATGGGGGGCGTGGTGGAGCGGCATTAGCAGGCAGGGAGAGGACCTGCTCTCTGCCTGAGTGTGAGAGGAGGCTGCTCCAGCGGCCTCCACAATCCACCGCTCGGTGACGCTAAGCCAGTCCAGGACAGCTTGTCCTGGACTGGCTTAGGTAAGCAAAAATGCCGCCCTCCCCGGCGCCCTGGCATAGCGCCGCCTGAAGCGGTCGCTTCAGGTCGCCTCATGGGAGGTGCGGCGCTGCCTGAGGGATCTCCTCCCAGACCTGGACTAAAGCATCTGCCAACTCCTGGACAGTCTATGGTGCAATGTGACACACTGTAAGCGCTACCAGGAGATGTGGAGGGGGCTGTAGGAGGACAACAACCCAGGAGCAGGACCGCTGGGTGGGTGGGTGTATATAGGATAATCATACACATTACAGAGAGTGTGTGCCTACATAGGCGTACAGAGACTTACATGTCATTTCTGCTCTGCTAGGGATTCTGGGTAAAAAATATGCAAATCTATTCTCCAGGATGTAATTAGGAGAACAGTGCCTCTGTATGCCGCCCTCTAGAGGGCAGCCCCCTTAACATCATGCATGACTCAGTTAATAAGCCTACTAACATGATGCGGAGTTTATTGCCAAATTAGTATTTCTATTCCAAAAGGAACAGATTCCTAGCTATGGAGAGCGCTGTTTCGTTCTTTTGGACCTCCTCAGCATAGCGTAGGGATACTGATTTGGCAGAGTGAGAAACTATAGACCAGGGTCAGGGGATAATCATACACATTAGGGAGAGTGTGTGCCTACATAGGCAGTACGGAGACTTACAAGTCATTCCTGCTCTGCTAGGGATTGTGGGTAAAAAATATGCAAATCTATTCTCCAGGATATATAGGATAGCAGACATCCTGTCAAGCTTGTGAACACTTAGATCTTCAATGACCTGGAAATGTCTATTTATTTATTGCCAGAACCTGGAGCAGATCCTGAAAGCGGAAACTGGGCAAACCCTACTTTCCTCTGATGTGATCTGCTCCCGTATTTGGCACGATATATTTACAGAGCTCACAGTCTGGTCGTGTGGGCACATGCAAGCGCCAACAGAAACTCTGAGCTCTCTGTAAAATTATGTCAGTGTATGGAAAATGCCTTAATATGGCTGTTGTTAGATAATTTCCTTGTAATAATCTGATAATTCCAGGGGTGTCCTATTTTCTCCTGCAGATATAGTCAGCCAAGTACCAGCAACAACCCAACGGCCTGTATACAATGCTGACTTGTATTCTGCCAATTAGAAAATTTGACATCCAATCCCAGGTCTATACTACACGTTCCCAATGTTGGTGCATACTGGTCAACTCTAGAGATGAGCGAACAGTGTTCTATCGAACACATGTTCGATCGGATATCAGGGTGTTCGCCATGTTCGAATCGAATCGAACACCGCGTGGTAAAGTGCGCCAAAAATCGATTCCCCTCCCACCTTCCCTGGCGCCTTTTTTGCACCAACAACAGCGCAGGGGAGGTGGGACAGGAACTACGACACCGGGGGCATTGAAAAAAATTGGAAAAAGTCATTGGCTGCCGAAATCAGGTGACCTCCATTTTAGACGAATAGTGGATTTCAAATCCGGGTCATATGAGAATGTGAACTTTGTGACTATGAGACAGGGATAGCTGTACAGGCAGGGATAGCTAGGGATAACCTTTATTTAGGGGGGAATGTTATTAAAAATAACTTTTTGGGGCTCTATCGGGTGTGTAATTGTGATTTTTGTGAGATAAACTTTTTCCCATAGGGATGCATTGGCCAGCGCTGATTGGCCAGAGTACGGAACTCGACCAATCAGCGCTGGCTCTGCTGGAGGAGGCGGAGTCTAAGATCGCTCCACACCAGTCTCCATTCAGGTCCGACCTTAGACTCCGCCTCCTCCAGCAGAGCCAGCGCTGATTGGCCGAATTCCGTACTCTGGCCAATCAGCACTGGCTAATGCATTGTATTGGCGTGATGAAGCAGTGCTGAATGTGTGTGCTTAGCACACACATTCAGCTCTACTTCATCGGGCTAATAGAATGCATTGGCCAATCAGCGCTGGCCAATACATTCTATTAGCGTGAACTGAGTTTGCACAGGGGTTCTAGTGCACCCTCGGCTCTGCTACATCAGATTGCTACATCTGATGTAGCAGTGCCGAGTGTGCATCAGATGTGTAGTTGAGCAAAACTGACTCAGCACTGCTAAGTCTCTGCATTCGCATAGGAATGCATTGGCCAGCCTTCGGCCAATCAGCGCTGGCTCTGCCGGAGGAGGCGGAGTCTAAGGTCGGACCTGAATGGAGACTGGTGTGGAGCGATCTTAGACTCCGCCTCCTCCAGCAGAGCCAGCGCTGATTGGTCGAGTTCCGTACTCTGGCCAATCAGCACTGGCCAATGCATTTCTATGGGGAAAAGTTAGCTTGCGAAAATCGCAAACTGACAGGGATTTCCATGAAATAAAGTGACTTTTATGCCCCCAGACATGCTTTCCCTGCTGTCCCAGTGTCATTCCAGGGTGTTGGTATCATTTCCTGGGGTGTCATAGTGGACTTGGTGACCCTCCAGACACGGATTTGGGTTTCCCCCTTAATGAGTATATGTTCCCCATAGACTATAATGGGGTTCGAAACCCATTCGAACACTCGAACAGTGAGCGGCTGTTCGAATCGAATTTCGAACCTCGAACATTTTAGTGTTCGCTCATCTCTAGTCAACTCATGTGGCTATGAATACAGATTTTTCTTCAACTCTACCCACAAGTGCTCGATTGCGTTAAGGTCTGGGGACTGAACCAGGACCACAACTTCAATATCATTGAACCATTTCTTCCCTAATCTTGACGTACGCTTGAACACCATGTCGTCCTTTTCATACCCATAGTACTCAAGTGTACCTTGTGCTGATCCTACTTGTAGACTCCAATTTTGCCTGGACGTCTACCTCTAGGGTTTTGAATAGATGAACAGACTATTATTCTTCCAACTGTTATGGCACTTGGCCGAAAGACTGCTATTGATGAGCTGGATTATGCCGTTTCATTTTTCTTGTGATTCTCCATGACATTTGACTCCCTATGCCTTAGGCATTCTATAGGTCGGAGCCCAATTTCTGCTATATATGGGACTGGGAAAACTAACATATGCTGAGGTTGGAAGTGGAAATGGTCACTTGAGCTTGCAGATTGGTCACAAATGCTGGAACCAACTGTGAAAATATCAATCAATTGGACCTTGGTCGAAGCTGGTTGGAAGGTCTTACCATGGCATTCGGCCCCTTCCTGCTTGGCCCTCGTATCCAGTGGTCTCACCATCGTGCTTTAGGAGATGTAGTGGGTAGAGGGACCATGTTTCATGTATGGTGGGAATGTCCACTGGTGAAGTATTTTTGGCTACAGGATTACCACCAGTCACGGAGGTTAACCTCCTTTAAAAAAAACTTAAAGGGGTATTCCCATAACTCTTGTTCTGCAGCCTGAAGTCTCTGTACTCTCTTCACTTCCTGGATTTCTCGCACATTGGTGGGCAGGGTTTCACTTGCTCTGCTATCTGCTATGATCCACAGTATGACGCTGATGTGGAAACTGATGTAACAGCTGGATTTGAGTCAGCTTGCATTACATACAGAAGTAACGGACTCCTTATCTCAGCCCTTATCAGCCAAATTCCATTAAACCGGCTGATAAGTGGAAAAGCTGAAGATAGACAGCACAATAATCCCGGAGCTCTCACCTCCCCCTCCCCTCTATGAGGAGCTCCATTGCTTGTCAGCTCCTCCCTCCCCCCCTCAGAGCAGGCAGCTACATCACTTGACAAATGAGCAGATAATCCCAAGGGCCAGTGTCAACAATGAAGTGAATAAATTAAAATAGCGGCCAAACAAAGCAGTTTTGATAAAGCAATGTATTTAGGAAAAGTCTTATATCCACATAAACTATCAGTATAGATAGGGTCCTTGTGATTGGACAACCCCTTTAATGTTTTGATGGCAAATAATGCAAAGGGTGTAAGGGTTTATCTTCTTGTTAGCCAAACTGCTGATAGAAGATGGATGAAGACATCAATACCCTTAGATTTGTTTAAGCATAAAGTGTGGATTAGGGTCAATGATAGGCTAACCAGCTTTGAGGCTATTTGTTCCCCTTGGATCTCCTTCTGAAAAGCTCTGCCTGAGATGGCCCATCACACAGTTACTGCTCTATGGAGGTATTGCTTAGGACACCCTTCACCCTCCATCTTCTAAGTTCTCCCCCCATCATTCTGATCTTTCCGTCCACTCCCTCAGTTTGGATTCTATGTTTGTCCTGTCTGTCCTTATTTGTTCTATGTCTCGGAGAAGAAATCCATATTCTGAAATATTACTTTCCGTTGCGTTTGCTCTATGATATCGCTTATAAAAAATGATGCTTATTGTTCTTCTGTTATTTTGTATCATTGATTTGTTACATGATCATAAAATCGAAATAACCCAAGCCTAATAATGACCGCGTCTGTCGATCTCTGTCCCGAATCCCCAAAACTTTTCTCTCCAAACACTTGTAAAATGTGCAGAATGCGTCGGTAACAGGTATGAATGTGGTTAACCGGAATTTATTTGACTTATTTAAGGAGGCCCAGTCAATGCGGCAGATTGTATAACTATATAAACGAACAGCAGGTAACACAGTTTAATATTGATGTACCGAGCAATCAAACTATATGGTCGGGAAGGAGATTTAGCCATGGATTTCCGAGCCGGCTTCCTGCCGTGTTTGTTGTAATGATTAACTACGGGATACATTTTTGTTTATTGTAGGACTTCTTATTTCTAGGTCTGCAGAAGAATCCATAATCAGTAGAAAACAGCCAGGGGCCCGTTTGCCATATTTATCTAAGAAAATTATCTCAATGTTTATTTCAAGTCAAGTTCACAGTTTTACACTGTTAGTTATTTTTCATATAAAGGCGATAAATTATGTAATCGTTTCCTAAAGCCGAGCGAGGGGATCTGCATAGCGTCCTGTTACAGTCTATAGTAGTGATATTTCCAGGGAAGAGATTTGCAACTAATCCACTTTAAGGCTGCGTACACACACACCGCCGACATGCTGCTGAATCTCCATCAGCATTGGGTTCACCGGAAAATCGCCCAAAATCAGGTCTTTTGTTTGTTTTTTTTTTTGCTGTGGCGCTTGTCGGCGAAAGCTTTTGCACAAGGATCAACTTGGGACACATCACAGGATGATTCGCAAATGAAATTTGAAGTAGGAGTGGCCTATTCAAGGGGCGTGTCCTTTATAAATTATACAAAGACCTCATGTAATAATATTAGACTCCAGATTTTTACTGGTTAACTGGTTTTTTATTTTCGTTCTGCAGTCCCTGTCTTTCAAGAGCCATAATATTTTTATTTTTCCATTCAGAAAGCCATATTGGGGCATAAAGGGATTCTACCATTAAAACTTTTTTTTTTGTGGATAAGACGTCGGAATAGCCTTTAGAAAGGCTATTCGTCTCTTACCTTTAGACGTGGTCTCTGCCGCGACGTTCGTCAGAAATACCGGTTTTTACTGGTATGCAAATGAGTTCTCTCGCAGCAATGGGGGCGGGCCCCAGCGCTCAAACAGCAATGAGGGCGTCCCCACCGCTGCCAGAGAAGTGTCTCTAAGCGCCGCCTCCTTCTTCGTCCGCCGCGTCATGTTCAATGTCTTCTTCCGGTGCAGACTCGTAACAGAGCAGAACGCACAGGCCACGGGAAAATGGCCGCTTGCACAGTATTGTTAACGGCTGTTCTTTTCGTCTATAATGTTATCCCTCCCTCCCAAAAGGCTGTTTTTAAAATGAACCTAATAAAAAGGATTTGATTTTAAGAAGATACATCAATTGGTGAGTGCCCTTCCTTTACTCTCTTCTAAGAACATCATTTAATATTCCATACAATGTATTGAGAAGCTGGAAAAATAATCAGAATGGGGTAGAATTGATGAAAAACTGTTTGTGCAACTTTCTTACGGGGCTTAGTTTTTATGGCATTCACTGAGCGACAAAATAACATGTCACCTGTATTCTATGGGTCAGTATGATTCCAGGGATAGCAAGTTTATATAGGGTTTTTTTTGTAGGTTATTTTTTAACTGTAAGCCGATGACCGGCAAAATAATGGAGGGGGTGTACATCTCGCCCAGACTACTCAGGTGGGCAAGATGAGAGAAAGTCCAGGAATGACTTATTCTCAGCAGACAACTTTTTTCTGCTGAGTATTTTGTTGCATGCTCAGTATTGGGCTGGATTTTTTTTTCGGAATGGCAGGTAGGTTGGTAGTGGGACCTATCATTCCACCCCCCTCCAGTCCACACATTGTGGATATTTCTGCAGCATGTCAGCTGCTGAGAATTGTCCTCATCAGTGAGGTTTAAAGGGGCTCTATCACTCGGAAAAGTCATTTTTAACTAATCACATGCTTGCATAGGCTTTAGAAATGCTATTCCACACTTACCTTTAGTATGTAGATTGCCTCAGTGGTTTCTGAATAAGTCCGTTTTTATTAATATGCTAATGAGCTTCCAGCCAGCACAGGAAGTTCTCAGCAGCACTCGTCCCTGCTATTATCTCCTGTGTGTGTGGAAACCGGAAGCTGAGTCATCATCACCAGCAGCAGCCTCCTATAGGAAACAATAGGAGAGGAGTGCACGATGTATCAGTCTAATTAGCATATGACTAAAAACAGACTTATTCAGAAGCCACTAAGGCAATCTACATACTAAAGGTAGGTGTGGAATAGACTTTCTAAAGCCTATGCAAGTATGTGCTTAGCTAAAAATGACTTTTCCCAATGACAGAGCCCCTTTAAGAGGTGGCTCCAGCAGCAAGACTTTGGACAGAGCTTGGCTAGAAAGCCAGCAGGAAGGTCACACTGTTGGAGCTGTCCTGGTTGTTGCAATTTACTATTGAGTCTGTTATTCTAGGTGAGGTAACCTATTGTATGTTCAATTCGAGCCTAGCCGGGCAGGGATTTATTTTGTATTGCTTTCTTTTGTTGCTGCACTGTTTTGTTTGGAGTGAAAATAAAACTCTACCTTTTTGGTCTAATAATCTGGACTTGTGTGTCTGTGCCACCCCACCTAGCAACCCCAGACCCTGACACACACACACACATATATATTACTAATATTAGAAATGTGAAAGTTTGTGTGTTTGTTAGTCAATCACACACAAACGGCTGAATGGATTTGAATCAAATTTGGCACATAGATAGATTGTAAACTGGATTAACACATAGGCTACTTTTTATCCCAGTAAATGACATGGCTTAACGACTGTTATGAATTTATGTTCACAAACTATACATACTATTACACTGCACTTGCAGTAGCCTTATCTCAGTCAGGTCTGTTATCTCTCTGTGTAAACACACACAAACCCTCAGTGATTTGTGTACACACTTTTTGCATATTATCTGATCTGCTCCAGGCAACATGCTCAAACACTAGATGGGAAAACACCTTTAATCCAAATTGCCAGTTTGCTACTTTTAAACATGCCTGAAAAAAGAAAATCTAATTTGTTGCCCAATTCTAAGACAAGGACAGCTATGAAGGAAGCCAGAAGTCAACAGAGTACTCCTCAAGTGGAGCTGACAGGAATCATCCGCCCCCACAACACGCTCATTATATGATGTCCCAGCGAGCTGCTGAGATGCCAGAACAATCACGGGCACAGTGTGAGGAATGCATTGAGTGTCAGGCCAGCTTAACAGCTGCCAAAATGTCAGAGCAGGTGGATCATCAACACCAACAAACACGTTCATTTATATAGCATTCCAGCGAGCTGCTGAAGTGCCAGAACAATCACAGGCACATAGGAGTTCACCTGAGTGGTCAATGGTTGCACATTGTTGCCAGTTATCTTGTCATGTCTGTGCCTATTTTGCCTGCTGACATGCCTGAACTGAGACTCCTTCATAAAACTTTGTGTAATTTGTGCCGAATGTCAAGTAAGGAGAATCATCAAGAAGTTAGTAGCTATTTGTTTTATTACAATAGGTGTTTTTTCCCCCCTTGTACAATTGTGTTTCTATCCTGGCAAGATTATTCTGTGTAAGTCACTCAGTTCATGTAATTGATACGATTACATTGAACTTGTCGCCTCTTCTGACATCTCCATTTTAGTAACTACTTGTATTCCCTTTGATATAACATGTTTGAAACATTTTTTCTTATGACTCTGTGTTGTGCTGTCCCTCTTTTATTCCTCCAGAATTTATGAAAGTTGTCAATTTGTTCAAGAATTTCCAGTAGGAATAACAGAGGAACGTCACAATACACAGTTGTAAAAAAGGATGATCAGTAGAGAAGAGCGAACAGTAAAATGTTCGATATTCGTTTAGAATAGCCGCTCAATATTCGACTACTCCAACGAATATCGAACCCCATTAAAGTCTATGGGGAAAAAATGCTTCGTTTCAGGGGATCCGAACATTCAACTCAGGAGAGTCACCAAGTCCACTATGACACCCCAGGAAATGATGCCAACACCCTGGAACGCAACTGGGACAGCAGGGGAAGCATGTCTGGGGGCATCTAACAAACCCAAGTCACTGTATTACTCCACTATCTCTTCGGGATCCCTTTCAGCTTTTTTATCCCATAGGAATGCATTGACCAGCGTTGATTGGCCAAATGTCATACAGAGAACAGCATTCGTCCAATTAACGCTGGTTCTGCCGGAGGCTCGTCTGTGAGGAGGTGGAGTCTAAGAATCGGACCAGAATGGAGACTGCTCTTAGACTCAGACTCCGCCTATTAGACTCCGCCTCCACCGGCAGAACCAGCGTTGATTGGCCGAATGCTATAGCATTTGGCCAATCAACGCTGGTCAATGCATTCTTATACCGAGATGTAGCAGTGCTGGCTGATGTAGCAGTGTCCAATGTAGCAGTCCGATGCAGCAGAGCTGAGTGGGCGTGCGCTCTGCTTGGCTGCATCTCCGGAGTAGTTGAGCTGAACGCACGGCCCGATGTAGCAGTGCTGGCCGATGTAGCAGTGTCCGATGTAGCAGTCCGATGCAGGAGAGCATCTGAACCTGCTACACACTCAGCTCTGCTGCATTGGACTGCTACATCGGACACTGCTACATCGGAGAGCACTGCTACATCGGAGATGAAGAAGAGCTGGCCGTTCGCTGAGCTCAACTACTCCAGAGTAGCCGAGCTGAGTGCATGGCCCAATGTAGCAGTGCTGGCCGATGTAGCAGTGTAGCAGTGTCCGATGTAGCAGTCCGATGCAACAAAGCTGAGTGTGTAGCAGGTTCAGCTCTGCTTCATCTCGGCATAGGAATGCATTGACCAGTGTTGATTGGCCGAATGCTGTACTTCTGTATGGCATTCGGCCAATCAATGCTGGTCAATGCATTCCTATGGGAAAAAGTCAGCTCACGCATATCGCAAGCTGACAGGGATCCTGACCAGATATAGCCCCAAAGAGCTGGGTGAGTAACATTCCCACCTAAATAAAGGTAATCCCTAGCTAACCCTGCCAGTACATCTATCCCTGTCTCACAGTCACATAGTTCACAGTCTCATATGAACCGGATATTAAATCCACTGTTCGTATAAATTGGAGGTCACCTGATTTAGCCAGCCAATTACTTTTTCCAATTTTTTTTCAATGCCTCCGTTGTCCTAGTTCCTGTCCCACCTCCCCTGCGCTGTTATTGATGCAAAAAAAGCACCAGGGAAGGTGGGAGGGGAATTGAATTTTTACTGTGTTTGTCTTGTGTTATTCCATTGTAATTGAATACCTCGAACGGCCTGATATTCGATCGAATATGTATATGTATTCGATCGAACGGTGTTCGCTCATCTCTAATGATCAGGAATTGCTGCATTATGGGGAATGCAAATATGTGCAACAGACATGTCAGGAGGGATCAGAGCCCAGCCTAATGTAAAATAACATCAGGTCGCATCAATCTATCTCTGTTTAAGATAGAGTTCAAGTTGAGACATACTTAATAGAGATGAGCGAACAGTGTTCTATCGAACTCATGTTCGATCGGATATTAGGCTGTTCGGCATGTTCGAATCGAATCGAACACCGCGTGGTAAAGTGCGCCATTACTCGATTCCCCTCCTACCTTCCCTGGCGCCTTTTTTGCTCCAATAACAGCGCAGGGTAGGTGGGACAGGAACTACGACACCGGTGACGTTGAAAAAAGTAGGCAAAACCCATTGCCTAAAAGAACAGCGACGCCCAGCTTCGCGTCATTCTGAGCTTGCAATTCACCGGGACGGAGGTTTCCGTCCAGCTAGCTAGGGCTTAGATTCTGGGTAGGCAGGGACAGGCTAGGATAGGAAGGAGAAGACAACCAACAGCTCTTATAAGAGCTAAATTCCAGGGAGAAGCTTGTCAGTGTAACGTGGCACTGATGGGCTCAATCGCCGCAACCCAGCTTTCCCAGGATCCTGAATGGAATACACTGACAGTGTATTCCCGTATACCCGATATATACCCCCGATACCCGTTCCAACGGTGTGCCCCCCCACCTTCACCCCAGAAATACACTGCAAGTCCCCTAGCAATAGAATTGGGGCTATATACACCCACTATTTTTGCTACTGCCATATAGTGCCATTGTCTGACTGGGAATTCAAAGAATATATTGGGGTTACGTGCACCCACAATTTTTGCTACTGCCATATAGTGCCATTGTCTGACTGGGAATTCAAAGAATATATTGGGGTTACAAATACCCTCATTTCTTGCTACTGCCATATAGTGCCATTGTCTGACTGGGAATTCAAAGAATATATTGGGGTTACAAATACCCTCATTTTTTGCTACTGGTATATAGTGCCATTGTCTGACTGGGAATTCAAAGAATATATTGGGGTTACAAATACCCTCATTTCTTGCTACTGCCATATAGTGCCAGTTTCTGACTGGTAATTCAAAGAATATATTGGGGTTACGTGCACCCACAATTTTTGCTACTGGTATATAGTGCCATTGTCTGACTGGGAATTCAAAGAATATATTGGGGTTACAAATACCCTCATTTCTTGCTACTGGTATATAGTGCCATTGTTTGACTGGGAATTCAAAGAATATATTGGGGTTATAAATACCCTCATTTCTTGCTACTGCCATATAGTGCCAGTTTCTGACTGGTAATTCAAAGAATATATTGGGGTTACGTGCACCCACAATTTTTGCTACTGGTATATAGTGCCAGTTTCTGACTGGGAATTCAAAGAATATATTGGGGTTACAAATACCCTCATTTCTTGCTACTGGTATATAGTGCCATTGTCTGACTGGGAATTCAAAGAATATATTGGGGTTACAAATACCCTCATTTCTTGCTACTGGTATATAGTGCCATTGTCTGACTGGGAATTCAAAGAATATATTGGGGTTATAAATACCCTCATTTCTTGCTACTGCCATATAGTGCCAGTTTCTGACTGGTAATTCAAAGAATATATTGGGGTTATAAATACCCTCATTTCTTGCTACTGGTATATAGCGCCATTGTCTGACTGGGAATTCAAAGAATATATTGGGGTTACGTGCACCCACAATTTTTGCTACTGGTATATAGTGCCAATTTCTAACTGGGAATTCAAAATGCGCAAGGCTCCCGGAAAGGGACGTGGACGAGGCCGTGGGCGAGGTCGGGGGAATGGTTCTGGGGAGCAAGGTAGCAGTGAAGCCACAGGGCGTCCCGTGCCTACTCCTGTGGGGCAGCAAGCATTGCGCCACTCCACAGTGCCAGGGTTGCTTGCCACATTAACTAAACTGCAGGGTACAAACCTTAGTAGGCCCGAGAACCAGGAACAGGTCTTGCAATGGCTGTCAGAGAACGCTTACAGCACATTGTCCAGCAGCCAGTCAGACTCTGCCTCCTCTCCTCCTATTACCCAACAGTCTTGTCCTCCTTCCTCCCAAAATTCCCAAGCTTCACAGAACAATAACCCCAACTGTCCCTGCTCCCCAGAGCTGTTCTCCGCTCCTTTCATTGTCCCTCAACCTGCCTCTCCACGTCACGATTCCACGAACCTAACAGAGGAGCATCTGTGTCCAGATGCTCAAACACTAGAGTCTCCTCCATCTCCGTTCGATTTGGTGGTGGATGACCAGCAACCCACCCTCATCGACGATGATGTGACGCAGTTGCCGTCAGGGCATCCAGTTGACCGGCGCATTGTGCGGGAGGAGGAGATGAGACAGGAGTTGGAAGAGGAAGTGGTGGATGATGAGGACACTGACCCGACCTGGACAGGGGGGATGTCAAGCGGGGAAAGTAGTGTGGATGTTGAGGCAGGTGCAGCACCAAAAAGGGTAGCTAGAGGCAGAGGCAGAGGTCAGCAGCTTAGGCGAAGCCAGGCCACACCCGGAATCTCCCAAGATGTTCCAGTTCGTACCCAGCCCCGAAAAACTCCCACCTCGAGGGCACGTTTCTCGACGGTGTGGAGTTTTTTCAAGGAATGCGCCGAGGACAGATATAGTGTTGTCTGCACAATTTGCCTCTCAAAATTGATTAGGGGCTCTGAGAAGAGCAACCTGTCCACCACTTCAATGCGCCGTCATTTGGAATCCAAGCACTGGAATCAGTGGCAGGCAGCAACGGCAGGACAAAGGCCGCCTGCCGTTCACGCCACTGCCACTGCCTCTGCCACTGCCTCTGCCTCTGCCACTGCCACTGCTGACTGTGCTGGCGATGCACTCCAGAGGACGAGCCAGGACACCACTTCATCTGCCTCCGCCACTTTGTTGACTTCTCCCTCATCCTCCCCTGTTCCTGTCTTATCTCCTTCTCCTGCACCATCAAAGGCACCATCAGGCGCTTCTTTACAACAACCCACCATCTCTCAGACATTGGAGCGGCGGCAGAAATACACTGCTAACCACCCACACGCGCAAGCCTTGAACGCCAACATCGCTAAACTGCTGGCCCAGGAGATGTTGGCGTTCCGGCTTGTTGAAACTCCCGCCTTCCTGGACCTGATGGCAACTGCGGCACCTCGCTATGCCGTCCCTAGCCGTCACTACTTCTCCCGGTGTGCTGTCCCCGCCTTGCACCAGCACGTGTCACTCAACATCAGGCGGGCCCTTAGTTCCGCACTTTGCACAAAGGTCCACTTGACCACCGACGCGTGGACAAGTGCATGCGGACAGGGACGCTACATTTCACTGACGGCACACTGGATGAATGTAGTTGAGGCTGGGACTGCTTCCCAAACTGGCCCGGTGTACCTCGTCTCCCCGCCTAACATTCCTGGCAGGGACACGAGAAGAACACCCCCCTCCTCCTCCTCCTCTACCGCCTCCTCCTCCGCCACCGCCTCCTCCTCCGCCACCGCCTCCTCCTCCGCTGTTAGATTGACCCCAGCTACGAGTTGGAAACATTGCAGCACTGGCGTTGGTAGACGTCAGCAGGCTGTGCTGAAGCTGATCAGCTTGGGGGACAGACAGCACACTGCCTCCGAGGTGAGGGATGCCCTCCTCGATGAGACGGCAATATGGTTTGAGCCGCTGCACCTGGGCCCAGGCATGGTCGTTTGTGATAACGTCCGGAACCTGGTAGCAGCTCTGGAGCTTGCCGGACTCCAACATGTTCCATGCCTGGCCCACGTCTTCAACCTAGTGGTGCAACGTTTCCTAAAGAGCTACCCCAATGTTCCAGAGCTACTGGTGAAAGTGCGGCGCATGTGCGCCCACTTTCGCAAGTCGACAGTAGCCGCTGCTAGCTTAAAATCTCTCCAGCAACGCCTGCATGTGCCACAACACCAGCTTTTGTGCGACGTCCCCACACGCTGGAACTCAACGTTTCAGATGTTGAATAGAGTGGTTGAGCAGCAGAGACCTTTGATGGAATACCAGCTACAAAACCCTAGGGTGCCACAAAGTCAGCTGCCTCAGTTTCACATCCATGAGTGGCCATGGATGAGAGACCTTTGTGACATCCTACGGGTCTTTGAGGAGTCCACAAGGAGGGTGAGCTCTGAGGATGCGATGGTGAGCCTTACAATCCCTCTCTTGTGTGTTCTGAGAGAATCCCTGATTGACATCAGGGATAACTCAGATCACACAGAGGAGTTAGGGATAGCATCCGATCCGTCACAGCTGGAGAGTAGGTCCACACATCTGTCCGCTTCACTGCGTTTAATGGAGGAGGAGGAGGAGGAGGAGGAGGAAGAAGAGTTGTCCGATGATGTGATGGTGATACAGGAGGCTTCCGGGCAACTTCGAATCGTCCCATTGTTGCAGCGCGGATGGGTAGACATGGAGGATGAGGAGGAAATGGAGATTGAACTTTCCGGTGGGGCCAGAGGAGTCATGCCAACTAACACTGTGGCAGACATGGCTGAGTTCATGTTGGGGTGCTTTACAACCGACAAGCGTATTGTCAAAATCATGGAGGACAACCAGTACTGGATCTTTGCTATCCTTGACCCCCGGTATAAAAACAACATCTCATCTTTTATTCCGGTAGAGGGGAGGGCCAATCGCATCAATGCTTGCCACAGGCAATTGGTGCAGAATATGATGGAGATGTTTCCAGCATGTGACGTTGGCGGCAGGGAGGGCTGTTCCTCCAGTAGGCAACCAAGTTCTCACCGGTCCACACAAACGAGGGGCACACTGTCTAAGGTCTGGGACACCTTGATGGCACCCCCTCGCCAAAGTGCCGCCACGGAGGGTCCTAGTGTCACCAGGCGTGAGAAGTATAGGCGCATGTTGCGGGAATACCTTTCCGACCACAGCCCTGTCTTCTCCGACCCCTCTGCGCCCTACACGTATTGGGTGTCGAAGTTGGACCTGTGGCTTGAACTTGCCCTATATGCCTTGGAGGTGCTGTCCTGTCCTGCCGCCAGCGTCCTATCTGAGAGGGTGTTCAGTGCAGCCGGTGGCATCATCACTGACAAGCGCACCCGTCTGTCAGCTGAGAGTGCCGACCGGCTCACTTTGATAAAAATGAACCACCACTGGATAGAGCCTTCATTTTTGTGCCCACCTGTGTAAAGCACCCCAACATGAAACTCCATGTCTGTACTCAACCTCTCCAATTCCTCCGCATCCTCATACTCATCCACCATAAGCGTTGCACAATTCTGCTAATACTAGGCTCCCTCCAACATGATTTCCCCCAACTCTGCTGGTTAGAGGCTCCCTCCACCCTGATTTCCACCAACTCTGCTGGTTAGAGGCTCCCTCCACCCTGCTTTCCCACAACTCTGCTGGTTAGAGGCTCCTTCCACCATGAATTTGCCCAAACTGGGCTGTTTAGAGGCTCCCTCCACCATGAATTGGTCCAAACTGGGCTGTTTAGCGGCTCCCTCCACCATGAATTGGTCCAAACTGGGGTTTTTAGAGGCTCCCTCCACCATGAATTGGTCCAAACTGGGCTGTTTAGAGGCTCCCTCCACCATGAATTGGTCCAAACTGGGGTTTTTAGAGGCTCCCTCCACCATGAATTGGTCCAAACTGGGCTGGTTAGAGGCTCCCTCCACCATGAATTTGCCCAAACTGGGCTGTTTAGAGGCTCCCTCCACCATGAATTTGCCCAAACTGGCCTGTTTAGAGGCTCCCTCCACCATGAATTGGTCCAAACTGGGGTTTTTAGAGGCTCTTTCCACCATGAATTGGTCCAAACTGGGCTGTTTAGAGGCTCCCTCCATCATGAATTGGTCCAAACTGGGGTTTTTAGAGGCTCCCTCCACCATGAATTGGTCCAAACTGGGCTGGTTAGAGGCTCCCTCCACCATGAATTTGCCCAAACTGGGCTGTTTAGAGGCTCCCTCCACCATGAATTGGTCCAAACTGGGGTTTTTAGAGGCTCCCTCCACCATGAATTGGTCCAAACTGGGCTGTTTAGAGGCTCCCTCCACCATGAATTGGTCCAAACTGGGGTTTTTAGAGGCTCCCTCCACCATGAATTGGTCCAAACTGGGCTGTTTAGAGGCTCCCTCCACCATGAATTGGTCCAAACTGGGCTGTTTAGAGGCTCCCTCCACCATGAATTGGTCCAAACTGGGGTTTTTAGAGGCTCCCTCCACCATGAATTGGTCCAAACTGGGCTGTTTAGAGGCTCCCTCCACCATGAATTGGTCCAAACTGGGGTTTTTAGAGGCTCCCTCCACCATGAATTTGCCCAAACTGGGCTGTTTAGAGGCTCCCTCCACCATGAATTTGCCCAAACTGGGCTGTTTAGAGGCTCCCTCCACCATGAATTGGTCCAAACTGGGGTTTTTAGAGGCTCCCTCCACCATGAATTGGTCCAAACTGGGGGGTTTTAGAGGCTCCCTCCACCATGAATTTGCCCAAACTGGGCTGTTTAGAGGCTCCCTCCACCATGAATTGCTCCAAACTGGGCTGTTTATAAGCTCCCTCCATCATGAATTGGTCCAAACTGGGCTGTTTAGAGGCTCCCTCCACCATGAATTGGTCCAAACTGGGGTTTTTAGAGGCTCCCTCCACCATGAATTGGTCCAAACTGGGGTTTTTAGAGGCTCCCTCCACCATGAATTTGCCCAAACTGGGCTGTTTAGAGGCTCCCTCCACCATGAATTGGTCCAAACTGGGCTGTTTAGAGGCTCCCTCCATCATGAATTGGTCCAAACTGGGCTGTTTAGAGGCTCCCTCCACCATGAATTGGTCCAAACTGGGGTTTTTAGAGGCTCCCTCCACCATGAATTGCTCCAAACTGGGCTGTTTATAAGCTCCCTCCATCATGAATTGGTCCAAACTGGGCTGTTTAGAGGCTCCCTCCACCATGAATTGGTCCAAACTGGGGTTTTTAGAGGCTCCCTCCACCATGAATTGGTCCAAACTGGGGTTTTTAGAGGCTCCCTCCACCATGAATTTGCCCAAACTGGGCTGTTTAGAGGCTCCCTCCACCATGAATTGGTCCAAACTGGGCTGTTTAGAGGCTCCCTCCATCATGAATTGGTCCAAACTGGGCTGTTTAGAGGCTCCCTCCACCATGAATTGGTCCAAACTGGGGTTTTTAGAGGCTCCCTCCACCATGAATTGGTCCAAACTGGGGTTTTTAGAGGCTCCCTCCACCATGAATTTGCCCAAACTCTGCTGGTTAGAGGCTCAATCCACCCTGATTTTCAAAACAAATGTTGGTGCCAACCTCAACTTACTACAAGGGCCAAATTCACTGCTGGTGACAAGCTCTCCTCACTGCAAGTGCCAAATACACATGTTTCAAGGTGGTATTGAGTGTGTAAAGGGTGTAGTTGTTAGGCTGTGATGTTGGGGTAATAGAGGGTCTTTGGTGTGTTAGATGCCCCCAGACATGCTTCCCCTGCTGTCCCAGTGTCATTCCAGAGGTGTTGGCATCATTTCCTGGGGTGTCATAGTGGACTTGGTGACCCTCCAGACACGGATTTGGGTTTCCCCCTTAACGAGTATCTGTTCCCCATAGACTATAATGGGGTTCGAAACCCGTTCGAACACACGAACATTGAGTGGCTGTTCGAATCGAATTTCGAACCTCGAACATTTTAGTGTTCGCTCATCTCTAATACTTAACGTTGCCCAGGACAGTGGGACTGCACCTGAAATCCAGGACTGTCCCGCCGCCCCTAGGATGGTTGGGAGATACGTGTGTCACAGCTTACACTGCTGCATTCTACAAAGCTAATATTTACTTTTACACTATATAAAGTGCTTTAACCATACAAAGTTTATCACCTGGAATTACATTTACAGCCATAGACTATACACAGCCTTGTATGGAACCAGACTAAGCCTGATTTAGTTACACGTTTCTCCCATTGCTGAGATATCATCATGTATACCAATATACAAATGGACTCTGCATTGCAGCTGTCCTCTTTGGAGCAATGGCAATGCCTTCAATGCTCCAAATAACTAATTTGCATATTGACAAAAAAAGCAGGCACCGATTCACAAGGGGAAAACAACACCAGGTGACCCTAACTTATCTATCCATGTTGCTGGGTTCAGTTGACAGACTCCCCCTTTAAAGCCCATATCAAACCGGCCACAATCGTGGAGTCGGAGGCTACATAAACATATGATGATGTTATGTACTGTGGCTGGTTTGATATGGAGTTTCCTGGTGACAGACTCCTTGTTATCTTCAGGGAACCAAGGGACAAGCTTTTTGCGTAAGTTTTAACCATCTTCGTGTAATGAAAACCAATCTTCATTATAAGTGTATATTGAAGTTTTCTAACAAGTTGTCGGGCGTTTGTTGAGCGATCCTGTTGTGTGTTGTGGAGCATCAATGTATCTGTCATCCTGTAATTAAATGAGATTTCATTTTACTGAGCGGCAGAGTTCAAGTTCACATATCACAACATTTAACAGTATAATTGCTTTTCCTCCGGTGCTGCACCCGGCATGCTGATACTGTGTCTTCTATCACCCGCCTCTGTCTAATTAGGATATCTGTCTCCTCCAGGATAAAACCACTGATAGCCAGACCGGGCAGCAGGGCTTTACCTGGACACAGAGCTTTATATCTTTTTCAAAAAAAAAAATAATACAAGAAACAAGATTTTAATAATTATACCCAATGGGTCAATGTGGGTACCAGGCCGTAGGGGCACTGCCAAGGGAGAGTGGCGTCAAGGTTCATTCCTTGATGGGGTTTTTCTTTAAAGCCCCCTGCCGGCATTTACCTTCCACCTATGATCATAACTAGAATTACTTTTAGCAGCTAAAAAAACATAAGGTACCCAAATAAAAATGTTGGATTGGTGCAACATTTGGCAGACAGGTATGTATAGGATTACAGGTGTGCTCTGATATGGGTTATGTGACAAGAGAACATAAAAGTGCTTCCCACACTTCCTTATAAAAAGGATATCAGAGGCTACTTTTGGGTAGTGTACCTTTTGATAACAGCTCATTGACTGCTAGACATGCCTCTACAATACAGTCTAAGATATATTGACCACTTGATAGACTTTGAGAGGGGTCGCATCATTGAACTGAGACAAATAGGGTGGTCCTTTCGACAAATTTCCTATCATCTAAGCTATTCTGTTAGGAAGTGCTGGGAGCCTTGGTTATACAAGGGATCTCACACATGGAGAACAGGCTCTGGACTACCCACACAGACCACTAGCACAGAGGATCATTTGCTCCACCAACAGGCACAAACAGTGTCCACAGTTCCCTTGTCTATCGTCCAGACATACATGGCATCTTCATAACACATTTCTTTCTCTGCGTAGATCATTTCCAGGCAAAAGGAAATTTGGTGTCAAGCCTCCCATTATGTGCCCTGCCACTGACACCCTGCTACCGCTGCCTTCATTTGCAATTTGCAGCGGTGTCGTCAATGAGAAACTTGGACTGCTATAGACTGAACCTGTATTATCTTTTGCAACAGACCCAGGTTCTTTTTGGGACCCAATGATGGTTGAGGTTGAGTATGGAGGACACACTGCCCCAATTGTGATGATCCGAGGAGTCATTGTATAGACAGCTGGTTACCTCTAGTACTGACACGAGAGACACTAACCGCTCAGTGATCATCCTGCGGCCGCATGTGTTGCCACTCATGCTTCCAATTGGCATTTCTCTGCAGGATAATGCTCATCCATACACTGCAAGGGTTTCCCAGGAATGCCTCAGTCAGATGGCAATACGTCCAAGAATTATCACCAATTGAGCATTTATAGGACCAGCTGGATTGCCAACTTTATCAACCTACAATTGTGCAGGATCTACAGACCCAGCTGCAATATCTGTGGGCAAATGTGCCACAGGATACCATATGGAACCTGTAAGTGTCCACGCCCAGTGGTATCTCATGCAGGCTACAACTGGTGTGCTATTCTGTATTCACTTTGAAATCCTTGCTTCAGTGTTCAGAAGAGCAATAAGTACCACCAGCCTTGCTGAACTATATTAGGGGACACATCCACAAGACCACAGAGGTTATATGTAACAGCCAGAGCTGGCTTCATGGCCATCCCATCTGGTGCATTATCTGTCATTACTGAACCATTTGCCCGTGGTTTGTTCCTAGGATATGACCTGAGGAGCGTCACTTTAGCAAGTTATAGTAATGTCATTCAACCACTATAAAATGTATTACTTTAGTACTAGACGAGGCACCATAAAGGGGTGGGGGAACAGCACCACGTACTGTACAGGGCACTAAACTGAAGGTCTTCTTGTCAATCATTACATAAGGGAATGTCTTAGTCTTGATCAGTATTAGCTAAGAATGCTTTTGCTTTTTACGCCATGAAATATATAAAAAATATATAAAAAAGTTGCAATCCAGGAGGGGCCCTCACCAACAGTAACAAATCTTGCCACGGTACAGTGGGGTGAAAATACCCTTTCTAAGGATTTAGGCACTTGGTGGTTGGATTCACCATGATGAATAGCTCTAGGTACAGGAAGGGTATGTTCACACAACAGAAATATCTGCTTCCCTTTAAATATAGATGGAGGGTGGAATGAATTTTGAGCTAATTTTGAGGCTATAGCCTCAGCTTCCCCTGTTGTATAACTTTCTGCAGGCAGATTGGCCTACAAGATCCAATGTCTTAGTGCGCCCTCACAGAGAAGCGCAGAGCCGATATCCCAAGAATTTACTACAGAGGATTGTCAAGAGTTGGACCATAATATCGCAGCACAAAGAGTCCCTATGGCATTATGTGTGTGCACAAAGATCAGCACATTCAATATATCACATCAATATTTGGCTAAGGCCCCACGTAGTGTCCCGCAGCAAAAAAGCACTGTGGGAAAAACCAGGGCGACAACACAGGTTTGCAGAGTTTTCCTCTGCGGACTTTCTGCTTCAATTATACCTATAGGGAAACCGCCAGCGTTTCCGTAGGTATAATTTACATGTTGTGATTTCCAAAATTGTAACTGTTTTGGAAATCGCATGTCTGCTGTGCATATTTTTCCACAAAGTGGGGATGTGATTCACTAGATTCCATTAAAAAACGCAGATTTTTTTCCCTCCACGATCAAACGGTAGCGTTTACACAACATGGGGCCCTGGCTGCAGCCAGTTTCTGAAGGACCTCAGCTAGGAGTTTGTTCCAAACATCTTGGAGAACTAAGACTTGGTTTGCATCTGCGTTCAGTATTCAGTTCAGGCAGTCTGCTTGGGGACCCCCGAATGGAATAATGAACACATTGACAAGTGGCGAGCTTATGAAAGCACACGAATCCATAAGGGGGTCCGTGTGTTCTCCGTGCGGAACATGCGGAGAGAAAAGTATTTCATGAACTACTTTCCTCTCTGCATGATTTGTGCAGACACCCCGTGGAAAACACACACACCCCATTGTAGTCTATGGGGTCCGTGTTCATAAGCTCACCGCTTGTCAATATGTTCAGTATTCCATTCAGGGGGTCCCCATGCAGACAAATATACCGAACGCAGATGTAAACCAGGCCTAAGCACAGATCTTCTGTGGATGTAGGCTTCTTCCAATCCTTCTCTCTCTTCATGTAAACCCAGACAGACTGGATGATATTGAGATCAGGGTGCGGTGGGGGCCATATCATCACTTCCAGGACTCCTCCTCCCAAGTGTAGTCACACCAAATATTAATGGGATTTAGATTTCTTTTTTCACTCACTTTCCATTTTACTCATCGACAAGAATAAAGTATTAAATCTTATTTGAAAGCATTCTTACGTTTCAGATTTTTTCCACACCTGCCTAAAACATTTGCACTGCAGATTCCCATAGTGTGCCCTGCCAGATCCCATATATTATTGCTAACCACACAACTCTAAGATGTAAACAGCATATACAGTATATAATGCACCTATATTATACTAACAGCTATATGGCGTCCTCCTCGCTCCCTGCACCTTGGACATACAGTATGCTACCAGCTCCTCTTCCGAGCTACGCCCCTGTGTATATTATTTACGTAGATGTAAAACATCTCTGAAATGCACTTAAGGTTTTGCATACATTTGTATTTTTGGACTCGAGAGAGACAAATGCACTTGGCAATGAGTGACCTGTGTCTCCTGAAATGGGAAATGCTCGTATTTACTTTACAATGGGCCAGGCTGGCTGCGCTGGTCAAGGGTCTATTTGATAAGGCAGGTGAAATGGAGAATGACGCCTCCCAGGTTTATGTTGCTTGAAGTGGTGTCAGTTACCTATACAGAAGTGAAACTCCAGCCTGCCTGAGAAGATTACCTGGGAGGACGGAAGCCGATCACTCAGCACGAAGTCTATGACATATCCGCACTACACACATGAAGAAATGATCGGAAAGACCGCACCAAGCTCGTACTGGCTCCTGGTCATCGGTATCCTGCTCAATGTCAGAGCAGGGGACACAGCGGAAGCCAATGCCTACGTAAACCTGTCCTACTTCAGCGACCAGTATAACACCACCATAACCAAGTATTGTGAGTGCGGCTTGTTCGGGCTCAACTCGCCTATAAATAATGCCCAAGGAGTGGTGGGCATCCCCATATCCCCGAACCTACAAGGATGTGATCCAAGTACCAAATATTCCGTGACATCGAAACCATGGATTGCTCTCATCGAAAGAGGGAATTGCACGTTCTCGGAAAAGATCCTCCTGGCCGCCAGTAAAGGTGCGCACGCCGTGGTTATATACAATGCCCCCCCCAGCACCGGCAATCAGACCATTCCAATGGTTCACTACGGTAAGCAAGTGCTTATTAACTCTTTGAAGAATGCTATTTTTCTGTCTGTTGCGAGTTGTCAGCGGCCCTATACGTCTGCATTAATGATACACTGAATAATGCGGGGTGTCACGCTATTGTTCTCGGCGAACTTGCTAAAACAAATATTTTTAGTTGTGAGAGGCAGCTCCATGACCTGGAATTGCTCGACGGCTCCGTGGATCGCAATTGGTTTTGTAAATGCAAATTAACTCCCTTGCATATTGTTCGCTGACAAGTACTTATTAAAGACACTTAATTCCAGTGCAGGAAGAAGCTCGCCGTGACATTTTCCGAGACATAAAAGTGACGTTTGTAAAGGTTTATTAACCCTACAGTGCTAATGTAACAAGTAGGCTTTTCATTTCTTGTACTATTTGCTACCTTCAGAATACGGCGAAACGTCTTAATGTGCCGATTCACATTAGACTAAAGTTGAGTACTTAAAGGGGTTGTCATGATAAGTGTTCAAGCACTGGGGGTCTGACTGCTGGTTCCCCAAACAATGAACAGGAGATTGAATGGGGCTGTCAGTGCAAAGGGAGCATAAGTGCGTATGCGCGACCGCCTCTCCATTCACTGCTATGGGGTGGCCGCGAATAGACTCTCCAGTAGCGCCCACAGTCTCATACAAGTGAATGGTCACGCAAGCTCTCCATTCACAAAGAGGCTTTCGGTGGACTTTCGGTCCTCCATTTGCTTTATCAATAGGGAATCAAGTGGTCAGACCAACAGCAACCGGACACGTATCCCCTGTCCTATGGACAACCCCTTTAAGCATATTCATAACGCCAGGTATATCTAGTTTTATGAAGAGAGGCTCAACCTGTAGCTACTGGGCCCGAATACAAAAACTCTAATGGGGCCCCACTTATCATGTGCTACCAATAACACTGGTACCTTCTTAGGGGGCATTCACATGGAACCCATTAACTTCAATGGGTTCCATTTTCCGCACGGAACCCATTGAAATCATTTGGAGGCTTTTATTCCCCATTGATTGCAATGGGTTCCGCGCGGAAAATGGAACCCATTGAAGTCAATGGAAGGCTTTTTTTTTTCAGCACCAGAATCAGCACCAAATTCCTCTGTGTGGATACCCCTTTTGTATTTTAGACAAGCCTTTGGACTCCCCCAGGCTTCAGGGCCTGGTAGCAATTGCTACCTCTGCCACCATATAGCTAAGCCCCTGGTTATGAGAACATGGTTGCTCATTGTATTGAATAGAAGCCATCACAATTCGGGTGGTAGAATTCCACCACTAAATCAGCACCAGATTCCGCGCTTAATCTGCGTCCCATGTGTTGAAGGAGAGGCAGAGATTTGGTGATTAGGCTGACTAAGCAGCAAGCGAATGCCATGGTGGAAAGCCAGCAGGGTGGAAATGGAAGAGGAATTTGGGGAGGAAGTTCACTTCAAAATCCTCTTCCATTTCCGCTGTGGGAATGTACCGATATTTTTGTATAGGCCTCACATGACTAAGCTATACCTTGTGTTATATCATTATACATGTCCTAATATAATATGCGCACCTTCCTGCACTCGGATATTACTCATATATTCAGGATGCCGTCTGATATTTCTAGTCTTTTAAAGAAGATAACAAAGCTCATGGTCTTCAGAATAATGTCAGGATGATGACATTCTCATTAATGGAGGTTAATATGATAACCTTTGCAGAATACGACGGTCATACTGTAGAGGAGAAGGACTCGATCTCTTCTCTTCCTTCTGCGGAATATGATAAGGGGCACTTATATGTCGGAGAAATGTTCATTTTCTAAAGCTAAAGCTTGAGACATACAGAGAGGATCGTACAAGGTAGACATCGCAGTAAAGAAACATTTGGGTCAAAACTAAAAAAAAAAGTCATTTTAATGGACAACTCTGTCTTTGTAACTCTTACCGTTCCTGGTGCCATCAGGGTGATTTGTGAACATTATGGTGCCTCTCTCCTGGGTGTTCAGGTGGGATAAACACTCCTATGGGTAATATACTTTGATAGGCACCAAAAAAGGTTGGTGTTATAGTCTATGACAGACTGGGATGCCTGGGGACCACAGATAAATGCAAATATTACCTGCAACCCATTTATTTTTAGTATTAACCAGCTACCTAGACCTTGTCTTAGATTAGGGCCCTCTTAGCACTCTGATAAGATGATTGGTAATGGGGGCCTGCGGTGACCGTAAGGAGACAAGGCCCAGGAGGGAGGACATTGGTCAGCCTGCCTAAATGTCATCCCAGCCAACCAAACTGGGTAGTTTGTAAAGTATTTTACCCATAGGCACATCAGCTGTCTGACATGCTGTATGCTACCTATCTGTATGTAGTGCAGTGAGTGTACTAAGTCATGCACCCACCACTCTTGCAGGCGTTGGGAGGTTAGGGGCTCATTAGGCCTCTTGGGTCAGGGGCCCATCGAGGATTCACTTGCTTCTCTGTTGGCCGGTCCAAGCCAGGTTTATGGTTGGCCTGGAACACCATGGACTCACCAGAGGAAATAATTCTAAAGTCCATTATCAACTTATGGAGAAATGGCGACTTGTATTCTGCTGTTATCAGTGACATAGGTCAAATAGTTATAAAATAATAATTCTTTTGTCCTTCAACCCATAATAATTGACTCTAGCAGCAAATAATGGGTGACAAATCTTCTCCAGATGGGGTTGTCTACTACTAAATCACTATGGCCTATATCTGTTAAGAAACCTAAGCCCTGTAGAGAATTATTTGGTAGTTTGGTGGACTAATTTGATCCCTATTACCCATGTCAGTATAGATTGTGAATGTTTTGTACAGTATCTGTCTTCCATCCTCTGATGGTCCATGATGAACTTGACTTCCGTTGAGTAGTGAATGTTGCTCCATGTGGTGACCAGTGGTAAGTGCATGCTCCAGTCCCTGACAACCAGAACTACATTCAGTAATAAAAGTCTTCTATGAAGATTTGCTCCTTTCTTGGAGTACAAAACCAACTTTGACCATTGACAACGAGAGAGACAAAATTGAGTCTGATTAGGTTTTACCATAGTCATAGATGGGGCTTCTTTACATTGAGAGGTGAGACCATGGAGCTCCCTGCCACCACACGTGGTCCCCACCAATAACTGGGTTCCAGAGGGGCCTGCACACTTTAATATCATAGGTTATAGGTACTTGAAATTTTTGGAATTGGATATTGATCCAGGGATTTAGTCCATTTGCCAAATTTAGAGTTGAGAAAGATTTTTTTCCTTTCCATTGGCGTCAAGCTATTGTTTTTTTTTAATCTTCCTCTGGATCAACTTGTTGGGTATATAGGTTGGACTTGAAGGACTTGTGTCTTTAGCCAACCTTATCTACTATGTTACTAAGATATTTGGTAGTGTCAAGTCCCCACTGGACACAGAGAATCTCATTTACGCAAGGTTCATACTAGCATTCGGGTGTCCCTTATTTGGGTCCGCATGTTCCTATTTCTATAGAAGTAACAAAATGAGTCTGACTTTAATGGATTATAATTTATTTATAGGAAATTTCCAACATCTCACATTTGCACAGTATACAGTAGGAGAACCTGTTGATATATATATATATATATATATATATATATATATATATATTAAGAAGCAAGTTACGTCTAGCACATTTTGAGTATGGAATATATAAATGGGTGTGTACGGTGTCCATAAAAATCCTGGGTTGTCCATGAAGTTTGTCTCAACCTCAACTTCCTTGTATCACTCCATGATGAATGCTAATATAGTAAATAATCTATGCATAGTGCTGCATGAACGAACAATGCAATGATACGCTAGATAGGAACCGCAGGCAATGTTACATTACCGCTCAATAAATATTCTAGATTTGTTTCACACGAGGTCGTGTCTATTTACTGTACGTTGATGACAAAAGGTATAATGAAATGTAATATCATTGCAAAAATGGAGCTTTGCAGACTTATGCAACAACCTTTGTGCTTGCTCCATCTGTTCCTATGAATACAGGTGGCTTGTATTCTGGATATTAGCAAGGAATAGAGATACAGGCATGGCTCACATATCCCCTTCACGCAACCAAATCAATAAAGTCTCGTGTGTTGTTTTAGGGTCTGTGAGTGGAATAGAGAGAGAAATGCGTTGTGCTAAATATTACGGATTCTATATCATGAACCTGGGTTATACATCTGTATATGAAACCTAGGCAGAGTCAGGTAGAGACGTGATAGGGGGTGCAGGATGTGGGCCTCATAAATGGCAGACCCCTTTATAGTCAATGGAATCTGCCGGCTCTATGTGTAACCACTGTCGTTTTAGCAGTCTGCCTCTCGCTATTGTGTAACCAGCATCACGACAAAATGGCCGGCACCCTGCGCTAAGTCATAATAGTGTCAATACCCAAAACTCACAGCGACGCTTCAGACCCCAAGGTAAGGAAAAACTTTAGCTACAGCTCTGCACGTGTGGCCTAGAATCCAAGGAATCCTAGGAATGTTAACATCACTCCTTATTATTTATTCAGTGATATCCAGCACGCTCTCCTCCTGTGATGAAACTTCTTTATTGGACTTGAGACATATAAAAGTAATGACTTACTTGCGCGTTTCAAGCTGTGATGGTACTTAGTCAAAGCCTCTGAAATCTAGTCTGTCGGATTAATCTGTGCACCAGGAGTAAAAAACGCCAACTATGTGATAACCAGGAACATATGCAAGAAGGGTGAGCTTGGAGGTCTCTTAGAGGTCTCGTAGGTGCTTGGAGGTCTCTTGTCATTATTCCGTAAAGGATATCCTGTATCAAGTTACTTAAAGGGTTTTTCCAATGATTATATCCAGACCTAAATTTGTAGACAATTAGAAGTCAAATATTTTTGCAAATATAAGATACTAAAATGTTTCAACATTGTAAAGATTTTCTCTGACCATCTTAGCAATGACAGTCTTTTTTTCTTGATCAGTCGCCAATGGATATGCCAAGGATGCAGGAACTTTCTATGATCTGGGAATTGTCTGAAACCCAGCCATGATCTCCTTATTGTGGCCAGGGACACTACATGTAATGGAAGGCAATCCGACTACAATAATGAAATCACGGCAGGGTTTTTGATAAGTCACGGACCATAGAAAGTTACAGCATTCACGGTCGTATATATTGGCAACTTATCGATAGAAGATTGTCATAACTGAGATGGTTAGAGAAATTGCTTTCCTGTTTTAACTTACAAACCTATGGGGAGCTGAGGTAGACGGCCATTTCTTGGTAGGTTTGCAGTTGTAGAATACTTTGTCCATTTTTGGGATGATGCATTAAACAGTGCTCCTTGGGATGTTCAAAGCTTGGGATATGTTTAAATTTAAATTGCTTTAAACTTCTCCACAACTTTATCTCTGACCTGTTTGGTGAGTTCCTTGGTCTTCATGATGCTGTTCGTTCACCAGTGTTCTCTAACAAACGACTGAGGCCTTCACAGAACAGGTATATTTATACTGAGACTAAATCACACACAGCCGGACTTTATTAACTCATTAAGTGACTTCTGAAGGCAATTGTGTGCACTGGATTTTACTTAGGGGTATCAGCGTACAGGGGGCTGAATACTTTTGCACGTCACACTTTCAGATTTTTATTTGATTAAAATTTTGAAAACCATATTTCATTTTCCTTCCACTTCACAATTATCTGGTACTTTGTGTTGGTTATCACTTAGAAGCTCAATAAAATACATTTAGTTTTGTGGCTGTAAGGTGACAAAATGTGAAAAAGTTCAAGGGGTATGAATACTTTTGCAAGTCACTGTATATCTGTGCTACAATAAGCTATAACTTGCACAGTTATTATACCTGTGCCATAATATGAAGGGCTGACTTTTGATTCCTCCATAGTGTGTATGACAATAGGGAGGAACAATAGGCACTGTTACGATGCTGAAGCAGTTTAGTTACAAGTGAGTGCTGTGGCCTATGTGAGAATATGGATGTGTGGCGGATGCTGAGCTGTGACGTTTCAGGAGATACAGTCCTGGCAAAAGCATTGTTCTGGCAGAAAGGACGTAACCAAAAAAAAAAGTAGAGTGGATGTTTTACCTGTGTGTATAGAGAGGATCCTTGTAGAAAAGCAAGTTAGAGACAGCTACTGAGACTCCTGTTAGGCTGAGCAGCAAGCTTCTTTTTTTTAATGTCGATTGTAAGCCCCATATAGAGATCACAATGTACATTTTTATTTTTTTCATTTAAGTACCGTATTTTTCGGACTATAAGACGCACCTAGGTTTTAGAGGAGGAAAATAGGGGAAAAAAATTTTGAAGCAAAAACTGGTAAAATATTTAATATATGGGAGTTGTAGTTTTGCAACAGCTGCAAGGCCACATTGACAGGTGACCCTGCAGCTGTACGGGGACGCATAGAGCGTTTTTTTTGCGGGGCCAGCTGTACTTTTTAGTTATACCATTTTGGGGGATATCTATTGCTTAGATCACCTTGTATTGAAAAAAAAAACAGGAGGTGATTTAGAACTTTTATTTATTTCATATTTTTAAAGCTTTTTTTTTTTTTTACTATTTTATTCCCCCCCGGGGGCTTGAGCCTGCGGTCACTTGATCGCAAGTCCCATAGACGGCAATACAACTGTATTGCCGTCTATGGGACATTCTGTGTATTAGTATTACGGCTGGTCATAGAGACCAGCCGCAATACTGATATAGCAGTGACAGGCCCGGGAGCCTCATTAGGCTCCCGGCTGTCACCCGGACAGGTCGGCTCCTGCGATATCGCCGCGCAGGAGCCGGCCTGCAACTTTACAGGTATGGGGGAGAAGGGGCCACGGATACTGACCCGGCATCCGCTGTACTAGAGAGGCGGATGCCGGGGAGGGATAGACGCCGGGGCCTGAGACATCGCTACGATCCTCTGCCCTTCATGAAGCCAGCGGCAGGGGGACGGAGGAGCCCCTGCCGCTGCTGGCTTCATGCAGGGCAGAGCAGCGATGTCTCAGGCCCCGGCACCTGTAATGGCGTCTATCACTTGCCGGCTTCCGCCTCTCTATTACAGCGGATGCCAGGCGCCACCTTCAGACTATAAGACGCACCCTTCTTTTCCCCAAAAATTTTGGGGAAAAAAAGTGCGTCTTATAGTCCGAAAAATACGGTATGTCTTTGTAGAATGGGATGAAATCCACACAAACACAGGGAGAACATACAAGCTCCTTGCAGATGTTGTTCCTGGCGGGGGATTCAAACCCAGGACTCCAGCGCTGCAAGGCTGCAGTGCTAATCACTGAGCCACGATCTTGCCACAACAGCAAGGTTCTTGTGCATTGTGCCGAGCCTGACAATACATCCAGAAATCGGGAGGCTGTAACAGAAGCCATCTGGATAGAGTGGATCCAAAAATATAGATGTCTTGGCCCAAGGGGAGCCACTAACACTAGGTTCACATTAGCACTTGCTCTCTGTTATTCGGGGCCATGGGGGATCCAAACAATGGATAGGGGACCTCTAAAACAGCAGTTACACAAGGAGCCATGGGGACTCCATTGACTATAATAGGGTCCATCAGGTGTCTTTCATTTTGAAACCTAAAGCGGAGGAGAAAAAGTTCTCCGTGCAGAACTTTTTTCTCCACCAATTTTCATCAGACTCTGCTATGGAGTCTAAAATGAAGACTATGATGCAGTTGTGAACCTAGCCTGAAGTAAGAATACTGTTGTATATGAAGGAGGTTCATTCAGGGGAAGATCTAGAGGGGTTGCAGAGGTTGTGGTCGCTACTTAGTTGCTTAACCTGCGGCGTGAGACTACTTCGGATACGTCCCATTAGGCTAATAAGCAAGTAGTTCCCTGGCAGAAAGCTGATGCACAGTGCTGGACAGTGAAGCCGAATGCAAGGCCACCTCAAATTCCTCTTCACGTTCCACCATGTGAACAGCAACATGTCTGAACCTCAAGAAGCTGCCATCTTCAAGACCTTCTCTCTTGCCACTCTTCTGCCCTGCAGCCTAAACCTTATAAATATATCTATAAAAAGATTGCCTAACTTTTCCAATAGTTTTAAACTTTTAGTCCCCATGAAAAAAAAACCCAACAACGTAACAAATGCATTTCTCCGCTACATACATAAGAGAAGCGTCTGGAGAAAGTATGCTGAAAGCTTTGAACGCTACGGGGTGACCTTCTGTCTTGGGGATATGGAATAAAACACAACATGGCTTGTATTCACTAATGCACAACGTTTCTTTGCCTCACTGGAGCGTCAGCCGCAGTACATGTCACAATGAATTCTTTTCATCCTTGCACCCTTGTGACCAGATAAAAATCTCATAAATAGAATATCTTCATATAGCAAGAACCTCTGTACATGTTGGTATGAGTGCCTGCATCGCTTTCCCAGCAGCAGAGGAATGTACAGGTTTTACACAAACAGATCTCAATTCTCGGGAGGCAATTATCTGTCCTGATGGATGTCATTTTTTTTTTAAATTACAGATATGAGACATCTGCTGTCAATATGTGGTTAAGCAGATAACAGCCATCACTGTTTAATGTATCAAACATCATTACTAACCTTTGTGCTCGATCGATTATAAAGGACCTTTCACCACCTACTCCAATTCTAGTTCTTAGCATCTGTTAATAGGCGCAGCTCCACTGATTCCAGCACAGTTGGAATTTTCTCTGTAGTTTCCGCCATTTCTGAGCTACAAGTGCAGGTAGTTTGGTGCCTGATGTGCTATTTAAATGTGCTATGTAATGTCAGAAGGGTGGTGTCAGGCAGGGGGTGTGATTAGGAGCTCCAATCAGTGGCAGGCAGTGGCAGAGATCAGAATCCCACCCCTTGTCTGCTCCTGCCTGACCCCGCCCTCCTGACAGTACAGAGCCTAAGTAGCATATCAGGCATCAAAACCAACAGCACTGATTGCTCAGTAATGGTGGGGACTGGAGAAAAAAAAAATCAGAGAATCAAAGGCTTTGTAAATGTAAAGAGCTGGACTTGTTGGAGGTGGTGAAAGGACCTCTTTAAAGCAAATGAGTACAATGCACATATAGTATAATTACATATAATATAACATAAATATATTGCATCTCATATCTTGTACTCTTACTGAGTTACAGCCTATATTATAAATCCATAACAATTCTACAGTTTCAGAGCTGAAATCTCCCATTATTCCTTATGCCTGGTTCACACCTACTTTTGGTAATCGGGGAGTCTGCATGGGGACTACGGACTACTGAACGCATTGGCAAGCGGTGTGCAGTGAAAGCACACGGACCCCATAGACTATAATGGGGTCTGTGTGATTTCCGCATGAATCATGCGGATATGAAAGTAGATCACAAAGTACTATTCTGTTCACATGTTCCATGCGGACACTGCGCAGGGAGCACACAGATCCCATTATAGTCTATGGGGTACATGTGCTTTCACTGCACGCCGCTTGTCAATGCGTTCAAGTGGCCATTTGGCGGGGGCCTCATGTGGACTCCCCCGAATTAATTACCAACGCAACGAGGCCTTACTCACTCAATGTTGCATAGAGCTTGTTCTCTTAATTTGCATTTTGATAACCTTTACACCAGTACTGTATTGCAATGTACTCAAACAAATTCAGCAAAATCCGCAACAAAAAAGCAGCTTTTCCGCAACGTGGGAGCTCCGCTTTAAGCCCCTTACACACGACCAAGTGCTAGGACAGTGTGATATTCGAGTTTTTCCTGCATAGCACACTGAACATTTATTTCTCTGGGCCTCTGCACATGACCGTGAATTACATGGTCCTGTGCCCGGGCCGACAATCACAGCTGCAAAATATGGAGCAGGTCGTATTCCCATTTTGGAATATTTCCTTTATTCCAAACAAGTGAGATTTCTTACAATAAAAAGTTGAGATTCCATTAGAAATAGTTTAGTGTTTCATCAGATGTAAAACATTCAGAAATGTTCTCAACCATCTCCCCCTCCCCCGCGGCCCGCTGTATTTTTCTCCATCAGTAATTACTTTGCTATAAATATAGTCATCTTTATAAAGCCATCATTGATAGTTAATCCCTATCAGCCTGGGGCCGGCTGCTTTGGTGGATGTTAAAGGATTATGCAACTTACTTTTAATACAATAGGGTTTAAAGTGATTTTTGTTTCACGTATTTGGAACATTTCATATGACACATTTTGCCAAATGTTCAATATTAAGCTGGGTGGTGATCCCAATATGAAAGCTCTTGTGTCTGTAAATCTGGCTGACACTTTACAGCTGTAGCGAGTTTATTGCAGTAGTAAAACAGAAGGTACAGTCAGTACAGGAGATTGTATCGAGACTGCTACAACGTCCCGGACAAGGCGTACGGAAAATAATCTAGTATAGAAGTACTAAAGTAATCCCATTAGTTATGTGTATTATAGAAGTTCACTATTGTTTAGTGTTTTTCCTCCCTATCAGTATGTCTTTGCAGTGTGGGAGGAAACCCATATAAACACGGGGAGAACATACAAACTCCCTGCAGATGTTGTCCTTAGTTGGATTCGAACCCAGGACTCCAGCCCTGCAAGACCACCGTGCTGCTTGTACTGGTTTTCTAGTAAGAACACTTGATCCAGTTTCTACCTTAGGACAGGCCATCAATATTAGACATGTGGGGTTCCAGCTGTACTGACGCAGCGTAGCTCCTGGTATTCTTTACAGGCTTTACACAAACCATAGCAGTGAGTGTAGGCGCTATAGGCCTAAGTCTATAGGGCTGTGCTGCACTACCTACACTCGCCGCTACATTTGTCCACTTATGATTAGAGATGGGCGAACCGATTAATTTCGAGCTGGTTCAACCCAAATATCATAAACTGTCTGTTTTTTAACAAAACCAAACAATTGTGGATTCATCTCGGCCACCGTGACACTGCAGTAAGTTATTATGACCCCAATAGTATAAGGAGTCAGAGCCCAGGAAAGGTGAAAAAAACTCCAAATATTTAAACTCACCTGTTTCGGGCCTCCTTGTGGTGTCCGGCTCTCTCCTGATGATGTCATGTGCCCAAAATCACCTGTGACCCAATCACAGGCCTCAGAAGTCACATAAGCATTATGGAGTCATGAGAACACTGAGGCCCAATCACAGGACTCAATGGTGACCCCAAATTCATTAATTTTGGACTAAATTTGTTCAGAACAAACTTGGAGTTTTATTATTAGTATAGTACAGTATATGTAAGTGTACACCAAGAGGTGGTGCAAAAAAATTAATAAAAACTTATACTCACCTTCCCTCACCTCTCCTGAGCTCCCTCAACACATCCAGTGGTTCCTCAGGGTCCTCAAAGAATCACTGAGGCTTGTGATTGAGCCTCAGCGGTCACATGGGACACACCGATGTCATGATACAAGAAGAGTCATGATGTTATCACACACCAAGTGACCAATGTGGCTCAATCACAGGCCTCAGTGGTCCTCTGGCAACCTGTGATGTCACCCAGGAGGACGGAAGAGGCCAGAAGAACACCAAAGAGGACCTCAAGGTGAGTAGGAGTCTATTATGTTTCCATACCTCCCCTAGGCTTCTGATTATTATAATCTGAGGTCTGAAGAGACCCCAGAGTATAATAGTGTTTTATGGGGGACGAATAGAGATGAGCAAGTAGTACTCCATCGAGTAGGTATTCGATCGAATACTATGGTATTCGAAATACTCGTACTCGATCGAGTAGCACTCGCTGTTCGAATGGAAAAGTTCGATGCAGAACCAGCATTGATTGGCCGAATGCTATACAGTCGGCCAATCAACGCTGGTTCTTCTCCTACCTTTAGAAGTCTTCTCCGTGCAGCTTCCCCGCGGCGTCTTCCGGCTCTTCATTCACTCTGCCAGGCATCGGGCCTGGGCAGAGCCGACTGCGCATGTCTGCTTGTAGTGCAGAGTGAATGAAGAGTCGGAAGATGCCGCGGGGACGCTGCACGGAGAAGACTTCTCGGAGGATCCAGCCCGACCCTCACTCATGGACTTGGTAAGTATAATTTGATTGAACGTTGCCTACCCCTGAAACGAGCATTTTCCCCCCATAGACTATAATAGGGTTCGATATTCGATTTGAGTAGTCGAATATTGAGGGGCTACTCGAAACGAATATCAAACCTCGAACATTTTACTGTTCACTCATCTCTAGTGACGAACTATAAAATTTTTATAATAAAAAAAAAGTTCAAATGTCAAATACGGTTCAATCCTAAGAAGTTTAGCCTAGATAGGATACTGACTGAAGATATTGAAGAAGGAATTCACAATCCGACACATTTACAGTATGCGAAAATATAGTCTATAAATAAGAAAGTGCGCTAAGTGTGACTCACCTCTGCCACAGCAGCTTCCTAAGGCAATGACAGGTTGTGCGCGGTGTATAGGAAGATTATGTGTAATGTACAAAACACCAGCCCTTTAATCAAAAATATCAAATACAAAAACTTCTTCTATTTGTCAATAATTTTAACCCCTTCCCACTGAAGGAATGTTTTCAGTTTTCTTTTTGACTCCCCACTTTCCAAACGCCGTACATTTTTTTATCTTTCTGTTTACAGAACCATATGAGAGGGCTTAATGTTTGCAGGGAAATTGATCTTCATAGTGGTTCTATTTAGTATCCCGTATGATGTACTGGGAAGATGGAGAATATTCAGAATGGGGTGGAATTGGAGAAAAAAATGTGTTTGCTCGACTTTCTATGTTTTGTTTTGATGTTGTTCAATGTGCAGCCAAAATGACAGAACATAATGCTGGAAACAGATGGGCGGCCCACATCTCATTCCAGGGGACCAGTGACCCTCCCCAAAATGGCCGCACCCAGGCGCCACCAGGAAAATGGCCTCGGTCTCTCTTTGCTGGCATTAGCGCCAGGTTTAAAACCTTCACAGCTGCCATATTTAAATGCCAGGCATCTGCTGTACTATTACTGTGGATGTCGAGAAGGGGTTAAAACATACCAGTTGCTTTAAGTGTCTAAGGATAAGCTGCTATGTGTGTACTATTTCCGTCCATTATATGACTAATATTATATAGTTTTTATCAGGTTCTCCCTGCATGCTGTATCTGGAGACTGTAGCTTTCTCTGAGCTAGTAGTGGAGACTAGTTGCCAGACACTACAGACAGTAAGTATAGGAGAATCTGCTCTATAACTGTCTCTTTTTCTCAGAAACAGCCTCAGGATCGTGCAGGACATATGTAAAGGAGTACTGGAATATACTAACGTGAGGAAAGGGTTGTGTTATTATAAAAAGCTTCTTGTAAGGGAATTGCAATAGGAGCAATTCCCCAGTAGCTGCTGGTGAACCCTGGGGTAAGGGGCACAACAAGATAGTGATCCCTAAGCTGAACCCACCGCTGCCCCTACCTGCTTGTCTCACTGTCCTAGGCAGCAGAGGATAACTGGTTGACAAGCACTTCCTATATATATATATATATATATATATATATATATATATGTGACAAAACAGAACGCAGACAAAACAAACAACAAGAAAAGGGAGGTCAGCTAGCCAAGGGTTCGGTAACAGTCAAGCAATGCAGTGCAAAAACGTAATCCAAGAGAATAGTCACAGGGGAAGCCAAGGGTCAGAGATCAGTAATACAATTGTAGCAGAAAGCAGGAGGAGCTTAGCAAGGACAAAGTCACAGGACAGAGTCAGAATAGCCAGCAAACCTGTGTTGGCTGATGGCCTGTATATAGGAAGCCATGGACCACCCTAGGCTTGATTGGTAGACTGGCTGACAATCACATAGGCAAGGCCAGAATTAACCATTAAATGAACAGAGGAAAACAAGATGAAGGAGATGGGTGTGGTGGAAATTCAATTACAGAGGAGAGGTAATAGAGCAATGAAATCTGAACTTGTCTTCTGTGCCGCAGCCTGCGAGCGGAGGGTGGCGCAGTGACCTAAACAGGCAGAGACGTTACACTACTATTCAGCTGCATCACCTGCGCTTTCTTCTCACACTTCTCCCCTCCATAGACTTCTGTAGACAAATAGATAAATACAGTACTGATTTTCAAAGTGTATACTTATAAGGCAGAGGTATGGCAGACAGGGAGTAGCCTCATAAAAGCAGTAAGAGGCCTGGACTATTCATTGATGCAAAGTTTGCTGAAAGGACTGTGTCTATTTCTATTATTGCACTATAGGATTTCCATCTACATAATACAGGGCTGACCGGAGGGGTGTAACGCAATACACACATTGTGTGCACACATGAAAAGCAATAATTAAAGGAATGAAACATAAATCCAACTCATGGTTCAGTGTCAGAATGTCTCAGAATATTCACAAAATGGGATTATCAATGACCGGAGATGAGCAAACGATTGAAAATAAATTTCACACAAATCAGTCAGACTGAGCGGTGTGATCAGACACAGCGATTCACAATTACCATAGTGATGCTTGCAAAAAATTACATTGCACAACATTTGCTGGCAGCATTAAAGGGAATGTAGCATCCGGAAATAAAAGGATTTAAAGGTATCCCTTAAAAAGGGGATTGTCTTCATGACATATAATCATATACAGAACCTTTGGTGCTTTCATTTATTGGAGCCAATGTTATTCCTAAGCCAGCTATTGAACTGGCTGCAAATATTCATTCATTAATTCATTTATTCATTCTGTGTTGATTAACTTCCTAATATATTTTATATGAGTAGGAGCTCTTTGTGACTGATAAAGGGCTCTGAGTCCAATGCACAGGCACTAGAGTTAAGAGATGAAATTCAGGCTTCCTGCAGCCACCACTACAGGGAGCTCATTAGCTTAGAGCAGACAGTTTTATTATTGAGTTCAATGTATTGCAGTGTATAGGTTGCCACTAGGCTCCCTCTTGTAGAAGCTGCAGGATTGTGGTTTCAATTATTAAAGGGATATTCCTATTGCACTGGTAATGGTTTGAGCAGTGAGCGGTGATTATGGATTTCGTTATTAATCGCCACTCTTAGCTTTCCAGACTCCCCACCCTTTCTCTGTTCCAGTCCAGCACTGACAGGGTTATGGGAAGGGGCAGACCATAGGAAGATCGGGGAGCTAAGATCTCCCTGGGGTCCCCAAAATAAGAATGCAAGGGAACGAGGCAAAAAGGAACCATTATACAATGTGTGTAAATAAGGTGCCCATAAGGGGACATTATATATTATAGGGGGCACTATATTGTGTGGGGGCGACAAGGAGGCCAGTATTCTGTGCGTAGGGGTATAAGGAGAAAACCATAAAGTGGGCATAAGGGGGACAATACAGGAGAGGAGGGCATTATTGTATGTGTGGCATAAGGTGGTCATTATACTACAATTGCAGTATGGGAGGAATATGCTAATCTGTCTCCCACGATGTAAACAGGGAGACAGTGCCTCTGTTATGCCACCCTCTACAGGAAGCACCCTGAATATCATGCCCGACTTTCCCAGAAGTCTTTACTGCATAATGTGGGTTTTATACCAAGACAGTTTCTCAGCTACGGATGGCCGTTTCGGTCTGGTTGGACTTCGTCAGCGCAGCGTAGTAAAGGCTTCTGGGAAAGTCTGGCATGGTGTTCAGGGTGCTTCCTATAGAGGGCAGCATACTAGAGGCACTGTCTCCCTATTTACATCTTAGGAGACATATTTGCATATTCCTCCCATAATCCTTTGCAGTGGAGCAACTATGGCTGTACAAGTCTCCACACACCTAATAGGTGGTCTCTCCATAAGGATGGACATTATCCCTACAATTGCAGTGGGGATTGTACCTGCAGCCGGTCCTAATGATAAAAAGGGACTCACTGCCTTTCTCCAAACCATAATGGAGGACTTTTCATGCAAATGAAGGAAATCCTATACAAACATCTTAACTTACACTGCCACACTTTTGGTCTGTGTACTCTTTGGGCGATTTCCTCCAGGTACTCCGATTTCTGCAATTTCCCAATATATTAGTTTACTTCCCTCCCATATATACAGTTTAGCACTTCTGGCTAGTTGGGCAGAACATATTTGGATGAATTTGGTTCCAGGTTTCCAGCAGCTGCTCGCTGACTGCAAAGGAAATCCCAGGATCTTCCATTACTGACCACATCATTGCAATCCCAGCAGCTTTATTGAAAACCACAAATCAACAAAACCTCATTTCCATTTTTCGCCTGATGTCTTACAAGTCCAATCCTATAAGGCCGATCCTTCAGGTGCCTGGTATTAGTTATCCTCCTATATTTACAGCAATGCTGATTTGATATGCCGGGTCTTATATTTCTTCGAGGTAATCCAATGCCTCATACAACCCTGGGCTTTCATTACTAGATCCATCAAAAGTTTCAATTTGTAATGAACTTGTTATTTTGTATAGTTCTCTCCGGTTACCGAGTCCTCGCTGTCAGGATGGGGTCACTGCATGTAGCAAAGACTCTCTCCATCTGCATAAAGCGCCAGAAATGAGCCTTCCTGTTGCCAACTTCATGATAATTAATATACATTGCAGAAGAAAGCAATTTATGTAAAGGGCTGCATATGTGACAGGGATTAAATTAAAAATATACTACAAATCAATGTTTCTTTTTAAAGCAATCTTCCCACTCATTTTCTCACTAGCCCATATACAATATATACATACAGATAAACACAGAGCGAGGAAGTCATGAGACAACAGTGCCACCTAGTGGTCATAAACCAGTATTACTGCTCACTCATGACTATTTGTTGCAAAACGCTTAGGCTCGGTTCACATCTGCGTTCGTTATTCCGTTCGGAGAGTCCGCTTGGGGACCCCCCCAAACGGAATACTAAACGCATTAAAAGGTGATTAGCTAAGCAACCATACGGACCCCATAGACCATAATGGGGTCCATGTGGTTTCTGTTCAGAAACTGTGTGGTTTTCTCATTGCTCACCACTTTTTAATGCGTTTGGTATTCTGTTTGCGGACTCCCCGAATGGAATACTGAATGCAGATGTGAACCAGGCCTTACTTGAAGAGGACCTTTCACCGTTCCGGCATAGATGGAATTTTTTCTCTAGCCCACACCATTCCTGAGCAGTCAGTGGAGTTAGTGTGCTTTCCAATCAGTTTCCGTATGAAACATGGGGAGAGAAAAGCCCTGAAAGCAGCACTTTTCTTTCTGCATCTTTCGTGCAGAAACCACACAGATCCCGTTATAGTCTATGGGGTCCACGGGTTTCCTTAACCACTTTTTTATGCATATAGGGTCTGTTTGGGGGTCCCCAGGCGGACTCCTCAAACGCAAACCAGAACGCAGGCCAAAGGAGTTTTGGGATTTAACCCAGCAATTGCTGTATGAAGAACAGTCACTCTCATGGTTGAGCCACTGGCTTCGTTGCTTCGGCTCTGTTGGAAATATGATCCATTCGTGACCACAGTTTGCACTAACCACAGCCTTATACATAAAACTCATTGCATTATAGTTAGTTATGAGGCCGACATAAAGCTGTCAGTTTAGTACAGAAGCTATTTGGGAGCTCACTGTGTCATAACTGACTATAATGCAGCGAAGTCTATGCACCCGGCTGTGGACAGTCCTAGAAATACGACCCAAGGAAGCAGCAGTATATGACGTGAGATGCCAGCTCCGTGTGAGGACACTGCTCTGGTCACAATGCCTTTCCCAGGACAAGCACAGCAGTGATACAGGAGAAGCCTTAGGCCAGAATCAGGCTGTGAGCTGCCACACCTAACATGGTGAAATGTGAGACAAGGTTCTCGTATTGCCACATATAGGGGATCTGTAGGTCATGGTGATCTAGGTTATTATTAGGCATTTCCAGGCTCTACATACTTTCAGTACTTGGCTTTGTTATTTACTAAATAAACGATTAAAGCAAAGAACGGATGGGAGCTCTGACACCCCAAAAACTGATCATCAGATTCTCACTGGCTGAAATTTACGATTTTGGCCATTTCAGCCAAACAGAATCACAGCCAACAAGTATATATGGTTTTGATAATCGGTGGGCCCCGCCTACGTCCGTCTTCGATACACAGTAAAAAATTTTGCCCCATGATATTAGTCTGCTATTCAAATATAATCGACTCACCTAAGTGAAAGTTTCATTACGGATGATGTTCTCTGTGACATCTTGTCACTGAAGTAAACGCTCATTCCGGATTCCCTGTTCGGCCGGCCAGCAGTCTCCATTGTGGTCCAATCTTAGACTCCGCCTCCTCACAGACGAGCCTCCTGCAGAACCAGCGTTGATTGGCAAAATGCTGTACACTGTATAGCATTCGGCCAATCAATGCTGGTCAATGCATTCCTATGAGAAAAAGTCAGCTCCCGCATATCGGCAAGCTGCCAGCTCTCCCGACTAGCAAAGAAGAGCCTGCTGCAGAACCAGTGTTGATTTGCTGAATGCTATACACTGTATAGCATTCGGCCAATGAATGCTGGTTCTGCAGGACGAGTAAGTTCACATTAGCGCTTGCCTCCTGTCTGGAAGGAGTCTGCAGGAGGACCCCCCAAACGGAATATCAGCGCAACTGCAAGCGCTGTGCAGTTAAAGACTATAACGGGGTCCGTGTGCTTGCTTCGCACTGCCCGAACAAAATCATTCGTGTGGGCAGTGCGCTGCAAACACATGGACCCCGTTATAGTCTATGGGATCCGTGCTCTTTAACTGCACAGCGCTCCTCCTAAACACTCTCCTCCTGCTACTCGTGGACTTGGTGACTCTCCTTTAGTCGAATAGTGGTTTCCCCTGAAACGAGCATTTTTTCCCATAGACTGTAATGGGATTTGATATTCGATCGAGTAGTCGAATATTGAGGCTCTACTCGAAACGAATATTGAATCTCGAATATTTCACTACTCGCTTATCTCTAATCTCTATGTGATAAGGCGATAAGGAGGAGCCTTATAAGTGGAGAAGAAAACAGATCTCCTTAATAGGATATATTACAAAGTTTCTTGTACTTACCTTTACTATTCATTTATGACAAGTGGTTTCTAACTGGAGGTACGCTTTAAATATGGAAGCTGTATTTGTGAATTTACCCTTACAGTTCTCTTTTGTAGCTCCAGATCAACGGCTTGTCACACAGCCATGATACATTACACGATTATTCGTCTTTATCCACCACTAGGAGGAGCTCACTGTATACAGATGTCTATAGCTCCTATTATACACTACAGTACATCTATGGATCCGCTTTTGGAGAATGTTGTACATTTACTGCAGTGGCTGATGCTGGATGATAAATCTATTGCATCTTCATGGCTATTTGACATAGCGATCGTGTGGGCACTGCCAGTGTAACCCGCGCAGTCACCGTCAGACGTCTCACTGACATAGTCATGTTGCTGCTGCAACTGCCGGGAATAAATAACTCAGATCCCTGGCAGTTTAACCCTGTGGCTGTTATTGCTTTAGTTCCCTCTGCCCTATAACGTAATTGTGGGGTGCCTAGGGGCAGCCATGGCAGCCAGACGACTGGTCGTGTCTTCCTGCACTACAGAAGTCTATTTGACCCAGTCAGAGACCTGGAGTTTGTGGAGGGGGGTGAAAGGTCCTCTTTAACCTGAACAATCAGAACCATAAGACAAATAAAAATGTTAATCTCTCCCAAAAATGAAATAAAAAGTCATCAAAAAGTTGAATGCACAACAAAAAGTTCAGTCCCTTCCACAAAAAATATTTCCAATCAATTGAAAAACTAAAAAGTTATCGCTCTGACACTAGGTTCACACTAACATTCAGGTACCCTGTCCATGCCTGCCGAGACAGGTCAGCGGTTGCCAGGGGCCTGTGATTGGGCATCAGCGGTCATAAGTAGAGATAAGCGAGTAGTACTCGATCGAGTAGGTATTTGATCGAATACTACGGTAGTCGAAATACTCGTACTCGATCGAGTACCACTCGCTATTCGAATGTAAAAGTTCGATGCAGAACCAGCATTGATTGGCCGAATGCTATACAGTCAGCCAATCAACGCTGGTTCTTCTCCTACCTTTAGAAGTTTTCTCCGTGCAGCTTCCCCGCGGCGTCTTCCGGCTCTGAATTCAATTTGCCAGGCATCGGGCCTGGGCAGAGCCGACTGCGCATGTCCGCTTGTAGTGCGGACATGCGCAGTCGGCTCTGCCCAGGCCCGATGCCTGGCAGAGTGAATTCAGAGCTGGAAGACGCCGCAGGGACGCTGCAAGGAGAAGACTTCTCGGAGGATCCAGCCCGACCCTCACTCGTGGACTTCGTAAGTATAATTTGATCGAACGTTGCCTACCCCTGAAACGTGCATTTTCCCCCCATAGACTATAATAGGGTTCGATATTCGATTCGAGTAGTCGGATATTGAGGGGCTACTTGAAACGAATATCGAACCTTGAACATTTTACTGTTCGCTCATCTCTAGTCATAAGGGTTATGATAACGCTTACGTTAATGCGCCATGACCTCAGTGTGCCACTAAGAGACATCATACAGTGTGCAGGAGCTGCTGAGACTTAATACCGCGTGCAGGGGGCGCTATGGGGCATTATTCTGTATAAAGGTGTGTTTCCACCATAAGGGTGCTTTCATATGGTGCTCTTGGACACATACATTTACCACTAATTATGGGGCTGCACATGTACTGTCATTGCTTCGATTAGAAAAATCTCGGAACACTTCTCTGTTATGTGACTTTAGTATAGGGGTCGTCAGCCTTACAATTATTGACCGTCACTCCGAGGACCTCATCTGTGATTTTTTTTTTTTTATTTAAACCGGCACGCTGAACAAACAGCTAGTGCTTGGTACACTATAGGATTAGACATAGCAATACTCCAAAATTGATGTTTTTAAAGGATTGAACAATAAAAGCTATAGTTAGATGTATTTGATAGTTGAGGTTACACAGTCGGTATATTATGGATATTAGTCTGTGACAAAAAGGCTTTATGTAAATGATCATTTTTCCCAGCCAACTGTATGGGGGAGTTTTATCATATTAAAGACAGGGATTGAACCTAAGAAATGGAGAATGCAGGGCTGTCACCCTATTTGCTGAGCCACAAGCTATGTTAGCTTCAACGTGTGTTTTTCTCATACCGGGGATCAATAGTATTTTTCTTTCCCTGTATGTGTATGACATATATAGAAATATCCAGTACATTGTATGCTTAGATAAATATATTTTTGTCTTTGAGTTGACGTGTCTGTATAAGTAAGTTTTTGGAGTAAGTAGGGTTACAAGAATACACATGGGTGACACCCACACATGGGGAGAACAAGAAGATTCGTAGATATAGATAGATATAGACATGTAGATATTGTCCTGTCCAAAACCGCAAGGCCACAATGCTGTTCAGTCCCAGCCATGGGTGGCGATACATCAAAATATCTTGTCTTGACTCCTGAACATTGTGTACAGCAAAGCCTTATAGAAACAATCCTTACAGACATTACCAGTTGGGTGTCCCTATAAATAGTAGTGTGTGGTTTTATAACTTTAATTATGTACGCTCATGCTTTGATAACACCAGGAACAGTCACTGCCTTGCTTTATCTGATGTTTCAGAGATCATAGACATGAAAGCCACAGTCTTGTGTACTGACTCCATGCATCTTCTGCTATCACAGAGGTCACATCATTGTATAGTTGGCGATGCCCTTTGTACATTTCCATTATGTTATACAATCCTAGTACATTTTCTTCACCTCTTCACCTAAGAGGTGAGATTACAAGCTGCCATATACTGTCATCCTACTATAATAGTTTGTCTGTTTGGATGTTTGCATGTTTGTGAGTTTGGATGTTTGTTCCTCAATCACGCTAAAACGCCTGGACGGATTTGCGAGCAATTTTCCACAAACATAGTTTTCCCTTAGGATTGAGTCACAGGCTACTTTTGGTGCCACTAAACAACATGGCTTCCTAGCAGGAGACTCACAAAAGCAGGACTCCTAGCCCCAGCTATAGACTCACACACACTGCCTGGCATTTCCTGCCTCAACCTGCCTGCACACTCCTTACTGTCACCTCAGGAGTAGCCCTCACTCTACTCACTCACATTTACATATAGCTTTCCACTATATAACAGATCACATTGTCTGTATCACAGTGGCGTAACTACCACCATAGCAGCGGTAGCAGCTGCCACAGGGCCCGGGACATCAGGGGCCCGGTGACAGCTGCTACCGCTGCTATCATTATTCTCTGAGGTCTTTTCGGATCCCCCGAGTATAATGATCGGGGCCCCCTGTTGGTGGAATACTTTCCACCAACAGGGGGCCCCGAAGCTGCAGCAACGTTTGAGACACAGGAGCTGCAGCTCTGGCTCCTGTCAGCGCTTCAGGATGCTCCCCCTCTCTCCCCCCCTCTCTCCCCCCCCTCCCTTTCTCTGCTGTCCTCTGCCCACCAATGAGAGGAGGAGGCGGGGCTTATCCCTGCCGAGCTCCTGCCGTCCTGCACTGGAGGAAGAAAGGAAGAAGGAAAGTGAAACTAAAGCTACACAGGTACGTACTGGGGTTACTTATTAATGTCAGGCATATGGGGGGATTACTTGTGTTTTACTAACTCCATGTGCCTCATATTAATAGCAATTAACCCCATCATCTCCCTCACATTAACCCCTGTGTGCCTCACTATAAGAGTTACTGATATGTGAGACATATGGAGGTAATAGTAATGAAGATACTTTATTATTACCTCATGTCTCTCACATATCAGTAACTCTTATGGTGAGGCACACAGGGGTTAATGTGAGGGAGATGATGGGGTTAATTGCTATTAATATGAGGCACATGGAGTTACTAAATTGTAATGCACATGACCAGATTTTTTATCCACAATTTGTCCTGGTATAGCGGTCAGCGGGTGACGTGACAGTATTTAGGGTACTATTCCGTTATCGGGCCAGCAGCAGCGCATTTCAGCACCAGCTTTCGGGACAGCAGTTCAGTTCAGCAGCGGGAATTACAATGACATCCGAGGACTGCTGGCCCGATGCTTGTGCCCAGTAGCCAGTACATCAATGACCCCCCCTCCATCTCCTCCTCCTTCCAGTGCTGCCCCCCAGCTCTCCTTACATCTACCCCGTACCCTCTCCCCGCCACATGACTAAGCCGATGCTGGCCCGATGATAGAGGCCGTGCTTGTGTGTAGTAGGCAGTACATCGATCGATGCCCTCATCCTCCTCTTCCTTCCAGTGCTGCCCCCCAGCTCTTCTTACATCTGCCCCGTACCCTCTCCCTGTAATAGGCCTCACCGTAAATCTTGAGCAATGAATGCTACTAGATAGCCGCCGGACGCTGCAGAAAGTTTGTCCCTCCGGCTCGCTGTAGCTCACCGTTCCTATAGTCGGCGTGTTTCTTGTCAGGGCCTGGATTGAGCCCCGGTGTCTTTCCTTTCGGTCTCGGTACTAGCGCTGAGGTGAGGCCTAGTCGTGTGGCGGGGAGAGGGTACGGGGAAGATGTAAGGAGAGCTGGGGGGCAGCACTGGCAGGAGGAGAAGGATGGGGGAGGGGGGTCATCGATGTACTGGTTACTGGGCACAAGCATCGGGCCAGCAGTCCTCGGATGTCATTGTAATTCCCGCTGCTGAACTGCTGTCCCGAAAGCTGCTGCTGAACTGCGCTGCTGCTGGCCCGATAACGGAATAGTACCGTATTTAGTCCTGTAGGGGCCACTATGGGACATAATACTGTGTGCAGGGGCCACTATTGGGTATAATACTGTGTGCAGGGGCCACTATGGGACATAATACTGTGTGCAGGGGCCACTATGGAACATAATAGAGCGCGCAGGGATGCGTAGGAGGGACTCGGTCGAGATCTTCGGTGTCGGGGGGGCCCCATGTCAAAAGTTCGCCACGGGGCCCCGCCATTCCTAGTTACGCCACTGCTGTATCACTACATACACAATATAACAGATCACATTGTCTGTATCACTACATACACAATATAACACATCACATTGTCTGTATTACTACATACACAATATAACACATCACATTGTCTGTATTACTACATACACAATATAACACATCACATTGTCTGTATTACTACATACACAATATAACACATCACATTGTCTGTATTACTACATACACAATATAACAGATCACATTGTCTGTATTACTACATACACAATATAACATCACATTCTCTGTATTACTACATACACAATATAACACATCACATGGTCTGTATTACTACATACACAATATAACACATCACATTGTCTGTATTACTACATACACAATATAACACATCACATTGTCTGTATTACTACATACACAATATAACACATCACATTTGCTATCCCACCAAACTTTTTAAAGCACTTTTACAGTTTCACACGTCTGTGTCCGCCCAATTCTCAAATCACCGCAGATGAAGTCGCGGGTAAAAGCTAGTATAGTATAAGACTGTCATAATGGTTCACAAAAGCGGCCTACCCATGGATGGGGCCGGTGGGTCCCTGCATACTCTGGTGCTTGCAATGTTGGAAGAAGAAAGCACACACACCGACTCGAAGGTTTATCAGTAGTTTCTCCTATATTTAGGGACCCTTACTCAGGCAATGTACTTCTTTATCTGACTGTCGGACCCCTTCCCCATTCAATATATACTTCCACCCGGCTTTAACTGCAATGTTAGATTACTGTGAGTCCGAAGGATAAAAGGCTTCATGTACACAAGTGTGTGTGTTGTCAGTGTGTCAGCCATGTTTTTTATGACTAGCACACTGACCCATCATACTGCAATGGTCCCATATACACAGACCCATGTATGGGACAAAACTCAGAACAGGTCCTATACTTGTCCATTTTGCAGCCCAGACTTGCTGAAGGATATTAATGGGTCCATGGAGGCACATGAGGCCCCCAAATATTATCAATGTGCAGTCCATTCTGTTCTACCACAACCTCCTCTGTGGACTTTCTATAAAAAGCGCTGTGGTAACAGCAGCGATATGTAGGGCTTTAGCCGTGAAACCGATTTGAAATGACCACCCACAATGACCCTTGTAAAGCTCCTCCCACTTTTGTCGCGATCTGCCATTCGCAAACCACCGTATGAAGGGCTTTCCAAGGTTGATGTATCTGCAACAAAAGGGACTAATTCACAGTACCGTAGCCACAAGCAGACATATAATCTTATAAAGCCAGAAATGTGTGTATAGGAACTGAAATAGCACATGCGGCCATTTTTTTGCAGTCCTTGTGACCCTTTTGGGGCTATGGGGCATATTTACAAGAAAGATCTATACTAGGCCCCACAGAAATAATGTATCATTTATAGCTCTGGTCTCCTCATATTAGGAAGAAACGTCTTATACGCCCCCTAAGGCTGAGCTTGGATGTGACTGTACCCCCTGTCTGTGTAGTCCACTGTAGATATGGACAGCACATGCACCAATAATACATCCATGTGAACTAGCCCTGACATTGGCACTTGTGCTGGGCACAGATAACACAGTGTCCTGGGCAGGGCTGGCACATGCCCTTGTGTGGTAGTCTATTTGCCTTTTATTATATAATACTCTTGGCACTGCTATCAGTATACTGCTGGACTGCTTATTATAATAATTTCTGCCTTATTATAATAAATAACTGATGCTAGATTTACAATTATGATAAGGTCTTCCCATATTCATCTAGTCTATATCCATTGTATCACATCGAGACCTGCTGTTACTAGGCCAGGCTTACTGTATTAAAACTGTCCAACTGAGCCCTAAGGAAATCATGGATTATTCATTTGGGAAGGACAAGCATGGAAGAACCTTTATCATACGTTCTCATCTACAGGGCTGTATATGCTGGTGGAGACAGAAATAACCTGCAGCCAAATCCAATGACTACTGGGTAGGGAGGGAGCGGATCTGCACAGTGTAAGCAATGAAGGTGACGCAATCCCGAATCCTCCATCATCGTCTAAGCATGCAACATTGCCAGGGTTACCTAAGGCCGGCCATACACATTACACTTTGGATGGCTTTCATGGTGATTGATGATGTTAAAAAAAATCGGATTGGTTGTCCGTCTGGAATCCTTATTTTTAGTATGGAGACAAAGTCCTGCAAATTCTACTTTTTTCTCCGCACAACAAGACGGAAATGGCACAAACTGTTACATATGAATTATTTTTAAAACCCATTGAAATCAATGGGTTTAAATCCCGACTGTTCGAAATCAATTTTTGAAGATTTCAGATACTCATTTCGAATGGATTTGCTGAATGCAAATGGGAACCGGACCTTAATATTATCATCCGCCAATGATCAGGAATGTTGATGCTATTAACATTTGTTCATAGTGGACTGACAGCAGACTATTGTCTGCCTAAGGCCGGGTTCACATCTGCGTGCGGCCCCCTGATCAGGTAGTTTAGTTATTAATGTTGGGATTGTTCATACAAACAGTCCCATCAGACAGCTTCATGGTGGTCCCAAAGCCAAGGTGTAAGTGGTGTAAATACCCGAGTAGCAATGGTAGCTGCTGGGGTAACCATATCAGGTAACAGGTTGTATTTACTTATTGATCCTCGCTCCTGCTCACGGCCGCCTGGGAAGTGTAGAAGACTATGAGCAGGAGCAGGGATCAGTAAGTGAGGCCGCACCCCGGGGAACCCAAAAACACTATCATTATACTCAGGGGGTCTTTTCACACCCCAGAGTATAATGATCGGAAACCCGGGGGAGGTGAGGGAACATAAAAACAAATCTTACTTACTTCTCCTGTGCTCTGGCAGTCTTCTGATCTCTTTGATGATGTCCCAGACTTCACACGGGCCAGGCCGGCGTCATTATTCTTCGTGACATCTGATCCAACATTGAAGGGAACTGAAAGTAGCGATAGACTGCACTGGAGCCAGGAAGAGGTAAGTAACAGTGTTTTCTATGTTTGTCCCCACCCTGGATCTCCAATCATTATACTGTGGGGTCTGAAAAGAACACAGAGTATAATAATTGTTCATGGGTGGTCCAAAATGGGGCACAATAGTGTGTGCAGGGGCCACTGTGGGGTATAATACTGTGTGGAGGGGCCATGGTGAGACATTATACTGTGTGGAGGGGCCACTATGGGGGATAATACTGTGTGCAGGGCCCCGGTGGGACATTATACTGTGTGCAGGGGCCACGGCGGGACATTATACTGTGTGCAGGAGCCACGGTGGGACATTATACTGTGTGGAGGGGCTGCTATGGGACATTATATTGTGTGTAGGGGCCATGGTGGGACATTATACTGTGTGCAGGAGCCACGGTGGGACATTATACTGTGTGGAGGGCCCCGGTGGGACATTATACTGTGTGGAGGGGCTGCTATGGGACATTATATTGTGTGTAGGGGCCATGGTGGGACATTATACTGTGTGCAGGAGCCACGGTGGGACATTATACTGTGTGGCGGGGCTGTTATAGGACATTATACTGTTTGTAGGGGCCGGTATGGGATATTATAATATCTAGAGGCCACTTTGGGGCATTATAGTGTGTGTAAATGGGTTGTTATACTGTGTGGGAACCAGGAAAGGGGTTGCTGGGGGGCCTAGTCTTTGCTAGTTACGCCACTGCAAGTAGAACAAGGATTACATGGTAGCCACATTGGTTGTCTTATTCAAGTTTTGAGTTTGTCTCAAGACATCATAGTAGGCAATGAGATTACGTTTCATGTAACCCCACATGTACATGCTGCAGGAGTTAATCAGGTTACACCTTTAACCCCATTTTATATTTAGGAGTTACCATACTACAGTCCTTCTCATGTTTTACCAATGATCAGCCAGTAGAGGGAGCCAGCTGACAACCTACGTATATAGTAATATGCGTTCCAAGGACTACATAAGGAATATACAAATAAGACCTCATTGGTGGAAAATAGGTACGTGTTCCTAGCAACACCATATGGAAGGGAGGTTCCTATGGATTAAGCCAGGATTTCTTAAGAAAAAAAAAATCATAAAATCTAAGGACATGTTCTGGGAATAATGGCTAAACCGCTATGTTTCCTCCAAAAGGAAGAGGGAACCATGTGCAGGCAGCTGTTAGTAGGATTTCACCTTTCATCGGTGCAGAGTAGGGGACTGACTGGCTGTGTCAGAGGTCTCGATGTGGGTCAGAAGGGGTAATTTTTCTCATTATGAAGACTATGGTACAGGGACTTGTTAGACCATGCATGCTCTGCTAAATATTATGGGTAAGGAATATGCAAATAAGTCCACATTAGTGAAAAATGGGATTTTCCTCCTAACACATTCCTAACCCAGAATTCTTGGCATCTCTTCTCAAGTTCATGATCTGTTCTTATCCTTGGTCAGTGAGTACCTCCGCCAGTGGAAGTGGTGACCCATTGCATTAGGGGTAACAAGATGCCAGGGATGGAGAGCAGAAAACCAAACAATGGTATGGAAGGATCAATGCCGGATCAATGCATTAAAGTCCAAGGTGCTGAAGCGCCCCAGGGGAAGGTGACTCCTGGTGTGCCTGAACTCAATGGGGATGGGATCCCCCTGAATCGGAGACACTGCACTTCATCTCTCACAGCTTGTGAGCGCTCCCCTTTCTTTGCTTGGTCTTCTGCCCCCGCAGTGAGGAATTTTCATAGATCCGGTGGGAAGACGAGACTGTACTATAAGCATTCTTCTCACTTATGTCATTTATGTATTTGTCACAGGATACGGTTGCCCTTTTGGGATCCTCCCAAAGTCTAGGAGTGTGGTCATTAGGTTCCCTTGTCCCCTGTAGCCCAAGCCCAACTAGCTGAAGACTACTGGTAGTACAATGAGCCCATGTGGAGGTCAGGAATAAGTTGGGTCTCCTTTGCTTCGGCATGGGAAAACCACAGTCCCACCCTCTTAGGGCCTTCTTACTCGAAGGGTTGGGGACCTGGGCTTGTGATAGCCTGCATGCCTGTATACTTTTGGCACATGGGTGACAGCAGGCACAGTCCTGGACTTTCAGAAAAACAGGAAACAGCTGTGAATGGGAAACTTTTCCTTTTGTAGGATTTATTCTGGCTTGGATATTACTCCCAGATTATGCCCTTAATTTTTTTTTGAAACCCAGGTATTAATCTTTAGGGAGTTACCTTCCAAAAAGTGGTGCTAAGAAGAAATCCCTCTTTTTTCCCTAGGAGGTCTTATTTACCTATTCCTTACCCAGAATTCTTAGCAGGGCACGGATGGTCTAATAAGTCCCTGTACCTGTCTCTCCCAAATGAGACACATTACCCCTTCTGGGAGGCTACATGCTTACACAAAGCAACAACCTATGTAATAGTATTGCACATTAGTAAGAAAAATATAGTACATGTGAGCTCACAATGAGTTTTGTGTAAATTAAAGCTGGTAAAAGCCCAAAGATACTAGGTTTACACCTACGTTGGGGTTTCCGTTCTTTGGAAATGGGAAATTAAATCCCTGAACAGAAATCGGGCCAGGTATGAACCTAGCCTTAGATAAACACACTTGCAGTTTCTGAATTGTGGAGTCTTGATATGTCAGGTTATTGTCTCCATATCATGAAAGCGGGACGTAGACCTATGTATAGTGTCATGTCCTTATATCAATGTGTCAAGTTATTGCCAGTTTATGTATCTATATTATAAGAGCAAGACAAATACATATGTATAGTACATGTCACGTTCGTGTCAGAGTCCAGACACAGATTCCAGGCTGCAGATTGCACCGCTAAGGAGACGGGAAGGAGACTATCCCTGGCACTACGGTGGCTAGCTAGGCCCTGCCTACGGGTGGTGGTCAGCTGTCTCCAAGCTAACCTTGGCCCCGACGACTCCTGGCTCTCTAGCACGAAGACCTGACAGACAGACAGACAGGGCAAGAGCTGCAAGAAGCTAGGGACTGGGGATTCTAGGATGGTGACCCCTGCAGAAATAAAGGTGCAGCTGCGGACAAACAAACAGGACGGGAGGTGCTGGACAACTGACACGCAGCACAACAGAGTACAAAACAAGAGGAATGAGGAGAGGGACAGTGGAGAGGTGAGGAAAGGGTAAACACGAGACTGGGGTAAAATAAACTGGAACCCACCTCAAACAACCAGACAGTGCCAAACAAACAGACGTGAAGGGCAGGGCAGAGTAGAAGTGTGGAGGGAAAAAACCAACTCACACACAAACAACACTCAAACTCCTTTCTAGTCTGTAAGCACAAGCAGAACACTCCTCCTCCTCCTCCTCCTCCTAAGGCCAAGAATTCTAAGTTGGGACCATGAAAACCAGCAACTGGTGGAGACAGCCCTCTGCCTAATAAAGGCCTCCTTCCATAGGATAATGGCAATACATAACACCTGAGGTTACACTTATAACCCCAAGTGTGTTCAGAAGACCAGAACACCATGTACACACTGATGGCTCAATGGTAGGGAACCCAGCAGCCGATCACAGAAGCCCGTATCGAATCCCCGACAGAAACATACACCAACACACACACGCAATCAGGTCATGACAGTACATTACATGAAGATTAAAGGGGTGATCCAGGATTTGGAGCAAGTCATGGGGCGGCCGCGGTCATTTACACATGCTTTAGGTAACATATTTCTACATATGTAATAGATACAGAGTAATTTCCATTACAATCAGTGTAACAACCAATACATATGTGGTTTACCATTTACATTTAAATGTTACGGGTATCCATTGTTCATCCATTATGGATGTTCCAGTCTATTTAGGGCTCCTGTACATTCTTTTTTGGGATTGTATACAATTAATGTATGTAGTCAGCTGATATAGTAGGTGTAGTCAGAGATATGCAGCAAACCCTGTAACATGGAATGCAGATTAGTCATAAAGATTAGCTTTGTTACTCTGTGTTTACACAAAGCAGTAAATGATACAGCTAAGGGATACAATTGCATGACCTAGAGACTGCATGCCAGAGTCCGACCTGCAGTGCTATGGATATATATATATATATATATATATATATATATATATATATATATAATATCTTCTGAGATGCTGTAACAACTACACTACAGTGCACACACATACAGCAACAGAAAGAAATTGCATAACCAACAACACTTTGCTCCTCTGTTCTGGTCTACAAAACTAATTGCATCCCATATACAGTAGACAGAACCATCTACCACCATGACTGTCCAAAAATAAACCCCTCTCTGAAAATAATCCCTAGCTACAGTTGGGTTTAACCGCTTCCTGACTTCTGCCGACGGATTTCGGGTCCTAAAAGATGGCGGTCACTCTACTGCAGACCGGCCACCATAGCTACTGTACCAGGTCTCTGCTGTAATGTACCCCCTTCCCAAAGCAGCACAATTGTCCCCGGAGCCAGTTCTCACTGGCCCCATGCCTTTACCGTTGCAGGCCTGCTCCCAGGTTCCCAAGGCCTGTCATAGGAATATTACTATTGAGGCTAGTCTATGACCAGCCTCAATAGTAATGTAGTGAATTTGCCATAGACTGCAATACAGTTGTCTTGCAGTCTATGGCACGATTGCAAGTTCAAGTCCCCTGGGGAGGGGTTAATAAAATAGTAAAAAAATAATAAAATAATATAAAAACATAAAAAAATAAATAATAAATAATAAAACAAATAAAAATAATAATAAAAACATAAAGTCCTCCCCACTACCAATAGAATGCATATAAAACTAAAATATTACATATACATTAGGTATTCATGTGTCCAAAAATTCCTGGTCTACAAATTTATAAAAATATTTTTCATGTACAGTGAATGCCATAGTGGGGAAAAAAATGTAAAGTTCCGAACTGCGGTTCTTTCGCTGTTTTGCCTGTGATAAAAATCAAAATAAAATGTGATCAAATGTGTGATCGTTGTTCATGGGGAAAAAAAATAAGACCTACTACAAAAATAAGCCCTAGCCCTTTTTTCAGAGAAAAAAAATATATAAGACCTTAGGTTATAAACATGGTAGCAACTTGACCTGAGTCTAAGAAGGATCTCCCATTGTACCTAGATGATGTATTAGTGCAGACTTGCTAGTTTGATCTATAATGCAGATTATACTAATCCCTGGCATGACGCATAAATTACTCATCTAAAAACCTCTTGCCAGTTATAGTAATGTATATAATATAGGAAACCTAAAATTTTGTGGTTTATCTGCCAGCTAAAAGTCAGACTTAGTGTCCTATGACCTAGTTACAGCAAATCCTTATGTAACGCAATAAACAGGTAAGAGGCAGGACGGGCCGGCCACAGCCAAGCACAGAACTTATGGAGCCTGCGCGTTATGTCCTTTAAGGAGTCATCCACATGACATATCTAACCACTGATAAGATGTAGAAATGTCATCTCTTGCATAAGGCTTCCATTTTTCCATTACGATATGAAAAAGTCCACATTGTATAACACCACAGAGTCCATGTCCTCAAGATTTGTGTAACAGACCTTCGAGGGAGACAATTGACTTGTTCTACCACAATGATCCATGGGATTACAAATGTTTAAGACAATTGCTCTCTTCCTTGTGCTACGTGTTTCCTAGACTTCTTCTTCCTTTTCTCACGTGTCGAAACACTTTCTGAGGATTATAATCCTATTCCCTTAATGGGCTTGTCTGACCAGTGTGAGTAGAGTTTAGCAACACTGGATCTGTATAGAAACAGGATATGTAAACAGGGGATATATCATGCCGACAACCATGCAAATATCTGTGGTCGTGATGTACGTTACGCCTTCCGCCGTTAAATAGGAAACAACATTGGCATTAGTCACATGCAAGATGCCACAAAGTGTAAAGTTGTCTGATTTCGAGAAAGGGGTAATTGTGGGGTACCAAAGAAATGATCGATCATTAAGGGACATAGCAAGTGAACTGAATTACTCAAAATCGACAGTGGCCTATGTGATTACGAAGTGGAAGGTGAACGGACATTATCAGAATGTGCCCCGAGTCGGCAGACCCCTGAAACCGGGAGATAGAGACTGACGAGTGCTGGCCAGAGAAACTGCATCCAACCGATGGCTCACATATACCAGGAGTCTCACCAGGCATCCAGGAGTATTGTGTCGCTCAATACCATCCGTAAGGAAGCATCTGCTGGGGTCTACCAACTATTGAATAGGAATAAATGCTGTTTTTCTATTCTATCACAGGTGTCCAAATACTTATTGGTAGACAGTGTACAAGTCAGCAACAGTTTAGTCCTGGAAAACCCCTTTCAGGCTGAAGTCCCACATGGCAAAAACCACAGTGTATTAAAGTCCCTGCAAAGTGGATGGGTTCCGGCCAATCCCATCCACACATTGCAGAAAAAAAACTGCAGCAAAAACACTGCAATTTCCAAAACCAATGCGTCAATTATACCTACGAAAACACCAGCGGTTTCCATATGGGTAAAATGGAAGAAGAAAGAGGAAAACTCTGCAGACTTTCTGTGAAAAGCGCTATGGGAAAAACCGCAATGCATTTTCGCCGAGGTCTTTGGCTACGTGGGGCTGTAACCTCAGAATCATTTATCCCTTATGTAAATTCAATGATACAGACATGTACTAAGCAAGCAGTGACGTATGCTATTATTACATGCTCTTTCCATAGTTCATTAACCTTCAGTTAAATAATGTAGTTATGAAACGGATTGTAATACACAAGGGAGACTAGATGTAAGCTCTGTATATATGAGCACAAGCCTTATGTGGAATATGTATATAAGGAAATAAATGATAACATATCTGTAAATGTAAATGTATTCGTATGTCCTAGCGCCAGAATGGAAACCTACACCAAACTACACCAAACTGCCGTAGATTGACATTACAACTCCCACCAGAAGGGAATATAAACCGCTAATCTGAACAGGACTTAGGATTCGGTCAAACCTACGTTCGGTGACCATTCTGGGATTCTGACCCCCTCTCCGCTTGAAAATGCAAGCAGGACTTTTCTCTCTGCATTTTTTGGGCAGAAAACAGGTGGAAACCCAGCGGACCCCATTATAGGCTATGGGGTCTGTAGTTTTCCATGGGTAAATGCTTTTTAAGTGGATTGGGTTTCCTTTTTTTTTTTGGATCCCCAAGTGGACCCGAAGAACGGAACCCCCAAAGCTGGTGTGAAGCTAGCGTTAGCTATGTTGCCACTGAAGAATCGGCGTGCTGTTGTACTATATAGAACCCTGGCCAAACAGGGAACATCCTTCAATGACATCCATATGGAACAATTCCTTAACGTTAAATGCAACTTCCAGGCTACAATTAATAAAGGAAGCAGCGCCATCTTGGTTGTCACCATTGCATTAGTTTCTCAATAAATTGTTCCTTTATTATGAATGAAACAAATCGTCAAAAAACAGGTTATTTTACTACACATTGTATATTACTCATAAGATATGTATAGGCCAAACATGATCACATGACCAACCAAATATTTTTAGAGATCTGTCAGAATCTAACAATTTTATTAGATTTTTTTTTGTCTAGTGTATGTGTCTACATTTCATCCAGATCTATCCTGCTCTGGTCCGTATCTTTATAATTTAATTTGGGGGCAGGAAAACCAGACGTAAAACAAAACCTTTCTCGCCCTTCCAGAGTAAGTAAAACTGGTTGAACCTGTTTTGTAGTGTAGAAATGTCAGTGGAAAACCAAAGGAAACTATTTGGTTCCCTTTTTATTATTATGCTGTGAAAAGGGTGTATTAGCACAGAAGATCCTTTAGGCTATATTCACATGAACCTGTCTATTCTCAGCTGTTTTCTACGCCCGAGTCGCACACCCCTGAACATATATTTTTGTTTCTGACCCGTTGACATTGGGCAAATCAGGGCAGTGAAAACTGGATCTGTGAAAAAGTAGCGAATGCCCTTGTTTTCTCCCTGATGATGGACAGCACAGGGTCAAGAAACCCATAAGTGTGATTATGGCCATAGGCTGGGGAAACAGGGCTTACAAGGTGCTGAAATTCTCCTGCAGGCCACTACAGCAAAAAAAAGAAAAAAAAAGAAAAAAATGAAATTGTACGGTTTTTACTGTGGCTGTTTCTGCAGCCTGTGCATTGACATGCTGTGGGTTTAAAATCTGCAATGCAGCTTGCTTTATGCTTCGGGTTTTAGGTGCAGAATGTGTTAGGGTAAGTTCACATGGGTTTTTTCAGTCAGGGTTTTCAGGCGTCGCGATTCAGCCTGAAGAAACTCCCTCCTCCTATCTAGGCCCATTCATTGGTCCTAATCTGGAGCGTAGCACACGGCTGGATGCCGTGCAGTGCACCGGCTTTCATTCACCTGGCTTTTGGATCGGAATCTGAGGCAGCCTGCGCCTCAAGTTCCAATCCAAAAAACTACATGTGCACTTACCCTAAGTCTCATTGGCAATTCTGCAACTTTAGATCACAATGAGTGACCCCTTCGTTCACATCTGTGTTTGGTAATCCGTTTGGGAAGTCTGCATGGGGACCCCCACAAACGGAATACCGAACGCATTTGCAAGCGCTGTGCAATGAAAGCACATGGACCCCATAGACTATAATGGGGTCCGTATGCTTGCCGCCAGATCTCTGCACGAATCATGCGGACTGTTGGAAAACTTTTCGATCTAGAAAATGTTTTGCACCCTTAATAAATTTGGTGTACATACTTACACATTCATTACTCATTAGTGAATGGCATAGTACTGAATGTGCCCCACTGTATTAATGTGCTTGTATATTTGTTTTTAGCAGGCCATGTTCACATAGTGCAGTTTTCATGTCAGGTTTTAATGCTTTTATACACATGTCAAATCTTGGCTCAAAGCAAATCCATGATGACTAAAATTAAGCCTGCTATAAGTTAGCAGAGATTTCAGCAACGGCACACGGACTACTGGCGCACGCGCGAGATTTGCGATCAGACCTCAACGTAAACTAGGCACATACCGAACGCATTGACAAGCAGTGAGCGATGAAAGCACACAAACCCCATAGACTATAATGGAGTCCGTGAGTTTTCCGCACAGTGTCTGCACGAGTCATGTGGACAGGAAAGTACTTCATGAAGTTTTTTTCTTTCCGCATGTTATTATGGGGTTCGTGTGGTTTCTAAGCTCACCGCTTTTTAATGCTTTTGGTATTCCGTTCGAGGGGTCCCCAAATGGAATATTGAACGCAGATGTGAACCAGGCCTAACCTTATGTCCCCAGACTAAGAGGCATCTCTGATACTATAACTTTGGAAACCTCTGAAAGCTCACTTTGTCTTGGTTCAGACAAGTTGACCACAAGGTTTGTTTTGGTCTGAACTTGAAATTATTATACCCTGGGGTGTCTTCAGACCTCCTGGTGAGGTGTAAAACAATAACATTTATACTCACCTTCCCTCATCTCTTCTGGGCCTCCTCTTGATCCTTTTCTGGCTCCTTAGGTGACATTATGCGCCTGGGGTCACTAATGAGGCCTAATGTCATAATGCTCGGAGCACCCCATGTGACCACTGAGGCCCAATCAAAGGCCTCAACAGTATCTCTGGGTGCATGATGTCTCCTAGGAGGCATGGGTCTCTGGGTGCATGATGTCTCCTAGAAGGCATGGGGTCTCTAGGTGCATGATGTCTCCTAGAAGGCATGGGGTCTCTGGGTGCATGATGTCTCCTAGAAGGCATGGGGTCTCTGGGTGCATGATGTCTCCTAGAAGGCATGGGGTCTCTAGGTGCGTGATGTCTCCTAGAAGGCATGGGGTCTCTGGGTGCATGATGTCTCCTAGAAGGCATGGGGTCTCTGGGTGCGTGATGTCTCCTAGAAGGCATGGGGTCTCTGGGTGCATGATGTCTCCTAGAAGGCATGGGGTCTCTAGGTGCGTGATGTCTCCTAGAAGGCATGGGTCTCTAGGTGCGTGATGTCTCCTAGAAGGCATGGGGTCTCTGGGTGCATGATGTCTCCTAGAAGGCATGGGTCCTCTGGGTGCATGATGTCTCCTAGAAGGCATGGGGTCTCTGGGTGCATGATGTCTCCTAGAAGGCATGGGGTCTCTGGGTGCGTGATGTCTCCTAGAAGGCATGGGGTCTCTGGGTGCATGATGTCTCCTAGAAGGCATGGGGTCTCTGGGTGCGTGATGTCTCCTAGAAGGCATGGGGTCTCTGGGTGCATGATGTCTCCTAGAAGGCATGGGGTCTCTGGGTGCATGATGTCTCCTAGAAGGCATGGGGTCTCTGGGTGCATGATGTCTCCTAGAAGGCATGGGGTCTCTGGGTGCGTGATGTCTCCTAGAAGGCATGGGGTCTCTGGGTGCATGATGTCTCCTAGAAGGCATGGGGTCTCTGGGTGCGTGATGTCTCCTAGAAGGCATGGGGTCTCTGGGTGCGTGATGTCTCCTAGAAGGCATGGGTCTCTGGGTGCATGATGTCTCCTAGAAGGCATGGGTCTCTGGGTGCATGATGTCTCCTAGAAGGCATGGGGTCTCTGGGTGCATGATGTCTCCTAGAAGGCATGGGGTCTCTGGGTGCATGATGTCTCCTAGAAGGCATGGGGTCTCTGGGTGCGTGATGTCTCCTAGAAGGCATGGGGTCTCTGGGTGCATGATGTCTCCTAGAAGGCATGGGGTCTCTGGGTGCGTGATGTCTCCTAGAAGGCATGGGGTCTCTGGGTGCGTGATGTCTCCTAGAAGGCATGGGTCTCTGGGTGCATGATGTCTCCTAGAAGGCATGGGTCTCTGGGTGCATGATGTCTCCTAGAAGGCATGAGGTCTCTAGGTGTGTGATGTCTCCTAGAAGGCATGGGGTCTCTGGGTGCATGATGTCTCCTAGAAGGCATGGGGTCTCTGGGTGCATGATGTCTCCTAGAAGGCATGGGGTCTCTGGGTGCGTGATGTCTCCTAGAAGGCATGGGGTCTCTGGGTGCATGATGTCTCCTAGAAGGCATGGGGTCTCTGGGTGCATGATGTCTCCTAGAAGGCATGGGGTCTCTGGGTGCGTGATGTCTCCTAGAAGGCATGGGGTCTCTGGGTGCATGATGTCTCCTAGAAGGCATGGGGTCTCTGGGTGCGTGATGTCTCCTAGAAGGCATGGGGTCTCTGGGTGCATGATGTCTCCTAGAAGGCATGGGTCTCTGGGTGCATGATGTCTCCTAGAAGGCATGGGTCTCTGGGTGCATGATGTCTCCTAGAAGGCATGAGGTCTCTAGGTGCGTGATGTCTCCTAGAAGGCATGGGGTCTCTGGGTGCATGATGTCTCCTAGAAGGCATGGGGTCTCTGGGTGCATGATGTCTCCTAGAAGGCATGGGGTCTCTGGGTGCGTGATGTCTCCTAGAAGGCATGGGGTCTCTGGGTGCGTGATGTCTCCTAGAAGGCATGGGGTCTCTGGGTGCATGATGTCTCCTAGAAGGCATGGGGTCTCTGGGTGCGTGATGTCTCCTAGAAGGCATGGGGTCTCTGGGTGCATGATGTCTCCTAGAAGGCATGAGGTCTCTAGGTGCGTGATGTCTCCTAGAAGGCATGGGGTCTCTGGGTGCATGATGCCTCCCACCTTGCTTGGGCCTCCACTTATTCTACCTTGGGGATTGAAGAGATCCCAGGATATAATAATTTTCCTGACGGTTTGCAGATAACGAACCCCCAATGTTTCCAGTAACCGGCTATGGGGTCTGCAGGTAACCGCTTTTTTTAGCAAATGGGCTCTCGGTCTTTTGGGTCCCCATGTGGCCCCAAATGATGGAGAGACGAACACTAGTTTCACATTGTAATACAAATAATCACATAAAACAAGTCTGTACATCTGATCCTGTCCTGGTAAAGTGAAGATATTTTTTAGATTGTCTCACTTGAATTAACTAGGGTGTTCACAGAAACTTTTCTCGGTGTCATAATGAGCGTAAATAGTCTCTTTTATCTTGTATAATTGGATGACAGGTTGATCCTGTCTTATTTCAGTTTCTTGTTTTCTCGCGTCTCTGCTGAGGTTCTGAGCTAAAGGAAAAAAATTATTCTAAAAAATCTCTAACTAGCTCATTACTTTAATAAGATTTCCTTCTATATGAAGGCAAGGGAACATGGAGGACAGTGGGGCAAAATGATTAATCTTGTCTTAGTGCAGACTTTAAGGGAGGCTGTATGGTCCAAAATAATAGTGCCATATAGCAGTACTGATCGGGCCACCAGCATATAAAGCACAGATTATAATGAATGTGCCCCATATGGCCCAGGGTAACACTAAATTATAGGGAATCTGTGAGCTATAAATGTATACTGTAAAACTTCAACTATATATTTCTATGGAAGGGAGTCTGTTAGCAGTAAATTGGCTATAAACCTAATCCCAGCACCTTGATAATATGTATCTGTGAGGGTAAGCTCACACGGGGTTTTTTGGTCAGGATTTTGAGGCCATATCCACCTCAAAATCCTGACCAAGAAGACGGCTACCATTGAAATTGATGTCAGCTCTTTTTTCCGGGAGCCGTTTGTTCCGGATCCCAGAAAAAGAAGCAAGATGCTCATTCGCCTCGCGACATCCGCCTGAAGACACTCCCTCCCGAATAGGCCCATTTATTTGGACCTAATCCGGAGCGGAGTGTGCGACTGAATGCCGGTGCCCTGTACCGGCGTCCAGTTGCAGCTACCCGTATTTTGGACCGGAACCTGAGGCAGCCTCTGCTTCAGATTCCAGTTAAAAAAACTCCATGTGAACTTATGCTTAGGCTGAGTTCACATGGGGTATTTTGGTCAGGATTTTGAGGCCGTATCTACCTCAAAATCATGACCAAAAAGACGGCTCCCATTGATTTCAAAGGTCGTTTCTTTTTCCGGGAGCTGTTTGTTCTGACTCCGTAAAAAAAGAATGGACATGCTCATTCTTCAGGTGGATTGTGCCTCGTGAATCCGCCTGAAGACACTCCCGACTAGGCGCATTCATTTGGGCCTAATCCAGATCGCAGTGCCGTGACTGGATGCCGGTACACTGCACCAGCATGCAGTCGCGGCTGCCCCGTATTTTGGAACGGAACCTGAAGCGGCCTCCACGTCAAATTCCGATCCAAAATACTCCGTCTGAACTCAGCTTTATTCAGCTTTGCAGCCCCATTTTCATGTAAATCACCATTTTATTCCAGTGCAAATGAAGGTAATTTTTCCCTTATTTGTATATAAATGTCAATGTACATGAAAATGGGGCTCCAAAGCTGAATAACAGAGACATACTTGGAAACTGTAGGATCACCTTAACCAGACACAGGGATACGGTTTATAGCTAATTTACTGCTGACAGACTCCCTTTAAAGTTCACTTTTATTTTCTAAAGGTGAGAACAAATACAAATCCTTCCTAAACTGCGCTGACTCACGCACATGAAAGCGTAATAGGTCAACACACGGAATATTAAATCACAAATCTGGCAGCATGGCTACTTTTCAGGATTGAGTCGGTTCACTTTGCATTGGAAAATCTTATGTCGTTTCTCAGAAGAACTAGACACAGGGTGTAATGCCTGAACTGTGCTTAGAAATTAATAGCAGATCGGTCAGGTTATCTATGCTGCTGTATCTGAGGATAGCATAAGACGGACATGTCATATATGGGATACTACAGGGATGTTTCAGCCATATACAAAGTCCACAAGTGTATGAGGAAACTCTGCAATGTGTTTCCACCATGGGTTTTTTTGCCACTCTTTTTCGCTATGCAGGGCCTGACCCCCGGTACACATCTGCGTATGGGATTCCGTTCATGGAGTACGCTTGGGGACCCCTCGAATGGAAACCTATATGTATAAAAAAGTGGTTGGCTAAAAAACCACACGGACCCCATAAACTATAATGGGTCCATGTGGTTTCCGCTCCGTTTCCGCACAAAACATGCAGAGAGAGAAAAGTGCTGCTTGCATTATAGTCTATGGGGTCCATGTGATTTCTTACCTAACTGCTTTTTAATGTGTATAGGTTTCCGTTTGCGGGGTCCCTAAGCAGACTCCCCGTATGGAATACTGAACGCAGATGTGAATCGAGCCTTAGACATTTTTAAGTCGCGTTCACAATCTACTTTCCTGTCCGCATGACTCATGCAGAGATCTCGAGGTAACCACACGGACCCCATTATAGCCTATGGGGTTCATGTGCTTTCACTGCACACCACTTGCAAATGTGTTCGGTAGTCCATTCGAGGGATCCCCATGCAGACTTCCCCGAACGGATTACCGACGCAGATGTGAACGAGGCCTTACATCTCAGACTCTGCTCCATTTTCAGCCGCAACTTTAACTCCCTGATTAACCTCAGATAAAATGAAGCTAATCTGCAAAGTGCGTCTTGTGAGATCCGTGGCACGATCGAGCAGGACACTTCTGTTTTTTAGAGTCCAGTGCTGCATTACATAGAAAACAATGGGATGCAAATTCAGGAAGGAATTTGGAGACGATTTTGAGGCAGAATCTGCCTTAATATCAGTTCCAAACTATTCCGTGTGAACTTATCTTCTTAATATTGATACAACACACACGAGTCTTCTGTCTGTCTTCGCTTCTAACCAGTCCCATCCTATATTTGCAGTGTCTCTGTATTTGCATCGGGGTGCCTGTCTCTGAAAATCAGCATTCACCATTGCTTTACAGGTTAACTAGCTAAACACCAAGGCTGATGTTACTTTAGTGCAAGGACGGTCAATAGACATAAGTTAGCAGAATTCCAGAATTCTCATTACTACATGCAAATGTCTGTAGTGATTAGGAATGAGCGCAGTTCTAGAACAAGGTGAACAGAAACTAAGCTGCAGTTATTCAACAAGTTTCAAGCCAGCAAGGGTTAAGAAGAAGTCCTGCCTACATGGGAGGATACACGCAGTACCTAGACTCAGGTGAAACAGGTAGGGAGGGCTCAATGCAAACAAAACAGCCCAGTCATTCTGTAGTCACAGTATACTTTCTAGCACAGTTTGGGCTCCAGCGCCTGCCTGGTTTCTGCTTCAAGGCAAGATGAGGCTCTCTTTGAGCGGCGCCAAGACCTCCTGGCATCACCTCCAATACAGTGTGCTGCTACTCTGTTTGGCAATACAAGGCTCTGTGGCTGATGTTCTATGGACAGCTAATGTGAACTACACCTACATAATGAACGAAAATTCCTTCTGGGAAGAGGGAGAGATTGGGGTCTACGGCCACGACTCGCCGGTGGATACAGCTTATGGACTTGTCGTCTTACCAAAAAACAGACAGCATCATGGTTCCCCATCTAATCAAATGTGCCCGCCCTATCTGAACTTTAGTGTACCCCAGAATTATAAAGATTCTTGGATCGCTCTTATACAAAGAGGAGGTTGTACATTTAGCGAAAAGATCAAAGCTGCGGCGGAGGCTGGAGCCAAAGCGGTGGTCATATTCAACAACGAAGGGAATGACAATGGAGTGTTTGAAATGTCTCATCCTGGTACGTATAGATCACCCTACAGATCACCAGCATTGCTATAATTAAAGGTAGTTTTAGACTTATAGCATTATAATCTCTCCCAGGACTGAACAGCATGTGACAGGGCTTGGTTATTGCAATAGAGCACTTGTAAAACATGTCCACCAAACGTGGACCTCTTCGCTGACACCATTGCCAAGCACTGCAAATTGGTGGGTGGTCTAGCTACTGCCCCCCACTGACCTAATTTTTACAAAAGTCAATTCCAATGTCCAAAATCAGTTCTAATATGTATTACTACCTGCTGGTTGTGTAAACTCTGATATGTCATAGCCATAAATGGGCTGAGATTTCACTTTGTTAACCCTTACCCCACATATAAAAGTGTCATAGCTGCAAATGATTTGGTATTCATTGGTTAAAAAGGTATCTCAGGCATTTATAGCAATAGGATAGATGGGGATCTCATTGGCGTGACCTCCATCTCTTGAGAATTAAGACAATATGACCCCCATTTTGCAGCCATTGTGAGTGATGTGGCAGCTGAGCATGTGCGTCTTGTGGTGAGGGGCTTGTACTTGAGACCTCTTATGGCTCTGGTGGGCAACACCAATAGGCTAGGGCAGACTGGGTGAAATTGCTGCAGACTAGTCAGCATCGTGTCTGTAGGTGAAGCACAACAAAAACCCTACTGACATTCAGCAGGATTTTTGCTGTGTGTGACCTTCGCCTTAATCAAATCACATACGTCACGTGTGCCACTAGTCCCAGGGGTGATCCTGGCCTCTCTGCTGCCTGAGGCGAAATATAGAAAATAAAATACAGTATGGTTGCGTGGTGCTGCCTCCATAATTAGGAGACGCCCCACCATTGGCAGATCAAAAATACACTTATTTGGCCCACATGGTATACAAGCCCCTTTTAGTGGCTCACCGCACGATACATCCCCCCCTTCACATGGTATATGACCCCACTTTTTCTAGACCTCCACAGTATCTGACCCTTTTTTATGGTCCACAGTATATAACCCTCTTTTTAACCCCCTCTATGTATAACCCCTTTATTTAAAGCCCACATGCAGTGTTTGACCCCCTTTTTACCCCCACACACAAAGTAGCGGCTGATCATTTTTACTCGCCTGTCCTGGTCTGCCTCCAGGGTGCGCTCTAGCTGACACTGAAAAATGTGGGGACACTGTACGTAGCATCCCGAAGTTCTTCAGTGACGTAAGTGAGCGCCGTCTAGAGGTAGCAATGGAGGGCAGCTAGGACAGGAGCGTGTACAGGTGAGTAGGAAGCATTGGTAGATGCAATTACACAATAAGTAGCTGATGATTAAAACTATGCCACCCACCTGTTTATTCCATGAGGTTCCACCCCGGGCCATCGCCTCATTGAAGGTGCGCCCCTGATTAATCCATATATATTGGTATTTTGTTCTATAAAGTTGGACTCCATGTCATTTTTCCAGACTATTAGTACATTTTGTCCCATGGACTAAGAAGCAAAATGTCTCTGTATTGTCAGATCATTAGAAATGTTGGAGGGTCTTTGACCCAAAGTCATATTGGGATGCAATGAATATAATATCTGGCTATACATGTTTAGGCCAATTTCACACTGCCATGCTTGGAACGGAAAAATTCTACCCTAACACAGCCTAACTTAATTCAGCAGATCAGATCAGTTCAGCTGGGCCTGGTTGGATCTGGTAAACTCAGCTGATATACAGATCAAGTTTCCCAGCCTAAGGCTGAGTCCTGGCCAAAAAAACGTCCCCCATTGAAATCAGTGGGTACCAGACATTTCTTTTTTTTTTTTTTTTTTCCGTGAGCGGTTTCTTCAGGCGGATTCCACAGCCGCTTCAGCCTCAGACATCTACCTGAAGACACTCCCTCCCGACTAGGCCCATTCATTTGGGCCTAATCTGAAGCGGAGTGCCGCGACTGGCATCCAGTCGCGGCTACCGTTTTTTTTTGGTCCAGAATCTGAGGCAGCCTGCGTGTCAAATTCCGGACCAAAAAAAACCACATCTGAACTCAACCTAAGGCCCCATGTAACGAAACGCAGTAAAAAAAAAAAACGCCTCGGAAATGCATCATGTTGTTTTCCATTGTTGACATTCTGCCCCTATTATACCTATAGGGAAACCATCAGCATTTCCGCAGTATAATTAACATGCTGCAGATTTTTTCTGCATTGTATGGATGGGATTAACCAAAATCCCCATCCATTTTGAAGGTAATATAAAACACAGCTGTTGTATGAATGAGCATCTGTATGTACCATGTCAGGGCGAGCTGCGGGGTCCATCAGGGGATTCACCTGTGGGCCAGTCCTTGCCTGCACCTGAATGTGCTTTGCACACCTGCACCTTGGAGACAATGCAGAAACAACACATCAGTGACCTAGGTTATGCTGCTTGGTATTCAGCGAAAAGACTGAATCCCTCTCCTGCTACACTATAGTGGGGTCCACTGGGTTTCCACCCGAAAAATACATAGAAAGAAGTCCTGCTTGTTTGCATGACTTTTCTCTCCAGATGTTCCAAGCAGATTTGGGGACAGAAACAAAGTTTGAAAGCTGGTGTTAACCTAGCCTGAACTAGAAATCTTTTACCAAAAATTAGGCATACCATATCTCATTTCTGTGACGATGACCCCATAGTTATCATTTAAACATCAGACGGGGCTTACAAGTCACTAGACGTCAAACTTTGCAGGTTCCTCAAGTAGGGGGAGAGTAACAATAGTCGGACAATTTCACTTGTATTTCTGAGAACATCTGATGACCATGGGCACATGATGGGGCGAATAAGGAATAAGGATTGGGCGTTTGGCTTTTCTTCTGTTCTTGGGGAGATAAGCCTGGGAGATAAGAGTCTGGCCATGCTTTTTCTTCCTTCTTCCTGGTCAGTGCATACACACGGCTTATCTAAGGCAAGGGTACATGTGTATAAGGATACCAGGGGATATAGCTTTCCTGCCAACAGGTATGGGCTTCTAAAGTGTGAAAAAAGTCATGACCTCTTAAAATTACTTTGGCAAACATTGAAAGGCCAAGTAGATACTGGGCTTTTGTTCTCATTGTTTACTGACTTCTAACACAAGGAACCCATTTGCAGGACAATAAGTCCTGCTGTTTGGGGTTAAGCTAACACTATAGCAGAAGGGGATCATACAAGAAGTAGTCTAGGTGGCAGATATCTGTACTTTGTAGATAAAACTTGCCTTTTCCTTTCAAAGTGTTGATTTTCCCACAGGTATCATTACATGTGGATCCTCATATTGCCTACTTTCTTAAGGCTAAGGCCCCACATAGCATCCCGCAGCAGGAAAAACCAAGGCGGTAATGCATTACGGTTCTTCCCCCAGAGCTTTGCACAGAAAGTTTGCAGACGTTCAATTATACATATAGGGAAACTGCCACATTTCTATAGGTATCATTGACATGCTGCAATTTCCCAAACTGCAACTGTATTGGAAATTGCAGCGGGTCCACTGCAAGTATTTTACCACAAAGTGGGGGTGGGATTCGCTATCCGATCCACTTTGCTGAGGATGAAATATGCTGCGGTTTTTTTTTCTGCAGCATTTTCAACACTGGCATATCACGGCATTTACACCATGTGGGGTAATACTGTCCCCTTAATAGGTTATTTCAATCATATAAAATGATGGTCTAGCGCTATCCCTCCAACTCCTCCATACATTTGCACACTTGGTTTAAGGCCCCTTTTGGATATGTGGACAAGTAAATCTTCAAGCAAGTCATTAAAGGGTTTTCCTTGATTTTTAAACTGATGATTAGAGATGAGCGAACACTATTCGGAACAGCCGTTCCGAATAGCACGCTCCCATAGAAATGAATGGAAGCGGCCGGCACGCAGACTTTGCCGGCGGCCAGTCGCTTAACCCCCCCACGTGCTGGCTACATCTACTAACTTCTATGGGAGCATGCTATTCGAAACGGCTGTTTCGAATAGTGTTCACTCCTCTTTACTGATGATCTATTCTTAAGATGGGTCACCAATTGAAGAACTATGGGGACTTGATACCCGGGACCCCATGGATCAGCTGTGTGAAGTGGCAGCAGTGCTCCATAAGCGCCCCCTACCCTTCCAAACATCATATGACTTCATGTTTATTGGTTACATGACCTGATCACAGCGCAGTCCTAGTCAAGTCAATGGGCTTAGCTGTGATAACAAGCCTAGCCGCTGCACAAATTCACAGCCATGTGCTTAGTAAGTACTGAAGAGGCTCCAGAGCTCACCCCAACTCTGCAACCTCTACAAATAACTGATCAGCCAGGGGCCGGGTGTCAGATTCCTGCTGATCTCTCATCGATGACCTATCCTATGTACGGGTCATTAAAAATGTAACCTGGAAAACCCTTTTAGCCATTCCAATAATAGATTGTGTGTTTCCACTGGTTATGATCTAACAGATCCATTGCCTTGCATCCATTTGTACCTATTTGTTCCTTTTGGATTTAGCAGAAGGGAGAGGTACAAGTGCTTCCTATATATTTCCTATTCTTTCTGTACCCTGGGGAAATAAGGATCCCGAAATCTGTACCCTGGGGAAACAAAGACTGGCATAAGAGTCATCATGACCAATTCTGTCTTACCCAACAGGGAGTGTTAAGAAGGCAGCACGTATACACTAGATAGTGGATTTCACCAGAATCTGGAGATTGACTTTTCTCCTAGGCGTATGGGAGCCTGCTTAAGGACTGGGAAAATTTACACATTAGTATATACAGTATACTTAAGTTACTGAGTTTGGGCCTAGACAGACTGAAAAACACAATGGTCTGACTTATTCACATTCCTATTGCTATAGACATGATATGCAATGCTTCACAGCCAAACAATATACAAGGTGTGGAAACCTATTGTATAAGTATAAACTAACAATGCAACAAAACAAGGGAGGACCTGCCCATATGGGCCTATAATGTCTCTCTTGTGACTGAAGACCTGCGTTATCATTTCACTTGAGGCAATTTCCAGTAGAACTCAATGTAAATGTCATGTCACAAGACCCATACCCATCTTCACTAGAGCATGACTTTTATAACTACATAAAATATAGATTTTTCATTCATCTGTAACTTTTTGCAGCCTTTCCATCACACCTGTATTAGTCACATCCGCATTTGAGGCCATACCCATCGCCATGGCTCAATCTCAACGTGACTTCATCGCTTTGATGTTGCTACGTGTTCAGTTTTCCTTACAATATAGACATTGGAACGTAACTTGTAGGGGGTTGTTTTTTCCTTCTGGATCATCCCTGTAGGGATGTATCTCTACTTCGCGTGTGCCCTGGGGAAACTATTACCATCGTCATCAATACATTTTTACATTGAGGCATTTTTGGAGTTAGATTATGATATAGAAAGCTGTAGAACACGTTGAATCCTGTAGCGGCGTGATGCGATCTGTTCAGTAGCTTGGCGTTCGGCATTCCTTCTGTGCACGGATCACGTTCTTTCCTTTAGTCCACTCATTCAAAAGAAAAAGAGAAGTTTGGAGAAACGAAACTTGGCACTGAAACTGAAGTATTAACCGGTTCAGGTCTGGGGTAAAAATACCTTTGGCGATTCTCTGTTTCACCCCCCCATAGATTTTCAATGGATGATATAACCAATGTCTAGATCATCAATTTACAAGTCCCTAAATCTCCTTGAAGAATTTAGATATTCAAGTTATTGTAACTGAGATATGGCCAATGATGTCCATCAAGTATATGCCGCAAGCAGCTATAGAAGTGTATGTTTGTACGGTTTACAGTTCTACATTTATTGTATCCATAACACCGTGATGTTGTATAATATAGTTCAGGTTGTTCTTTGACATTTACATAATTTTCGTCAGCGCTGAGGATGTCGCTTTATGATTGGAGTTAAGTCTCAGATGATGATTTCTATGGTCCACAAATAGCTACTTTGGTCATAAACCAAGTACTTATTGCACCTTAAATTGCCACAATTTAGATGAGAAAAGTTGTTTGTACTAAGATTAAAGTTCTTCAAGGTGGTTTATTACGAAACCAAGACGGTCTCCTTGCGAGAATGTTGTGTCAATATGTGAAACACATGGCAGTAACTTTGTAACCTAACACACTATGTATAGAACTGTTCATGCATGTAATGTATCCTGTTATTAGGTATTAATCATACTCCATGGTTTCCCATTACACATACGTTTGTTATGTGTTTTTATTGCTCCAATTAGTCTAAAATATAGCATTAAGCAACATAGAGAATATCTTACCGTTTGGAGTATACAGCTCCAGTGCAGGACTACTTGTCTCCAGCATTGCAAACTACAAGCAAAACCTTTGCACTCATATCGTTGTTATCCCCTTCCACTTAACTCTGTCTAATTGATGGTGGTCTGACTGCTGGAACCCTCACCATTCACGAGAAAAGGAATACCCATGTGCATACGTAGCCACCTCTCCATTCCAATCTATAGGGCTGTTGGAAAGACGAGAGCCACCAGTTCTGCAGAGGGTCTTGTTGCATTCAAATACCATAGGGCACTCTCGGACCCCATTCTAGTGTCACAACAATCAGGACCCTTGTGATCAGGTCTTTATCCCCTCTCCTGTGATCAGATACTTGTAATGGGGAAGCCCTTGAAACCTTATTTAGTTAAAACTCCTTTTTGACCATTTTCGGTATTATATCCAAGTCTGGGTTGACCAACGCAAAAGGGTACTACAAAGCTTAGAGGGGCACCTTCACGGTAGTGATCACTGTACCCAAACCTAACAATACCATGTTCTGACATACTTTCTGTGGCATCTTAAAAAAAAAATTGGAGCTATTGCACAAAATGAAATTAATGTGAGGATTACTGCAGGAACAATACAAATATACTGTATATATGAAAGATTATACAACCACAACATATCCATAATGTGGAGCATAGACATCAGTCACGTGTCCAGGAGCTTAAGATGACCCAAGAGGTCCCTCTGCCCAGTTTGAGGAGACTGTACTGTAAATGATGTGATTCTTGGGTGAATAAACTTTGCCCGATTTTCCATTGGACGTCAAGAGCTTCAAGTTTGACCTCTTTCGATACAGTTGGGTCTGGCCCACCAGAGGATCTTCTAGTGCACCCTGGATCTGACATGAGAAGCTTTGTATCCCGGAAGCTGATTTCTGTGTCCATCGCTTTCTGCCAGGGACAACTCTTATGGGTTAATTTAGAAGTATACTGTGTAAACAATGATCCCAGTCTGATCATTACAAGTGTACAATCTGTGAAGATTGAGGTTGGTGCACAGAATGATCTCCTCTGGTAGGCCAAAGTTACACAAGTCCAACACTGCAAATGATATCTAGACCGTTTCTACTTTTATGATCCATTTTGACTCTCCATTTATAGAACACCCTGGTGTAAAATGTAAACATTGACTGGAGCTAACCAGCGATGGGACAAGGAAGGGACTCCTAGAGTCATTGGCTGAGATCTTGGCCCTACAGCAGTAAAGTGGTTTCAAAGTCCACCTTTACCAATTACTGCATTATTATAGGAATTAACCTTCATAAACCTCCAGATGGTGCGAGGGTTAAGACAATCACATGTATGACATTTTCCGTCCTCTGTTTTACTGATAACATTACACCTGATCCGTAGACCTATATAGGTGAGAGGACTCAGTACTGGGTTAATTGGGTTCCCGCTTTGATCACATCACAATGAATCTAAATCAGATATATAAAGATATCTGCTCGTAAGTAGTGTGGGGAAACTTTCTCGTGCAGAATCGGAGGCTGGCTCAATATCTTTCCTGATGGTGCGAGGGTTAAGACAATCACATGTATAACATGTCCCAACCAAATACAGTGAAACACATGAGGCATCTCTGTAGCCCTACTTTCCTATACAAATGCACAATCGTCTCTGCCAAAATGGAGATAGAATGTCAGTTTTAGATCCACGAAGATTAGCTGTTTCTCCACTGTACTTTTAATAGTGGTGGTCGTGAATACCACAGTTGTGTCCCATAGACCCATCCAGTATATAAGGCCAGAGTCGAGCATGTTCATGTCTGGGGAGTAGATAGGGATAGCTTTCAGATGAACAATTGGACAAGGTATGGACAGATCATTGACTCCTCAGGACTCAACCTGCTGTAAATTGGGTAATATGGAGTTTAAGGTCTTTCAGAGTGCAGTGGATATCCCCATTGAAACTGCACAGTGACTAAACTATAACATTAGGAACTTAAAAAAAGCCAAAATGGAACTCCAAAACTCAGCGCTCAAGTCTCCTTGTAAGGACATAGGAAATGATACTTCTCCAATTATACTTCTCAAACTTCGCCCTGATCCATCTACTGTATTGTGAGACGAGACCTTGAAAATGGCTGTTTATGCCGAGAGTTTGGAAATGCCTAATCTTATACCCAAAATTTCATCTTGTCTAGATTTATATGACTTGCTGTGTACATTCTACTTGTATCGAGAACTGTCTACAGTAGTGCTTGAACCTAGACAAGAGCAGGTGAAGGCATTTTGTTTTCAGGAGTTGAGTTGTGTACATAGCATGAAGTGCTTGAGGACAAACAGAAACTCTAGTGCATGAGAGACGTGCACTCCGCAAGACGCCTTCTTTCTTCTATAGACTCGAACAGCAATTTATCATTGGTAAACAACAGGGTTAATCTGAATTACTGTTGGTGTGAAGTTGCCTGAGGACAATATTTCTCAACTTTCCATCAACGTCTGATGTCGAAAGAACGAATGAGCAGACGTGTTGAATTTGAACAAGCCCTATCCTTTTGTTCAATTTCCAGAGATGTCTAACAGATTACTCCCTTCTCTCCATTCAGGACACATGCACACTCGGCCAAACCAAGAATGCATGTATGTAAGATATCAGGAGGATTCGTTGTTGGCTGGTTAGGCAGCATGACAATGTCAAACATTCGTAATGCACTTCTCTTACGGGGGCACAGGGATTGTTGGGAATTAGTGGATGCTATACAGATGATCATCCCCAACACCTACACGGGCTAGTTGTTTTATAGGAAGACAATTTGCCTATCTGTATATTTTTGGCCCGAAACCGGAGTCACCAGAGGAAATCCACGCAAACTTGGGGAGGACATACAGACCGAAAGCAGATTTTGCCCTTGGTCATATTCGACCCAGGACCCCACCACCGCAAGGCAACGGTGCTAATCACGGAGTATAGCTTAGTAACGGACAACATGGCCCAATACCAGACCTTGCATTGTTGTGGAGAACCAATGTTTTAATTCGAACCAAAGCACAAATACTTTTCACCCCTGTGCTACTCACAAATCCCAGTCCCGCCAATGCGTCGGCAGTCTGTACCTTGTAAAAGGCGCTAGTCATAACTGAATAAATAGATAGTGCAGTAGATATTAGGATTAGACAACCAGTATCTATTTGGCATAACCTTCTATGACGGCTGAAGATCAGGAATATCAAACTTTGACCACAGAGTTTTACAGTTGCGATCGATCCCGTCTCTGGAATAAGAAAAAGATTTAACAATTTCCTTTACCGTGTGTTGTCAAACTAGCAACCTGAGACGGTAAATAACGAAAACCACAATAGGGATTAAATTGATCCTTCCGGATCCCCAAAAAAAAAAAAAAAACGTACCCAGCCCTCTATACGCTTTGCTTAACAGGTTTTCAGGTGTAAATTGTTTGGTTTGTTAATATTTAATTCTTTTTGCCAAGATTGATCTAATAAATTGTTGATGTAAGGAAGTGGCGTCTGTAGAATCAGACCTTGGAATGGTGTGACATTGGTGTCTGAGAGTCCTTATTCACAAATATTTATTGGCCACATATTCCTGGCACTTTCCAGATATTGTCATCGCCCGCTGTCCCAGTAGGACTGACAATCTACTGTAAATTCCCTGTCTGTATGCCTTTGGCGTGTGGTGGGAAACCCACACAAATGGAAGGAAAACCTACAAATTCCATGCAAATGTTACCCTTGGCAGGATTAGGACACAGGACTGTAAGGCCTTGTTCACATCTGCATGGGTATTCCATCTGGGGGAGTCCGCATGGGAACCCCCCAGAACGGACTACTGAACGCAACTGCAAGCGGTGTGCCAGTGAAAGCACACGGGCCCATAGACTATAATGAGGTCCGTTTGCTTGTCACCAGATCTCCGCAGGGATCATATGGACAGTAAAGTAGTTCACAATCTACTTTCCTGTCCACCTGATTTGTGCAGGCAGCACACAGCAAGCACACGGACCCTATTATAGTCTATGGGTCCGTGTGCTTTCACGGCACACCACTTACAGTTGCGTTCGGAATTCCATTTGGGGGGGTCCCCATGTGGTCTCCCTTAATAGAATACCGAACGCAGATGTGAACAAAGGGTAAGTCAACAATGCCAATCACAGCGAGGCTGTTGTAAGACACTGGCAGAATTCCAAACACTTGTATGGCCATGATATATGATTATATTATCAAATTGTTTTCCTTGTACTGATTATTGATCTAAATTAAGCACAATTGAGCCAGTGGAAGGTATTTATTAAGACTGGCGCATTTTCCATTGGTCCATCCGAAACGACAGTAAAATGAGCACAGAATTGGCAAAATTTATAGTGAATTCTTTGGGCCACGAAGGCAAGACTTTTTGGAAAGTAGCGTGCAGAATAGCTAAAAGGTGCAAATTTTTGACAGAAAAAGTTGGGTTTACACAGCACTGTTTTGCTGAAAAACTGCATGTGGTTATTAGTTGCCGTAACATGAGTAGCTCATGTTACTATGCGTCATCTATAAGATAATGGTCATTAAACTGAAAACCTCTGGTGTACTGGCTGTTATCGTATAGGTGACATATATAGTAACATGTACTAGGTATTACTATTATATACCACCTCTGTAATAAGGCTGCATAGGATAACCATACTACAGCGTCTCATACTGGAAATGTATCCAGTCAAAGTAATGCAGAAAATTCTTTCCCATAAAAGCTACTTGCATTCAGGAACAGAAACTGCATCTCTTTTCTGCTGCATGTGTACACAGCCCAAGTCATTAAGACCGGCTTATCATAGCCTCTGCATAAGGGCCAGAAGTAAAGCCTATAATTGGTCTAATTAGCATTAGTGTTCTTTGTAATCTGAGAACTTTGGCATTGGTTATGGTAAAAGTCATGAGAATTAAGTCTTGTATAAGACAGTACCTTTAAAATAATCTAATAGCAGGTCTATGGCTTTGACTCCCTTCTCATAGCTAGTAAGAGATTGGTTCCAGTACATAGTGATCATTATGCAGGTATGTATTTCCTACATGCCGACTCTCCCGGAATATCGGGGAGGCTCCTGAAATAAAGCGAGACTTCCCAGTCTTCTGGAAGAGTTGGCAAACTGCCTTGGCTGCTCTCTATAATTCTCTGAATGACATGAGCACAGTATGTGCCAGTCATGTCCCAAAAAGGGGCACGTTTTCATGCTTGCATTCCAAACCGGGGTGTGTGACACACCTCTACAATGGTCACATGGGAAGAGGGCACTGCCGCCCAATAGGCTGTCCCTCCTCTACGAGTACCAGCAAATATTGGCAAGCATGATGGAGCTATAGGGTGCACAGAGATAGTTGTCACACCTGGCCCTGGTGACCAAAGTTGGAACCCCACCAATCTGCAACTTATCCCCTACTCTGTGCATAGGGGGTAAATTGTTGTGGTAGGAAAACCCCCTTTTGTTGAATATTGAAAGGTTTAAAATAGGCCTTAATTCACCTTTTTTTTTTTTTTTTTTTTTTTTTTTTTTTTTTTTTTAAAAGGAGGTTATTTCCCACAATGCTATGCTACTGAGCAAGCATTATGGGAAAAGCTAACAATGTTAGCTACTAGAGATGAGCGAGTACTATTCGAAACTACCGTTTCGAATAGCACGCTCCCATAGGAATAAATGGATGCAGCTGGCACACAGCCCGTGCTGGCGTCCGGCCGCTTAACCCCCTGTGTTCCGGCTTCGTCCATTCATTCTAATGGGAGCGTGCTATTCGAAACGGCAGTTTTGAATAGTACTCATCTCTAGTAGCCAACATCTTTAGTAGCTAACGCCTGCACAGATCCACTGTCGCTCCCCATTCTTCTGGGTCCGGTTCTCTCTTTTACAGGCCTTCAGAGCACCCCACCTCCCAGGTTAGTGTTAAAGACCTAGGAAGACGGCAGGGCTTGTTGTGGCTTAGAAGAGTCTGGGAGGGTATTGGGAGGGGAAACATGAATGATGCACTCACGTCTCCCTGCCCTGTACCCGCCCACGCTCTCCTAAGCCTCAACAAGCCCCGCCTACTCCCAGCATCTCTAACACTAGCCTAGGGAGGTGGGGGCGTGCACGGCACTCTGAAGGCCTGTAAATGAGAGAGAAAGGAACGAGAACAACGGGGAGCAGCACCGATCTGTGCAGGTAAGTGGACACCGGGGGGGGGTCTAAGTAGCCGGGTTTTGTTTTGTTTTTTTATCACTACACAGCGTGGAGTCTAAAAATTAAAGCGTTCAATTTTTAGACTCTATGCTGTGTAGAGAATAGGATAGTTTTTAAAATCCGGTCTTCGATTATTAAAAAATCCCATTAACTCGCATTAGGATCGGAATTGGGATCAGGTTCGAATGGAAAATGATCGGAAATCATATTTTAAAAACGATCCTGAAATCTCAAGATTGGCTCAACTGTATATGTCTTTGTACACCGTTTTTCTGCTGCTAATAATCACATTATGGTTGAAACACATTTTACATTTGTTCTTAAGGCTGTGGGTGTGTACAATAAGGGGCAGTCTGATAATGTTCTACCAGGAGTAATTAAGTTGCTACTAATACTGTATTTTTTTTATTTTTTTTTCAGGCACGAAGGATACCATCGCCATCATGATTGGATATTTAAAAGGGATGGAGATTGTAGAGCTCATACGTAATAGAGTCCAGGTGACCATGGTCATTGAGGTTGGAAAGAAGCATGGCTCCTTTATGAACCAGTACTCCATTTTCTTTGTCTCCATATCATTCTTCGTGGTGACAGCTGCTACTGTAGGATACTTCATCTTCTACTCTGCTCGCAGATGGAGACATACAAGGGCTCAGAACCAGAAAATGGTAAGAGAACACTAACCATGTCCACCAAAATACTTAGTCAACAGCACTCAACACCTCAGACATTAACGTGTACCACTACCCCCTTCCCCATGGCCCCTTAGACATTATATTTTGTCTCCCTCCAATTGCCTGTGCATTTTCATGTCCTCTCTCCATGTTGCCCCACAGCTTCATGCCCCGCCACCCTTCACATTGCCCCATAATTTCATATCTCCTTCAGGTTGCCCTACAGTATCATGTCCTGCTCATGTTGCCCCCACAGTGTCATTTTCTCCCTTAGGTTGCCCCTACAGTTTCAAGTTCCCCTCCTGGGTGTCCCCACAGCTTCATGTTCCCATTCAGTTGCTCATACTGCATAAATCCCCCCCCCCCCAAAAAAAAAAAAAAAAAAAAAAAAAAACAAAAAAAACCTTACTCGCCCTTCCCCATTCCACCGTGCACTGCTGCCTCTGGTCCCAGGGTCTTCAAGGAGCAACAGGCTCAATGTAAGTGATGTGAACACATTGTTCCTCCTGCTCCTAGAAACCAGGAGAAGAGACAGCAGCCAAATGGTGAAGCCAGGTGTGGATAGCTCCCTACTTCACCAATGGCTTCAACTCATTGGCATCTGTTGGGGCAGCTCGGACCCACTGCCCAGGACAGCATGTCATCAGGTCTGTCCCAGGGTGGCTCCCTGATCAGTAACCATTGGCCTTAGGTGTTCCTGGTTTGATTCACTCCCCATATCAGGTGCATCTGGCAGCATAGTACCCAAGGCAAACAACATTTTGGAAAATGGGAAGGTTATTCCTAACTTGGGAAAATTAGTGTAATATAAATAGAACAATGTAAATTAAATACTATTTTAAAGAGGACCTTTCATCACCCCACCAGCTCTAGTTCTTTGCATCTGTTAATAGGTGCCACTCCACTGATTCCAGAACAGTTGGTATTTTCTCTCTAGCCCTCACTTTTCCCTGCCAATAAGTGCAGTTAGTTTTGGTGTCTGATATGCTAATTTTGTTCTGGACAAACAAGTGGGTGGTCTTGGGCCAGAGCAAATGGAAAAGGGGAGGGGGGGGGATTCAGAGTTCTGACACTGTGTGCCTTAGGTTGGCGCTCAGAATCATGCCAGTGACAGTACCAGAGCCTAGTTAGCATATGGGACAACAAAACTAACTGCACTTATTGCTTAAGATTAATGGGAGTTGGAGGTAAATAATCCCAACCATGCCAGAATCAGTGGATACACACTGGAAGTGGTGAATGGCCCCTTAAAGCCTATCTAGATCAGATGGCTCAATGGGGTTCTGACTCCCAACACCTGTACAGATCAACTGATGAAGGGGCCATGGCGCTGTGACAGGTACATCTTTATACATTGTATAGTGGAAGTGAACGGTACTGCAGCTCTTGACGGGGAGATCTTTATCAGCTGATCATTGGGGTGGCAAAGAGTTTGATCTCATCGATCATATCCTATAGATAGTGCATCCATCTTAAAGTCCTCTAATTCTCAGTTATTGACTTGTTGACTGTTTTCCTGCTACTACATAAAATGGTAACATTTGCCAGATTTTTATATGATAAATACTTGAGGAGCTTTTCCTTTTGCTGCCTTAAAAGTTCTAACCTTTGCGATGTTCCAAGCTGTTGAACACCTTTAATAAACATTGTTCTCGTGCCAGATCTTGAGAACGTCACTGCAGTTATGACCCGTAGTAAAGTTTCCATCCGTACAATTCCAAGGAAGGCCACATAGACGTGAATACGATAAACGCTTGAGATTCCTCACCCGCTTATAAACAATGGGATTATTTAAAAGAATTTTGGGGGGGATTAGACAGTCTCAAATTATTAGGACTATGTAAGACGGGGTCCAACCTGCGGCTCTTCACTGGTCAAAAGACTACAATAAGAAAGCTACTCTCGTCTGGAAACCGTGCCATACCTGGGCTGCGGATGGTTATACCAATGTCAATAAAACGCACAACCTGTCAACAGGTCTGGAACAGTTTCAGAAGATGGCAGCCATGGTGGTCTAACCTTGGGCAACCTCTTTAACAAGTTTAAGACCATTGATGACAATATTTCTTTCTTTTAGCATAACCTTATATAACTCTAATGGTAAATATGTTGTTGTGTGACCTGATCTGTATCGGAGAACTACACGTCACACTACCGGCTTGTCATTTAATAGACTTAGCATATAAAGTAAACACTTGTATATACTGATATGTTCATAGCCATGGATATTCTAAGAAATATGCTGGGAGTGGATTTGTTGTACCCGGAACGTTGAGTCCAGGAGAACAATTCTGCTACCCCTCCCCTTTAATTGCCTAATTATACTGTGACAATGGACGAGTAGATTGAACACTTTGCTGCATGATATTCATGACAAGGCTATGGCATGAATGAGCTCAATAAACCCATTATGTGTCGTCTTACGGTGTAGCAGATTTAGTTTCTTCCTGGTAAAGTAACCCCCAGTTCCTTGAAGGCCAGTAGGGTTACAATTCTCTTTGTAGGCAATGTATCATCAGAAAATGACCTACCTTTTATTATATTTTTGTGTTAAACCTATTTTTAGAGAATTTTCTCGTATTTCCAAAAATAGAAGTTGAGGTTTCGATATACTTAAGCAGGGCACGAGTTTTGGAGTCCTCTTGTAATGTCTCTTAGTGTCTGTTAATGGCATAAATATCAAGATTTTAGGTTATATCCAATTGAGTTTATATACAGTGTTTGACTGCAAATAAAAAAAAAATTCCATGTGACAAGATGGCGCCGCTTTCTGGACTATTGTATCATGACTCAGAGGGAGTGTTGAAGATTTTATTTATTTACTGTTGATGATCTGATATAATGTAACCTTGTGAATTCCTGGCATCCCAATGTGGCACGGAATATGCTAAAATGGCAATAAATTCATAAGAAAGTTGTTCTTGGCTGTAAGTATACAGAGATTATTTGTTTTCCCATTCGCAACAGTAAGGAAAGATATTATAGTGGGATTCTTTCCGTTTTTTTCCTTGCTCTCTGGTGATCAATGGTATAAATCAGGACAGATTTACTATGCCCCTACTGAGGATTTTTGGGATAAAAACATCAGCCACCATTTCGTGCCCACAGTTTCGTGCCCACAGTTGTTCGCTCATCTCTAATTATTACCCAACATATTGTCACATTTGCCCAACAAACCAGTATGACTATCTTTCGATAGCTGACTCCATGTGACAGATTATTGCTGATCCTCTATGAAAACTTTGACCTCCATTTCCTATAATCTTACCCTATTGATATTTGGAAAATTCCCTATAGGCCAGCAAGGTTTAATTTTTGTTAGTTTCTGAAATATCCCTATTAACGCTAGGCTCACACCTGCGTTCAGGTTTCCATTCGTGAAACCTAATCCTCTTAAAAAAAAAAAAAAAAAAAAAAAGTTACCTGCGGAAACTTGAGGACCCCATTTATCTCCAAAAATGTGGAGGAAAAAAGTAATGGAATGGGGAACGGGATCCCCAAACAAAGAGCGGGCACAGGTGTGAACCTTGTAACGTGACATGATATAATCTTCATTATTCATTACTATGCAATTAGTTTATAACCTGGGAGGATACCTGATAATGATTCTGGTTCATGGAACAATATGATCTTACATCATCTCTTGTATATTAGAAACTAATGTAACTGAGCCTTCCCCATTTAGCTATAAATATTCTAATATATGCAGTAAGGGATTGATAACAAGATTGGTTTATGCCAGTTCAACTTCGTCATTCCATTCCCCTCCTTTATAAAATGGAACGATTGAATCATAAATCTTGCACAAAATCAATTTAATGGCAATTGTGACCTCACTGCTGTTAGTTTGTTTGCTATAATGGCCATACATTGGAGTGCAGTTGCCTATTTATGCATCGGAAAATGTCGCTACCGGTAAACCACGTCCACTTTTCCCAACAAAAAATCAAAGTAAAAAGTAAAAATAGGTGCAAATACTTCATCATTTATCTTTCATAAGATAAGATTTATCTTATCAAAATCAGTGCAAATATAATGTGACGTAGTGAGTAAAAATAGAACCGTCTTACCAGGGTGGACTAAAAGGTAATGGAACATGGCGTCCTACATGTAGGGAAAATGGAGATCTAGCCCTAAGTGACCACTAACCTCTGATCCAAGACTCCTGCCCTAACAAGGGCAGTCCCACAACGGTCCCTAGACAAACCCTATTGATTCTCATTACAGACGCATTTCAATCCTAATCTGGTTCTTATCAGGGAATTTTTAGAGCATAGAGTGGTCTGGTCAACAATAGTTTGCTTCCAAGTCTCAACCGTTGTAGGTCTGTACCCAGGGACTGTTTACTCTGTTCCTCCCATACATTACAGGGTATGGAAGGATCCGTGAAAACGGACAAAATAGGACATGACTTATATTATGATGGACGATTACAATGGACTGACCAAATAATGGTCAAGCAAAAATGTCCCCATTCATTTGAATTGCGTGTGATGTCCATTGAAAAAAAAATAAAATGATTCACTGTCGTGTGAATATAGCTTAAGGATCTAAATGGCTTTCACAAGGGCGCTTGTTGCATCCGAAACGCATAGTCCTGCTATCATCCTACTAGTGGTCGCTTTATGACTTTAATAAAGTCTCCATTTTTTTTCACTTGTTAAATAATGGATCTTTGTTTGGGTCTCCATTATGGTTCGGTTTGGTTAGTTTGTACCCACCCAAGGTTGGTTTACGGGAACCAAAACCGATTGAAACAGTTCAAACTAGAATTTCTCTACCTTGCTGCCCTGTTCAGGTTTATATTGATGGTGTAGTCAGTGGTATAGGAATGGCGTCCACCCAGAAATGTTTAGACTTGGAAAAACCTGTTGTCCCTTACGTCTGTATCTAATCTTAGTCTCTATTGTGATGTTGTCGAGATGCTTTTGTGAAGTGTTTTTGTATACTGTCTATTACGACACCCGTGTGTAGTGATGGAGAATGTCAGCAGGACCATTGTGATACAGATACTGAACTAAAAAAGTATCACTCAAATGGAAAAAAGGATTATTTCTCTGCAGTCGTGATGTTTACTTGTCCAACAGAAACCTCTGTACTTTCACCCTTGTACAGCGCAGCAGAATGCTAACACTTTAGATAAGATAATCCTAATCTCCTATTGAGCAATTCATTTTTATTACAGAACATTAATACAATATAATGTTTGTACTGTATGCCCCACAGTCTGGCGACAAGTACTGTAGTATTAATGGAAGAAAGTCTACAGAAGTAAATCTCTGAGTGGCCTACACCAGCTAGAGCGGGGAAAAAGTTGCAACCGGCGCACCCAGATCTATGTTCAGGACACTCGCACCACCGACTTAGAGAGTCTGTCAGCATGAACATTGGCCTGCCTTCCTTATTCTGCATTGCAGCTCTGTTTTCATGAAAATGGCTTCGCTCTCAATTCCCCAACGATTTGGATGGATTGTGCGTGTGAACATACAGCATGGCACTGCGGTGCACCAGCCCGAATGAATGGGCCTAATCGGGAGGGAGTCTCGCGCCGCGGACACCATGGCTGAGTCAGCGGCAAGATAGGGCATCTCGCTTCTTTTTTCTGCTACTCCCTAGCGGGAAAAAAGAAGCAAGTGGCTCCCATTGAAGTCAATGGGAGCCGTTTTGGCACATGGATTTTGAGGCGGATTCCGCATCAAAATCCGCTGCCGAAAAACTTCATGTGAACTAGCCTTAACTGTAGACAGTTTGACAAAGTGGCAGATGTTACTCAAGCAATAGGGGGTGAAACGGAGTAGCAGTTAGGGAACGTTATCTAGAGAGGAGAAAGAAACCCCGCAGAAGAAGAAATGCCCTACAAGCCTATTCAGTGTTTTATTCTTATAGAAATTAGCTGATCTTCATGAAAATGGAGCTACAATGCATAATAAGAAAGGCATCTTTGGAAAGCAGCTCTACAAGGTACTGTCAATTAGTTTGATACCATTCCCCCCCCCCCCCCATGCTGAAAGACTCTCCTTAAGGCTGGGGCCCCACGGGACGTAAATGCCGCGATATGCCTGCAGCGGAGACGCAGCGGGAAAAATCGTGGCGTTTTACAGTGCAAGCTAAGGGGATGGGATTCATGCGGATCCCATGCCCACTTTGTGGAAGAAATTGCAGCGCGGACAAATGCTACTGGCAAAGCCGTTGTGGCTTTGCAAATCTTACCATGTCAATTATATCTACGGAAACGCCGGCGGCGTTCCCATAGATATAATTGTAACAGAGAGTCTGCAGAGGAAAATCATGCAGAAGGATAAGTTAAGGTCACCTGCCTCAGTCAGTGCTTTCCCCTTGTAAACTGGTGTCTCCGGTGCCAAAATATCAACAGTTTTGTCCATATGCATTGGAACAATGAGAGCGTTGCCACTTATCTCTCTGGAGCAATAGGGATACCCTTGTTGCTCCAAAGACCTAATTTGCATATCGACAAAAACAATGATATCTAAGCAGCAGAGGCCCCAATTTACAATGGGAAAGCCCTATTTTATTCAAGTGAAACCTTATCTATCTGCAGAGCTGGGATGACATGCTGGGTTCTAGTGATAATCCCCCTTAGACATTGTTGCTATTACCTAAGTCACTGTATGTTAGTATTAGTTGAGTATTTTATGGTAGAACTTGGGCTCTGTTACCTATGCACTATACAGTCTATTGTTTTTGCACAGTAAGAGGGTGACAATATAACAATGGATGGTGGGGGGATCCAACAGAAGCCCCGCACAGCACACAATAAATGTAACACTGTACAGAATACTAAAGATGATGGAAATCTTTACATCCAAACCTGTTTGTTCCTACGTGGAGAGTAAATATGAGTTTATGTGCCTATTACTTATTCCAGTAAGTTGTGTTTATACTGATAAATTCTTACTAAATGCCGCAGATAGTTTGAGCATATCTAATATTTAATGTGTCGCCCAGAGACGGCTCCATCTAGAAGTACTGCTGAACTCCTCCTCCTGCTATGAGCAACCCCACTATCTGTCATGCTTTTGTTACGTGGCCGGCCTGCTGATAGTACACAAGCACAACAGATTGATTTATAAAATGGGTGACTGGCACTGACTATCCCTGCATGTTCTTCAGCGCTGGTGGAATTTGACCATTTGTACAGATCCATATTTACACCTGGGTTGCACAGCTACATGGTCACCTGTCCATACACCCTGGTTGGTTCATTCTGGTTTTGCTTGGAACTGATTGCAGAAAACCTTTTAACTTTATTGGGTCGAGGAGTGAATAGACACAAAATACAATGTGTTCTGAAAATAGACATATGATGGACATTGTTATAACGGCCATCGTGCCCATTATGGTTTCTGCTACGCAACTCCCCATATCTCTGATTTCCGGCCCCATATGAGTTGGGTAAGGACCTGTAATGGGGTAGTTAGACCAATATTGTACAAGTGGAGGCATCCGGTTTGGAAAATGAAATTTGTTGTACTTTCCGATACAATTTGAAAAATAGCATGGCATGGCGTACCAGTATGGCGGACACTCTTCTGGCCCTATGGATATGTTTAATGCATACGATGGGAGCTTTTCTGGTGTAAATATTAATCTCCAAGCACAAATACAATGTATACGTATCCTAACACAGTCCCACAAGACAGAATGTTCTCCTTTAAATTTTCTGTTATCTCTAAATCTGCAAATGTGCAACATCTTATATTGCTGCACCCTATATATCACGTATAATATGCTATTGGTTTCCTCGTTTGGGGAAGAGGGACCTTTAAGGTCCCCCGAGGCTCCACATCCAAGTGTAACTCCAGCTTCCTTACCTCCTGTAGGTATATCCCAGGGGGAACGTTTGACTGCAGAGGTAGACATGCAGGATCTGCCATTCAGCTGTAAAAAGTTGGTCGAAAATCCCAGTGGGAGCTATAATGGTTGCTAAATTTTATCATGCATTCCTACAAATGGATAAAAAATATCTGAATTTGACACTTACTAGTGTTTTTCAGATTACAGGAGTATTAGCATTTATTGCAATGGGCTATGGAAGATAATGAACCTGTCCAAGGATTTCTTGTAAAAATCTGAAATAATCTAACATTTTCCATTGCGGCTTATTAGCAATCTGTGTAACCTTCACCTCTACAGTTCACTATGGGGAGTCCCAGGTTACAAGGCAAACAGGTATTCTTTGCTTTTTATGTAGCTAGGGTAAATCTTGTGTCTTAGGAACCTGAGAACTCCTTACAAAGGTGTTAAACAATCTTCTATGTATAGATTTTCTTCTGTGTGCAATCTTTAGCTCATTTTTTTTTTTAACGGCTTTGCTTTTTTTTTCTTGCAGAAAAGATTAAAAGATGAAGCAAAGAAAGCAATTGGGCGGCTGCAGTTGCGTACCATCAAGCAAGGAGATAAGGTAATAATGGTTGGAAGCACAGGCGTAACTGGAAGCTATGGGGCCCCAATGCAAAATCTGTTATGGGGTCACTAAATACCTTGTGCACTTTAGAATAGTGGTATGGTTTATGTAGTAGACGGGCCTTTGGGGCCCCCTCAAGGTCCAGGACCCAATAGCAACTGCTACTGCTGTACCTCCTATAGCTACACCTATGGATGGATGGATTGTAAAACTGGTCCACTGCCCTCGCGTATTAAAGCTTTCTAATTTAGTCGTAGCAGCTCTGCTCCCAAAATGGCTGCTAAAACATGCGCTCAAAGCCCTTCTTAGGGATTAGATAGGAACTAAACTACAGTTTTAGCACTTGCAGCACAGATTAGCTAAATGTGTAATATCCCTTTAACATACCTCCCAACTTTTGAAGAGCCGAAAGAGGGACAAAATATGCGCGACCACTGCAAACTTGGCTCGGTCCACTTTTATGTTGACTCTGCCCATTCTCATTCATTTTTCATGTGCCCCCACGCATTATAATCCTCCTATAGTCACCTGTAAATTATATTTCCCCCCTCCATCTCTCCCACAGTTTCATATAACCCCTTTATCTGTCCCCAGTTTCATGTCCCCCTTTCTCTGCCCCGTTTCATGTCCCCCTTTCTCTGCCCCGTTTCATGTCCCCTTTCTCTGCCCCCAGATTCGTCCCCCCATCTCTTCCCCCAGACTCATGTCCCCCTTCATCTGCCCCAATGTGATGCCGTTCCCCCCCCCCATATGACCCCAGTTTCTGCCCCCTACATTACGTTCCCCTCAATGTTTAACACAAATACTTATACTCCCCTTATATGATCCTGTGCATGGATCATATATTTTGGGGTTGCATAAAAATTTTTGGGAAAAAAACCCTTTTATAGCATTTCTCTGGCTGCCAGCCATTCTTCCTGTGTCCCTCCTTCCCCATGCGCACTTGGCCTGTCTCGTCTCTTACCTCTGGCAGCTATATATCTCCCTTGAGAACAAAACGTTCAGCTTGTGCATGTTTTCTGAATGTGGATGGGAAGTAACATCACTGCCAGACACTCCTGCCAGCAGCATACCTTCCCAGAGAACAACATGTTCAGGTAGCTGAAAATTTACATGCCCACTTCTTCTTTCTCACCACATATTGGCTTGGTTGGCCAACATTTATCTAATGCGAAGAGATGCTTGTCTATGCATTCTGTGATTAGGGGCGCATCTTCTCTGAGGACTCGGCAGCGCTTCATGGAATAAATATTATTTTTAAACCTGCTGCTATGTATTATTTCAATATATAGCTGCTGATAATTTTTACTTACCCATCCACGCTCTAGTGTCGCACGGCCTCTGCCGCCAGCTTTAGGCAGCGCTGTACTTGTGTCAAGACACTACTTTCCTGGCGTTCTTCAGTCTTGGCTACAGCGCACCCTGGAGATGGCAGCAGAAGGCGGACTGTATAAGAGCGTGGACGGGTGAGTAGAAAGTATCGGCCACTAACTATTGCAATTAAACAATAGGTAGGGAATGGTGTTTTTTTTTTTTTTTTTTTTTTTTTTTTTTTTTTTTTTTATAAAGGATGAGGGTGGGGGGCTTTCTATAGTTTGCCTCAGGCAGCAGAGAGGCTAGGATCACTCCTATCTATGATAAAACCATCATGGAGTCCAGAACCAATCTAATTTCCCCATGTTATATACGCACACTAGGGCTAATTTATTTTATTACGTTATTGGAGTATTGAAGTTTTGTTTCAAGATTTTCATATCTCACATTCTGATGGAAACCTTAAAACAACCAGA